>NW_024537440.1:0-317286 GCF_016647745.1 Suillus plorans
TTCTCTGGAAACTTTTCAGCGAATGGTCATTAACTTACCGCGCATATCGCGTCGTATTAGTGAGTCTATTTCTACTTGTACAACGTTGGACACTTTTGACATAATTTTTCAGAGCTATACAGCAGGCCTTTGATTGCTCTTTGCATCATGGTCTTAGATTGCAACAAATATGTTGCCGCCGGCACTGAAAAGCCGAAGTTCAAGACGAACACCACAAAGCCGGCGCATGATATCGCCAACGCGATCATAAAGAACTTCTGGAAGGACCTCAAGAACGCAACTAGCGTGTATCGCAAGAAGCAGATACATGGCAGCAATAGCCAGACGCATCCGGGTGAACCCATTAGTAGAGATGAACTGCTGAATTGCTTGAAGCGCTTCACTGCGCTGTAGTGTAGTTACTATATATTTACTTAAAATTGGATTTGACATGCTGTATGAATAGACTGTACAATACATTCTTATTAGGTGGGATGTGCAGGTATGACCGAGAAGTTAAACAATCGTGAATGTAACGCTATATTATAACTCTTCAATTCTTTTGCGAGTCACATTTGTGTTTGATACATCATGGGAATTTATCTTGATCCTATTAGTAAATCTATAAGTTATGTTGGACGAAGAAATAGATGGAGCCGAAGTGAAATAATCGATACTGTCCGCACAGTGTCCTCAAAGTGTCCTCAAAGTGTCCGCAAAGTTTATAGTCACCCAAGTGTCTTCAAAGTGTCCTCAAAGTAGCATAGTCATCAAAGTGTCCGCAAAGTCGTATAGTCCGCAAAGTGTCCGCAGTGTCCTCAAAGTAGTATAGTCCGCAAAGTGCCGGCAAAGTGTCGGCAAAGTGTACTCAAAGTAGCATAGTCATCAAAGTGTCCGCAAAGTCGTATAGTCACCAAAGTATCAGTGAAGTGTCCGCGAAGTGTAGGCAAAGTGTCCTCAAAGTAGCACAGTCATCAGTGTCCGCAAAGTCGTATAAGTACTCACCAAAGTGTCCGCAAAGTTTCCACTGTAGTAATATCCAGATGCATTCTGGGGCAGCCTATCAGCAGAGAAGAACTACTGACTTGTTCGAAGCGCTTCACCACTCTGTAGTATTTTTTACTAGATATATTACATATATTGGATTTTTCATGCTGTATGAATGCATGAATACCAACTACGGAATTGTCCAATATATTTTTAGTCGTGATACTCGTCAAATTCTAGTTAAACAAGTGTGAATGCAGCGCCAGATTATAAAGGTTCAACGTTTTTGCGAGTCACACTCGTATTATTACGCATTTGAATTGATTAGGATTCTACTAATAAATCTGTGATTTAAGTGTGCACGAAGAAATACATAGAGCTGAAGTGAAATAATTGATACTCAAAATGAGTCCTCAAAGTCAAACCGGGTCATCAAAGTGTCCTCCAAGTTCAACGACGTCCTCAAAGTCAAACCGGGTCCTCAAAGTCAAGGTACGTCTTCAAAGTCTCACGACGTCCTCAAATCGTTGTTTGAATCTATGAAAAATCCAGACAAGATACAATTGCACTATGATAATTCAGTGCACATTGTATAAATTTACGATAGTCTTGTCACGTGAACATTATCACGTGAAAATTATCACGTGATGGTTCAAAATGTGGTTCAATTTCAACTTCCGCTTCATACGTTCTCTTCCCATTCTACTTCCTTTGTTACACATCTTCTCACATCACATTGTCGTAGCTCCTAACGGGGGCAAAGAGCCGTCGCTCTGACACCATGTGAGAAGTGACATTCGTGTCTAGCGCCTTTATGGGCGCATATGGCTGTCGTCGACAGTCGCATGACGTGTCTGTTCTGTTTGCGTCACTCTTGCACGCGTCCCATCTCCTCGCCGTAGCTCCTTACGGGAGTTTTGAGCTGTCGCTCTGGCATGGCATGATGGGCGACTCTCGCACTTAGCGCCTTTATGGGTGCCTGGCTGTCGTCGACGGTCGTGCGATGAATCTGTTCGGTTCGTATCACTATTCGACGCATCACCTCTCCTTGCTGTGTCTGTCCCATTCGCGTCACTCTTGCACGCATCCCATCTCCTTTCTTTTCCTGTCCTGTTCGCGTCACTCTTACACGCGTCCCATCTCCTTGCCGTAGCTCCTTACGGGAGTTTTGAGCTGTCGCTCTGGCATGGCATGTTGGGCGACTCTCGCACTTAGCGCCTGTATGGGTGCCTGACTGTCGTCGACGGTCGCGCGATTAGTCTGTTCTGTTTATATCACTATTCGACCCATCAGCACATCTCCTTGCTGTGTCTGCCACGTTCGCGTCACTCTTTCACGCGTCCAATCTCCTTGCTGTTTCTGTCCTGTTCGCGTCGCTCTTGCACGCGTCCAATCTCCTAGCTGTTTCTGTCCTGTTCGCGTAACTCTTGCACGCGTCCCATCTCCGTGCCGTAGTTCCTTACGTGGGTTTTGAGCTGTCGCTCTGGCATCGCACGATGGGTGACTCTCGCGCTTAGCGCCTTTATAGGCGTCTGGCTGTCGTCGACGGTCGCGCGATGTGTCTGTGCTGTTTGTATCAATATCTACTATATCTTCTTCAACATGTTATCAAAGCAATTGTAAGTAGTCTTGAAAATATTCCTGCGGACGCCTAGCAGAATTGAGTTATCACTCTGGAGATGAGCATTTCAACAAACACAATTAAGTGATCTGAGAGGACAGGGGAAGAATTGAACGTATGATTGTGTATCTATATCCCATGACAGAGCTGTTCCATGAATTCGAAAATAAACTTCCTCAAGTAGTTACAAGACAATGAACCGACTTTGGTGAATTGTAGACTCACCCACGATACACCTCATACATTCATTAAACATAGTATTTATAAGCAATGAAGCAGTTGATTCACCATATGTACATGGAATACTGATTGATATGTGGAGACATGCACCATCAACATAGTCACCACCTGTGATGTTCTGGCATATGGCCGCCACTATTACACATTACTGTGACTTCCTCGAGGTTTCACAAATATTCACGTATTTATCACACAAATTGCTTGATGCTTGGAAAAAATCATTTGTTGTATGTGGATATTGGAGTGCTAATGCATTTGTGCTCACAATGGCGGCCAAGCTAACAAGTAAAATAATGAATATCCACATGTTGCACAATGTACATGATTGTGAACGTGACTGCTCAAATTTGTGGGTGGCATAATGCACAATACTGATTCTGGACTGGCTCCTGTGGATATTTGTGCGTGGGAGAATACAATAGAGGGATTTCGGAATGGCCATGGTGGATATTTATTACTCTCGAGCATTATTAAAACAATCTCGCAAATTATTAATATATCATTCCCGGTCCAAACCAACAACAGGTACATGTATAATTAAGCTCTGATATTCAAGTGAACCAATTGCCTCATTGAGGCTCTTGAGCTCTCACATAACGGGTTTGAAATGAGAATATCGAATTAATGGGAAAGGAAAGTCATTGTATTGAGTCGTTTATAGAATATATGAACTAAACCACACATGCGTCCAAATTTTCAATTTTGTGTATTGAGATACAGGGAATGACAGGATGAAAAGGATCATCTAAGAGCATAATGTACATATGATGGATAGTTGGGTACGTATGATGGGTGTGCTACTAGTATATAATTTTACTAGCTAATTAGTCCCTAAGTCGTCAGGTATCAATCAGACACCGTCAAATCTATCACCTCTGGCTTTTTTTTGGCTTTGGCCTTTCTGCGCATATTTCCAAGACCAGATGGCTTTATGATTCTCAGCATCATCTGAGGCCGAGGGGAGTACAGAAGGAATTCAACGAGAGTTGTGACGCGCAGGTTTCCCTCTAGGTTTTCTATCGCATGTCTTAATCGTGGAACCTAAAAATCAATTAATATAACCTTCCAATGAAAACAACGAATAAATCTCACGCAATCCCAAATGTCTCCCTCTTCGGGGGTATCCCCGACAATCTCCATCTTCAAAAATTTAGTCAAGAAATCCTCGTATTCCTGTCCTGGCTGGTCTTTAGCGGAGGACACGATCGTCTGGATTATGCGGTACGGTAGGAATATCTTTCTGAATTGACTCCTGTATTGCGCCGATGGAACTCCCAGACAATATCGAGCTCGCTCGGTTTCGATATACATGGAACTGTAAAATGAATGTCATAAGATATCAAGCGAGTTCAAGATAAAGGCGACTTACCCATCAGGGTCAGCAAGGTTGATGTCGTAACTCTGTATGGGTTCAATACGAATAAAGCCAGGCTCGTGTCCTTCGACACAAATCATACCAGCCCCGTTGATATCGCGAGACCCGAGTTCAAAATGACCGTCTAGTTCTGGAAGAAGAACCATGTCTTGCCACCAGTCGAAAAAAGCAAAGTCCTGTAGTAAGTACACGGTGTCTTTCTGTCCACCGCTTTGCCGCTTGACAGGGAAGTACTTATGTTCCGGTACTAATGTACCGGACGGTGGAAGATAAGGCTTCCCATGGTCAGGAACTTCAGTAGTACTGTTGCTATCTACGGTGAGTATTTCGTCCGGAAAGGACACCTCGTATGCTGTCGGTTTCCTTCTTCCTTTGCGATCAGCTGGCATCCTGGCTTGTCTTGGTATTGAACAAGTGAGTAAAAAAGACGAGGGTTGTGTGGTTGAAAGCTGAGATGATTTATTGGCTGGTAGGGGAATTTCTTTGAGCAAGCCAAGGTGTGAGATGCAGGACAAGAAAACTTGACCGTTTTTATATCTATCTGGTCCTGTGGCAATTTTTGCGACTGCGCATGTGGATGATTCACAATTTATTGAACACGAAAGTTGACACAGGACAATAATGATTTTGTTGTGGGACTCATGTTTGACCACGATTTATTCTGCCATTGTAGTATGGACCATTATGCTCCCGAGCACTGCATCTTGTGCTTGGTGTCTCCTTGAATTCATTTGTTGACTTTGATATTTTTTTTTCTGCTATTATTACGTAGAATCACCACTACAGCGCTACCGTGCTCCATAATACAACAATGTGCTACAGAAATGAATTTTTGCTACAATTACTACAGGTGCCTCCAAGCACCTTAGCGTTACATAATTTGGCTATGTAGCACTATGTAACCAGTCACTGGAGCTCCCAAAATATTTGTTTTTTTCCCTCCATAGTAAGTGAAAGTCTCGCTATGCAGTCGTAGTTAGATAGAATCTTGGCCTACGATGTATTGGTTGACTTGCCTCATACTGTTCGCCTCCCCCGGTCTGTGTTTTGTATGTGGATTATGGAGTGCTAATACATTCGTATGTACAATGATGGCCGAGCTCACATGTACAATAATGAATATTTACATGCTACAAAATGCAATGGACAGAATTGCGAAATCGGCGCTGCTGACATGTGCGCGTGGCAGACTGCATGTGCCCAGAGTAATGTTTAGCATTGACGGGCCCGTTTGTCCATCTGAAGAGCTGCCCAATATGCAGCTCATATAGATGGGATCAAGCAAAGTTATGAGCGAGTAGGGGAAAAATCAAGGTCGCGGCACAAACATTTGTTACTATCCCACTTGAGCCGCAGCTACAGCCGCTCTATCGTGACGCGGCGAGTGCGTGTCATATGCGATACCTTTTGGAGCGAACCCAGGAGGTTCTAGATGGTGTGAGGCAGATAGGAAAGATCCCCGTTGTTGACGATATCGCAATGTGGTTTGATATTCTTGGTACTGTGCTTGATGGTGAGATCAAGCAGGATGTCATTCTTCTGATGGATTGCTCTGGCGCTTACGGTGTTACTGCTCTCTATCGTTGGGTAATTATTGCTCTGTCGCGTTGGTGTAATTCAGTTTAAAATGTATCTGTAATTATTTTCTATCGTCGATGTTCATTCTATAAATGAATAAATATAGTATTACTATAATGAGTGGACACATTTATCCCGCTGCAGGTTGATCTTGGGGCTTAGTATTCAATACGACTTCGATATCTTGAAACTGTGTCCTCACAAAATTGATCTCACAGTTTCTGCATGGTACAGCAAAGCCTCATTTATATCCAGCAATGAAATAACGAGTTGGAAAGTATGCATATATTTTTGGCTCTATGAATTTATTTCGAAATGTAGATTTCGAACCCATCTGAAAAATGGCATCTCGCATGCGCCGACGAATATACTCGTATATTAACAACACCATCAATTTTTGTCTTCACCCCCACAATGTTAATTAAATACGATAAGGTGACAAGTTTTCCCTCAGCGGTGTCCGCTGCTCCAACAACAAATGACAGCAGCCATGGGAATATCTCACTTTATTTTTTAACAGGGCAATAATTTGAGCGCATATACTGCATCTACTTTGTGATACAAGCCAAAGGCGCTATTGAATGTGTACATTTTACAATTGGCGAGTGCCATCACAAACATGCAGTGAGTGTCTACTAATTCCATTCTGCATTGAACGACTATAAGCTCTTTACAAACGCTTTGTCCTCGCCATGTTATAAATCGGAGATAGCGCTCTCACCATCATCATCAGAATCAGCTTCTGGATCACTGTCGAGATCGCCTTCCTCGCACTGGTTATCACCTACGAGTCCCATGCTGCATGTGTCTGACAAGCAGCGATGCCTTTCTGTGTAAAAATTTGAGCAAAAAATACTGGCGATTATTGCAAGGAACTACTTACTATTCTCAAGTATTGGTAACCGGACCCTTTCTTCCAATAATTCCCAAAATAAGATGTCCTGCCTCCGACGCAGGTCACGCCATTTGACCATCATGCTGGCCAATAGTACTATTCTATCATCGTTAATTCCAAACAACGCTAGGAAAGATTCGATTTCACGGTGGGATTCTTTGATGCGAAACGCCAGTACGCAGATGCGCGGATGACGAAGCAGACGCTTGATTGCAATTGGCTGACAATTGGGTGTCTCAAGCGACAGACTATTTATTTGGTGGGGCGGGTGCACCCCTGCAAGCGTCACCCCATCTAACTAGGTTGATGAGAGAGGGCGACCACTTTGACCTTGACTTAAGGACAGTTCCCATGGTCGGGTCAAGGTGAGGACGACTCATCCTCCAAGGATCATAATACATTAGAACGATGCTGTGTGCAAGTGCGTCTGCATTCTGACGGATTTGATACTGAAGTCTGGATGCAGTGTAAGTGGGTCAGGTGTTGGTAAGGTGGGTACTCAAAAACGCACTCTATGGCAAAACGTTGGCGAGCGAGAACACTTTGCTTACTCATGACTTGAATGCCTGGCTAGCAGCGTCGACTGCCTGGTCAAACTCCTCCATGGTGGTCTCAGAGACGCGTGTGAGCAATGTTTGGGTTGACTACCGAAAAATGATTAACACACGCTCTTACACCGTAAAATGGGGCATAAACATACAGGGTCAAGCACGTCATGCCATTGGCTTGTCTTGCTGTCGAAGAACGCGCCACCAGTGAAATTCTTGGTGTTACCTCCAGTCGCACTAGTACCCTTCCATGTCGCGCTGAGACTCTCTGCCTTAGGACGGGCAATGGCATTTAAGCCTGCTGTCGTAGCATAAGAGCGCGAGGGACTACGGAGGGTAATATGGGCAAGACGAGAAATCGACATGACGAACGGATCCAACGGGAAGTCACCAAGCCAAGTCTCTCTCGGAGTCTCAAGTGTACTTCAGTGAGAATCATCTTGTCATCAAGCCTGTTGAACTCTGTCAAGAGTGCGTCGATTCGCGCTAAGGCTAGTTTGTACTGCGGTGCTTCAAGTTGCCTGTACCGATGATCAGCATCATCGTAAGAAGAGGGAGTGGTTCTTACAGGAAAACAGAGTGAGTGCGTGGGTCACTGTAACGGGAGATAACAAGTGAGGTGGTTGGGTACTGCATCCGCAAGATGGAGGGGCTTATCGAAGCCAACCGTGCACACAAAGAAGGGCAGAGCTTAGTGAGACTGATTGGATCCAAAGGAATCTCAAGGTAGTGTGAGATGGGGAGATCGAGTGTGAACGCGAGGATGGATAATGACAAGATTGCGACGCTGAAGTTGGAACCAAGTGCACGAGGTGAGAAGAATATATGACTGAATGGCGTGTGCATGAGGATATACTAACCAACGACAATGAGCAGAATGTTGAGCGAGTCCGCTTTCTACATTGCAGGTGAGTATGACGGGAACATGGCACAATATTTTTCGGCCTATTGACCTCGGTAAGCTCCCAGAACCGCATGATCAGAGCTCCTGCAGCGTAAGTACTCACCGGATAAGAGCACCAGCCAAACACACGAGTTCCAGCGCAAGGTTTCCAGATATATCTTGGATTCTGAATAGAGACTGTCGTTGCCAACAAGACCTGCGTTGGTCTCGTGACAAAGTGACGAGAAAGGTCTTCTTGTTCTTCACTGCACCGAGCATGCGCAGCAATTTTACCAACATAATGCGGTGAGCAAGCTCACATGTTTCGTCCAGGCCGTCCATCTCGCGCCCATCCTCAAGCACTGCAGCAGAGGGAAGTATGTAGTCCAGATTGAGGCCGAGCGTGGCATAGATGTAGTCAATGAGTGCTTTAACGTACTGCTTCGAACCTTGGTTGAAGGGAATAACAGTCATAGCCGATCCTCGAGCGCCAGAGCTCTGGTAGATAAATTGGTAGTATTACACGGTTGCTCAGTTGTAGCAGGAGGTAGTGATAACGACATGCGCCTCACCCGACAGAAGATCTCCACGCCAATAGAGCACTTGCCAGCAAGAGCATCTCGAGACGATGATGGGAATCCGCGAACAGTTCGCCTCGATGGGGTAATGTGTGCCAGTTAAATTCCGACAAAGTGGGAGGAAGCGGTGTGACGTTTCTTCCGTGTTCATAGTCATCTATCAAAATTCCAATAGCGCTCGCGCAGAAAGCCTTGGACACAGACGCCATGTGGAATAATGTCTGGAAATTGCAACTTCAGAGGTCATACAAGAAGCAGTTTGCACGTCTTCTGTGGTCTCGTCACCGTCCTCTGTCATGTTTCCCCATGAATGAAATTCCGGTTCGCCGTACCTAGGGACAACTGCGACAGACAGTCCAGTGATGTTCCAAATATCAAGGGTCTCTTGGATAGAGTTGGAGAGTTCTGGGGTGATAACCTGGCCATTATTTACCCAGACAGGACCAGCTAAGAACAATAACTGAGAAAGATGAGTGAATGGCTGGCTCAAGAAGCCTAATGCTACGCCCAGTAGTTTAGCCATGATGCTAAGAAGGGGTAAAAGAATGTTCATTCGATGACCAGGCCTGCGAGATCTTACGCTCGAACAAGACTAGAATAAAAGCGCGCATTGTGGGAGCGACTCGGACATGCGGAAACAAAAGATAAGATCTGAAAAGTCTACCAACTTATAATTATCTCCTTCCAGTACGGACCGTCTCGACTCGAAGCCATTGATCAATGATGTGCGGGATCTGAGCGTAATTCATGATGCTTTGCGCATTTTTGGCCATTCCACGTCACACTAGCTGAAGCTGTGAAAACGGAATGAATATGTGCAAATAACAGCGAGTGAAGGTGAGAGCACAAACAATATGAGATCACAATAGGAGTAAAACTGGTGATAAAGAATAATACGGTGGCAGCCTGACCAATTTATCAATATTGAACTTGGGTGTCGAGGGCGTGGGGAGTGGGGGTCGTTGGAGAAGAGGAGTCTCTTCATCATCTTGGTGTGTTATCATGGTGTACGAGAGAAAGATGACGATGGGCGCAGCCTATTTAACGAGCCGGCAATTGAGCGGCCCCTCGATTGGTCAATCGATAAGCCCTAAGCCCAGATCTCACGAGGTGAAGACTAGAAGACAGGAAGCTCAGTCTCGGTTAGAAAGACTGAACTACGACAAGCGCATACCTAGAAGATGAAGAATAACTGTGTATCGTCAAGTATATGTATGCAGACATAGTAACGATTTATGCTCACCTCTTGGTTAAAAAGACTGAGGGAAAACGATATCGTACGGAGGACATCAAAGAATCGTTGAAACGGAGAATGAAACATGAACGTGGATGAAACGTGTATCAATAAGTGAAGTGTATGTAAAAGAAAGTACGTACCATGGAGAATGCACATCATGATACCAAGGGTACCGTCCATACGAATATGCTGCTTCTGGAACCCAGTGACAGCTCGCACGAACGAAACCTCCTAAGTACTATTATTATCCAAAGGTACCGGCATGTCTGAATTAGGCTGAGCCGGTGCGTACCCCCTAGTTGCAGCCAAATGTGAATGTGCAGCATATGAGGTCATATGATTTCAAGCAGGCATAACACTGAACAGTACAAAGCTTAGTGATCTGTGGAGCATGTTTAAATATGATAGCAAAAGCGACAATCATGACGGTCCCGCAGTGTGAGCCATGGCGCATGCGATGGAAGTCGCGGTCAGCTCGTGATGATGACTGGCCTTGTAGTTCCTCTACAAGTTCAGGATATACAATGTCAGCACTGTACTCCGCTGGTCAGCATCACAATTATGTGGACAGAGTCTTCGTGCAATCCGCGTCGCTACGTGGCAAATGACGGCGGAGTGTCATGTCTGCAATGACGAGCATCCAGAAAAGACCATAAGATCCTCGACATCTCAGTCCTAGTCGCTTGGGACAGTCGCAGTCGCGAATATGAGTCAGGACTGTTATAGCATCGGAGGAACACAACAGATCACATACCATTCACGTCTCCATCTTCACAATTGCTTTCATTGAAAGCGCTCAGAGAGCTCCAGGAAGAAGATATCTTCAGTGTTAAGTTACAAACAAGAAAAGGTCTCTGCTCGACTACTGTATGATTTATACCCGGAAGATTCACTGACAGGCTGTAAACAGATAACACGAGGTCGTTCACTATTGGTGATCTTCCCATAAACTAGGATCTCGGGGAATCAATAGAGAAACACCTATAGCGAAAAATGCAATTGCAATCAAAAAGTAGTATACCAACCACGCATCATGCCCTTCCTGGGTTGAATAAGAGAAGACCGAAACTACAGATGCTGGGCCAATGATCCATGCTCCTGCGAGAAACATCTGGGTGATTCCATTAGTTGCTCCAAGTGAGGCACGTTTGGGAGCAGCCACTCTGATGAATAATGCTGAGGCCATGTTCTCTTCTCAGTTCAGTAGAATGCACGAAGTACTGGACTGACATACGGTAGCACATAATCAGGCTGATCGTCAACGCAAGCTGTATGGCAACGCACAGCCATACTGCCAGACCTATCCCATGGGCTCGAGCCAGAGCGTTGATCACTGGGAATAAAATGACGATGGGTATACCGGAGCTAACGCCAGTGGTATGGATGGGTCCTGCACCGAAGCGATCGTGTAAGCGAGCGTAGAAAACCACCTGAAATATGCCATGTGCGGCACCTTGTGCCGCAAGTATAGTGCCAATGCGAGGAGGGTCCAGGGAAAGACCACCAAGTTCAATTGGTGTTGCATGGAAAACAGGTAGGACTGAAGTAAACGCCATGTGAAACAGGCCTGTGGTGGCATAGTTTGCTGCTATGGTCAAAACTTTCGGGGTTAGCAAAGCACGCAGCGGAAGCGGCTTTGGTTGGACTTCTTCAGGATTGACTAGCACATTGCTCGAAGGCTGGCAAGACTTTGCATACGACTGTCGGAAGAATCCTCCTTCGATTAGCTCCCAAAGTGATGTCCTGCGAGAAACGGTCTTGTTACTGCACTTAGTGTGATCCAGATATGGGCTTTCAGCATCACGCTCACCTCTTTAAGACGGAAATACGTGACTACCCAAGCTATCGATACAAAAATTGTCGAAATAGAGCATGGCAGGAGATATGGGTAGGTTTTCAGGAGTTCTGATTGCCCAAAGATGTCAGGGAATCTGTTTGCTGGTCGGGAGAGCGATCCCCCAGTGAGTGGCCTAGATCCTGTGAACCTCAGCGAGAAGATGAATATAGTATATGCCTACCCAGCAGTAGCAGGTTGAGTATGTGATGACGATGCTTGTGCTTAGCCATACGATTGGATTTGTTGCTCATATGCTCGTTTTACTTTCTTGAATTTTGGCCCCCGAGCAACAACCAAAGTCTGAACAGAAATCATTAAATCACGGCGATCGTAAACGCACGAAGGTGAGACATACCTGCCTGTCCCACATTGCACCCACTTCGACAACACGAGGGCGGCTTGGGCGATGCGTGAGTTCGATTTCTTCATTCGTCTGGGGCTGAGAGTGGAAGAGTGAGGACAACAGGCTGATGAGTGCATATGGGCGTGAACTCAAAGGTGTTGTGGGATGCGGTTTGGCTTCTTCGTCGGTGGTGAGTCGAGATCGGGGGAAAAGTGAGGAAAGGCGAGCTAAAAGCATATGAGGATCTGTCCGCGAAGGCATCGAGGGTTGCTGAAGGTCGTCTGGTGCATCATTTTCAGGTGGAGAGTGGTGAACGAGTGACAAAAGGCGAGCGATGAGTGGGTGTGGATGGAATGCAGAAGGCCTTGAGGGTCGTGGAAGATAGGTCGTTTCACCATTTTCGGGTCGAAAGCGGTGGAGGAGTAAGGAAAGGTGGACGAGGAGTGCATTTACAGAGGAATGAAGGTGGGTACCACCCATCGGGGAGGACTGAGGGTAGAGGTCTAGATAAGAACCAAGTAATAGAAATCCTGATTACGCACATCAATATCAGCTTCCATGTTGTCAAAAAACCTTGGTGGAAGTTCATCCACAGCGCCAAACTGATTAGGACATCGCGTAGCATCAGCCTGCAGAATATCACTGTTATAATGAATGAGAAGGATTGCAAACACGGCACGTACTTCCAAAAATGATTTGTCATCGAGCGAAGAACGGGGTGTGTGTTGCATTCCTAACCAAATGACTCACGCATGGTGTCCTCGTAGTCACTCCCCAATTCGTCTGATCCGTAACCGTGGCCGTTACTAATCGGCCGACCAGTCTTGGAGTCACGGAGGATGCCAGCATGATCAAAAATGGGGCAAGGCGTTCATTTGCGGAGCGATGGAGCTGGATTAAGATCCTCTGAACCTCTAGCAAATATCCTTTAAGGTCACTCAGCCGCGTCTCAGCATATCGAATGCCGACTCGAATTGAGGGAGTCAAGGTCCACATGAGTTTGGCAGGCGAGGTATCATATGAGAAACTTTGAGAGGGTATCAATGATTTGCCGTTGTTGCCGTTGGGTATCGACTTGGGAGGCCTGTATGATTTGCTGTGTGGTGAAAGGGGTGCATGGAATAGCGTGGGTGTGGAGGGATTAATTGAGCGCGCAAGCAGCATTAGGCCTTCAGTGAAGACATCTGCGGAAAATCTGATAATAATATGAGCATAATAGAAGACGAGTTTGAGGGCGACCGGGACGTACCTCAGAACCGTGTGGCCGTCAACGCCGGTATGTTCAAAACTGATACCGGCGGCACCATCTGCACACACAATGATTTATAGCTTGGATCGAATAACGAATGAGACCGATTATCGACAATCTTCGTGATGATTGACTCACTTTGTCATACCACCAGTTGGTGCACGTGCCAACCTGCACACCTCCTGCAGGTCATAAGTTCCGCAGAGGAAATTACTGCACAGAGCAGCAAGGTCTTTTCCCTTTTCACCGTTTCGAGCGAGCGCGCCGATGCCATCGCGGCCTGGAGCTGCATCATCCAGGCAGACCACAAACAATGCATCGTCGACCAGGCGCAAGCAAGCTGCATTGGTCTTGTCCTGGGCGAGTTCTTGTCGAAGGGAAGACCAAGTCTTTTGGTTCTCAGTAGTGAGAACACCGATAGCCGTGCGAGCAACCTTAATAAGTCAATGTCTCTGCTAACCGACCATCCGAGTCAATCTGACGGGATCACAATGCCTGCAGTTCTGATTTGAGCACTCTCTTGGCATTTTCCACATCCACGACTGGACGATGTATTGAGTTAGCAGCAGTCTGGGAGGAAGTGAGGGCAGCCTAAGCATTCGACTGATGTAAGAGCACAGAATGGATAAACTGGGATAGCGCCCGAAGGACTAACCTTGGCCTTACAAGAGGTCTCCAATGTCACGGTAGACGCGGCTCTCGAGCAGGTGCACTTCGGTGAGGGTCATCTAGCCTATCAACTCTATAGGATAAAATGCTGAGGGTAGCATTCAGCACAGTACAGGAAACAGGTGACGGGTACTCACATTGAACCGCAAAGAACCGCAAAGACAGAAAATGGCGTGTCGAGCCAGCGGAACTGGCTCTCTGTCATTGTATCTTGAGCGTCGTCGCAAAGCACATAGTACTTGTTGAGAGACCTGTCGTTGGTGACCGTGGTCGCAAGCACGTGGTTGAACTTTGCCCTGGACAGTGTTCGAAAGAGGGTGAGCGTGTTGGACAGCACATAGTTGACATGCGAAAGGTAAATGCTAGACTGTGAGCCTTCCGGGAAACGAGGAATAGTCATCCAAGATTGAAAGTGGAGGAGTATTGGCACCATAACTCATAGATGTAAGTTATGGACCATTTGTGAAAAGAATATGTACCAGGATTGACAACACCGTATGAACATCTGCATCGCTGAGGGAATGTCTGAGTCCTTGATAAAATGTTGAGTCAAGGCGTAAATTGTACAGAGAATAGCACCATAAAATGTGTGCACTGACGCATGCATGTAATTGCATAGACACGAGCATTATAATCAAGCAGTCAGACCGCCCAAAACTCCTGTCAAAATGCCTTATGTAATGGGACTGCCGCATTATGATGCAAAAGATAAAACTTCCGACAAGAGACATCTAATGTAGAGTATGCATTGTGTTGACTGTAGCATCGACGGCAATATGATACAAGTGAGGGCGAAAGCAATGAAAGCAAGTGCGGAACGAACAGATGAAAGTGACAATTAGTACAATGATATTGATGATAGGTATGCAACCGGCGAATCAATGATCATACATTCCGCATCATGATAAGCTTGCCTTGTCACATGCATGTTGTTCGCTGCAATGAGAACGAATGGATCCCTACATAAATCCGTGAGATTAGGGGATATCTTCAACGCCATATGACATGAACATACCGATTTCTGGTCACCTGCATAAGATTTGCTTGCTTCCTCGATTTCGCTACCCCTGCTGTTCTCCCCCTGCTGCGAAAAGCTTAATGACTCTTGTGTCTAATAATACGTTAGCTTGATGTCAGTGTCGGATGACTGGGTCTTAAGCCGTGACTCACTGCCTTTCTATCGCGGAAGCGGAGCGTGCCTGGTACATCGTTTTGGGAATTGTGTTGACCAGACAAGGTGTCTTCCTCGTTGAGACCGACACCGTGTTTGACTTCTCGAGTGTTCAAGCTGAGAAAAAATAGGAACACGGTGTCTGATGAGGTGTTAAGTAAATGACATACAGACCCAAGACAATATTGGCGTAAACTATGACTTGTCATGAGCCTGTGTGCGAGGTAAGTGGGTGACAAAAACTCACTCCTGGGTGTAACCATCTGGACTGCTATCCAGTATGGTTTTCCCGGTGAAGCAACAAACTATACAGATGAATTATAAAGTTGTGCTTATGAAGTATCCACGTACTGTACATAGATACACCAGCTGAATGATGCTGACCAATAGAAACATGGTTAGATTGCAAAAAAACCGATACAGAATAAACCTACGTGAGCCCCAGGCCACGGCCGACAAACAACACCGCAAGGTTTTCAAGCACACCCTCAGGCCTGAAGACAACAATGAGTCAGTAGTTGCTTGTGTTTCATAATACGAAGCACCGACTGGAGCATGTCCGGATAACGTGCTGGACACAATGACCAATACATCATAATAAAGATGATGATGTTTCCGACTGCTGCAAATCCTTGGCTGATGCCAGCGATAATCTGCAATTCTGGGCGAGAAATCTCTGAATCAACCAAAACCCTCACTGGTATAGAAGGTAAAGCGAATGTGGATAACTGCCCGTGCTGGAAGCTGAGAAATGAACGAGAATCAGCGACGGCATCCAAGATCGCTCTTAGAATATTGGCTTACAATTGTCCTACTGAAACTGTACTTCTGTCAATAAGATTCAATTGGATATCATACATACTGACTCGAACCGAAAACTAATCAAAATCCACGTCAGATAAGGTTTACGCATGCAGGAAATGAAGGCACAAAGGAGCTACGGCGTGGTCAGTGGAATTGACTGGATTTGATTACAAACACATACCACTACCAGGCTGATGGATCTCGAAGTGATACCCGTAAAGCTACTGCAAACTATTGAGCAATGAGATAATGAAACTCACAAAAAAACTTGGCTCACCAGTATGAAGTCGACTAGCGAAGAATCTAAGAGGAAGTAAGAAATGTCACATGTCATATCTGTGATCGTTGCCTTGCGACTGCGTGATCAGAGTGAGAATGACCTAGAGTAATGCTGTGAAGCACGCTGGAAGCCACTGCTGAGTATATACTCACCGAAAATATATATTGTATCTTGATACGGCAGGCAGTGATAAGCAACCAAGACATGCCTGCACCAAATTTACTTACGCAAAAAGCTCTAAAAGCATGGTTATGAAACTCTGTAACACGTTTCACAAACTAACACTTACGGCGTTGCATATAGAACCTCCATGGACACGTCGAACATCGTTATCAGGTAGTGGTATGGTCTGTTCAGATGCGTTAGAGATTGTAGTTAAAATGGAGATGACGCCCATACAGGTCAGATACTATGAATCTAAGTCAAGAAGACAGACAACACATCTGAAAGTGATCGTACCTAGGCTAGTTGAAGCAGTATCGAGGACACTGGATATGTGTAAGGCACAGTTCAAGTTTAAAGCTGGAATACATTACAATAATGCCTCAACCTGCGAGAAAATGGGAATGTCAAACGTGTACTCGACAAATAGGGAAGAAAACTATACCAAGAGTTTTGTCCATGCATAATCATTCGAGTATCGAGAAAAATATATGTACATCTCTGCAACGACATGAGAGAAATTTGATGAGACGATAAAAAAACTCATGAAAGAAGGTCAAGCCGTATAGGAATGTCGCAAGCACGAAACCCATGAAAATAATAATGAGATTCTCTACTTCAGCAGGAGACGGGGAGCTGGGGTCACTCATCATATCAAAGAGAGAAGAAGGATTAAGAAATGTGGATGAATGAGCAGATCATCATCTCGACATGGTGCTTATCATGTGAAGCTCAATGACATTCACATAATTACTAGTACACTATAGGCAAAGGGACGGGAGACAGCAGTATTGCAGCAGTAGGGTTCACTTGCCACGTGGAAGTATTATGTAAGCACGGCATGCGGCAAATTTCAAACTCTGCATCGCCTGCCAAATATAACCAACTCCGCTGACTTGGAACGTAAATAAATAATATGAATGCTGTATAGTGGCCTACACTCAGGCTGAACGCGAGTGTTCCATTTCAGACTTGTCGTCTGCTTCTTACAGTAGATCATTCATGTTTGATGAATTTGATTTTGGAACGAGTTGCTCATTTCAAGCAAAGCTAGTCTTCGTTTCTCATCCAAATTTTGACTAATAGAGGAGACGGACCCGGATAAAGCTCGGAGTATTTATGGTGTCATGAAATATTGCCGCAGTGTCAAGCACACTAGTACAAAGAAGATCCATGAATATAAAGGCGTGAGAGTCTCGCAGATTCAGTGTCAACTTCAGCTCACTCACTTTCTTTAATATATATCGTGTTTCCCCTTCGTGTCCCATGGCGCCTAATTCCATTCAGGTTATGTGGGGGCCAGGGTTCATTGGTGAGCATTCCGGACCCGGTGATTCACTTTACCTTGCAGCTGACTATAGGCCAAGGATGCATTATAGCTACAGTGTATTGACTCGCGTCACTCATGCTGTATCCAATACTATTGACCTGCAGAATTGTCAAGGCTCTACGGGATATCCTTTGGGCAGTATATGTTCTACCTGCGATCTTTTCCGCGAGATTCGAAAACACTCAAGTTATTCGTGAGCACTGCTTTTTATTTTAATGAAAAAATCGGCGATGTCATTTTTCATTACTAGATAACAACAGTCTTGTGGGTGCCCTGCCCAATCTTGAATGCATGCTAATATCATGACGATGTCAGTCTTTTCGAAACAGTTCACCAATGCGTAATGATAGGGATATATTGGTCTATCCTCGTACTGTGTCGACGTAGCACGTCCCTCGAGTGCACCACTAGACTCCCCTGGTAAGTCGATAGACTTGTTCCTAGATCCTACACGGGCTTATCTGGGAAACAGGCAGACGCTGGCAAGTACATTTGTGTTATCATAGTGTACTTTGCAATCATCATCGACCACAAAGCTGGGAATGTTTATGTCAGTAAGTCCTCCATGTTTGGTCGTCCATGAAGTCTAGTAACAAGTTATCAGTATTTCATCGTTTTCTTTGTTCAGTGGTATGTGTCTCCTAGTCACTGGCGCTAAGGACGATACTTATTTTTTTCAACAACACAGTTTTTATGCGTACAGGGTGTGGATAAGTGAGTCCTTCAGGATTTGCGAGAGTAAGGGTCTCAATGCGCTCTGTTAGTTACGGGCAACAATCACTGGATCACAGGCATAGTTGTGAGTTACGTTTTCATCACTTCTTTCGTGGAGAGTTATAACACAGATCATCAGTGCATGCTTACTACTACAACATTCGGTGAGCTCTTTCGAACAGTTGTGTCACTCTCTGACGTGTGGACACTATAGTTTGTGGCATGAGTTACATCAATCTTTCAATTCTGGTGTCACTATTCTGATATGTTGTTGTTCTGATTTCTAGTTGCCAGTGGTTTGGTGTGAGTTCCTGATTTGATCATTGTACTTATATGGTCTCTCACTTAGGTGCCAAAGGGTATATACAAGAAGCTCTGAAGTCATGTTCAGCACGAAGGTCCGCCCAGTCATAGTATAGTTTTGAATAAGTCTAACGAGTACATACCTTGAATCAGTGGTTACCAATATCGGCATTCATCAGTGCATTATGTGATTCTGTAATCACAGGATCCATATGGTTGTTCATGCGACCAGCACGAACAGGCAATGTTCGGTGGGTGGTCTCTCTGCTTTGCTTGTTGTCTGACTCATTCAGGATTCTATGATGGAAGGAGAAAGTCAAGAAATTATATCAATGACATGATGTGGATTTTTATCAACATGGGTTTATTTTCGTGGTATGTGCAATCCTCCATACCTGCGTATATTCCATTTCACATAGTTCCTAGTGTTGTTGCAATCACCGTGACTGTGGTCGTAAGTGGTTGTTTTCCATGCTTGCAAGATGAGGGACCAAGATTGTTTCAGTATATGTTCCAAGACGGTCTTATTGGACAGTTCTATACCGCTGCACCCGGAGCGGTGATAGGGAAATGTCAGTACGTTTCCTTTGTGGTATGCATGCACTAAAACTCTTGTCACCTATGTGAACTCGATGATGGCAGTGTGAGTGAGATTGTTTCTGTGCGCGAAGCTCATTAAGACAGTAAATTGGTGGTCAGGCTTAATGCTAGAACGTCCATCCGCGAACGGGAACAACTTGGCTACAACCTAACGGAGCTTCCTACAATACCTACAATACAGTGATAATTTTGGGCTTGGAAGACATCAGATGTGATATTCATATACACTTATGACTCCGTAATCCTTGGCTAGCGTCATGTCTGCTTCTTGTATGGGGGATTTGCGTTGCGTCTCACAATACCTCCAACAACATCAATATTACATGCAGACTGTTCCCCTCGGTCTTGTTATCATGGTCCTCTTCTCGCTCGTCGCTGCTTCCATTGTGTTCGATCATCATAATGTGTTAGTCAGAGGTGTGTGTTTTCGTTCGTCTATCCCTTTCATGTGGTTCTTGTTTTGTCCGAGTTTCGTTTCGTTTCATCTGCAGCCCCATTTCATACACTGTTCCATTGGTTTATTTGTCCTTCCAGTGGTTGGGTGCACAATGATGTTCATAGCACACATCTGAGCACTTATTACATAGTCATTCTGACACACACCCTTCCCTCTTACTCCTTTCTCCCCTTTCCCTCTTCCTTTCTTTCTCCTTAAACCCCAACTAAACACTTCCCACCAGTGACGAACAAATACATACACCTCCCATCCCACTCTCTATTACAGCGCTCCTGACTCCATTCATCGTTCTCTATCCCAAGAAGAGGATAGATGCAACCTAGAATCCAAAATGGAGTCCTTCTGCCGCGTCGTCCGCAAAATAGAGCGACACGAACATGTCACAAGTCTCCCTGCTCCGTATGTGGCAGATGTGTCCAAGGGAGATGAGGTCTTCCGGGTTACAGTCGGCATGTGCGTCACAGTCTGCACTAGGGTCCTCTTCTTCGTCGGTGTTCCCGTCTGCAACGATTTGCTCTCTCATCCTCTGACCCTTCATTCCTTTTGTCTATGGCGTAATGAATTTTAATGAGCTGCTCGGGCGCTGCAACAAGCGATCCAGTCGTTGACTTGTGATACGGACATGCCCTTTAACCAGCGCATAGATTTTGTGCATATTTGCATACCAGTTGTGCCGCACGTTTGAAGATGTCGCTAAAGAGGCTATAACGTGGCTACTCTATGCGGAGGATGAGGTTGGTGCTAGGTTCCTCTATTGCATATGCAGCACTTACATCGCTTCAGCGTAAACTTAACATCCCTGTTACTGCGACACTGCTACGCAGCGGTCTTGTCAGCACTTCGCTTCAGGATCTACAGCTAGCGAAGAATTTGTTTACTGATCCTCGCCCCAGTTTGCAAAACTTCGCAGCAGGTCTCATTCGCGAATATCTATCAAGTGACCCCCCGATTGCTTCTCAGAGTCAGTTCACATACTCCATTGAAGTTCTTGGACAGTTGGCGCAACTTGAAGCTGGCGATGCTAATGAAGAGTACGTTGTGACCGAATTTACTAATTCCTTAGCGAATACTACTTCAGTCTCTGTGATGCCATCCCTCCGCATTGCATCCAGCTTCGCAATATCATCCTCAGCGTGTTCCCTATGTCTATCATACTCCCTGACCCCCCCATCGACGCAACATCAAATTTGACTTGATTCCCGAAATGGGACCGATACCACCCATTCGATCAGTCTCAAAAGCGCTGACCTCCGCAACAACCTTGATCAATACCTCCTTAATCGTGGAACCCCTTCATTCCTGACAACACTCAAAGATCGCTTGAGGCTGCCCGGCGTGCCAGAGAGTTCAACCGAATCGTATAACCTGTCATTCAAATAAATTCCCTTGTCGTGTACATCAGAGTATCGTCAGTTGGTCAGGCCAAGGCGAGTGGCTCTTCTGTATTTGTCACGAGCGACCCTGGCGTCATTGCTCTACAGTATCTTGCTGCTAATTTAGATGTTGAAGGTGAGTTCAACGAATCCACTAGCTCATATGACATAGATTGACGCGTTATGTAGGAAAACACCACCTCTTGAGTTCTGTAATTCTCCATCTGCGGTATCCCAACGCCCATACCCACTGGTTCAGCTCTTTGCTTCTCCACCTCCTTGTGGAGGTGAAGGACGATCGCTTCCGTGAAGTGATGACTCGCGTGCTTCTGGAGCGCTTCATTGTTCATCGTCCTCATCCTTGGGGCGCTTTGGTCACCTTCATTGAGTCGCTCCGCAATTTGAAGTATGAGCTCATTCGCGTCGCACCTGAAGTTACTTGAGAGCGTAAGACGCCCTGCTGTTTAGTTGACACCTTTACTCAACAGACATTGCAGGTCGCGAGGTCCATCTATTAACTATAGATTCATTTTGCCTTTGTTCCTACGATCTGTCGCGCATATCTATTTCTTTGGGTTTTTCCTCGTTCTCTAACTGCACTCACTGTATTGTAACAACCTCTCACCAGTTTCAAGTGTTGAACAAGGTGTAACGTGAACTTTGATTATAGCAAACATCCTGCACAACCTTGTTGACACACCTCTGGCTTGTTGATGTTTATACAGCCCTTTAAAATCCCCTTACGTCTACAAGAGTACCGATCACTTCGGACGTCGGGTGTCTTTTTACAGTGAATTACAATAACAGGTGTTTGTATACCACGTTTGCCATAGTCTTTTTCTCATCTTCTCTAGGAAATAGCGCTCGAATGTCTCGTCGACATCGCACTATGGGCCTTTCCTCTTCGGGCGCGCCCCTGCAAGCGTCACCCCGTCACCCTTATCAACAGGCTAGTGTGCAGAAGTGGCTTTCGCGCGAAGCTCTAATTGATAGGTGGTGACGGTCAACCGCCACCTTCCGGTTTAGTCCTATACTGGACAGGAAATACTCGTAGGGGACGAAAACCTTCTCAGGAGAGAGACCTTGTGGAAGATGGAAACCCATTGTTGGAACCAGCTAAACAACTTTTCCCTGAGCTGCTCGGTTTCGGGCTTGGCCGAAGGCTGGTGGACTACTACGCCCTCCATCGTGGGTCTGCAAACAACTCGAAGGTCATCCAGCCCTAGTAGATTGGTTTACACACGAGCCCAGTAAATTTGGTCACAATGCACTCTTCATTAGCATCGCCAGCTTGTGTCAATTGTCCATTGACTCTGAGAAGCAATTGGGGGGTCATTTGATAGACGTTCGCGAATGAGACCGGCTGCGAAGTTTTGCAAACTGGGGCGAGGATCAGTAAACAAATTCTTCGCTAGCTGTTGATCCTGAAGCGATGTGCTGACAAGACCGCTGCATAGCAGAGTCACAGTAACAGGGATGTTGAGTTTACGCTGAAGCGATGTAAGCACTGCATGCGTAATAGAGGAACCTAGCACTAACCTCATCCTCCGCATAGAGCAACCATGATATAGCCCCCTTAGCAACATCTTCAAACATGCGGCACAACTGATCCATCACAGAGTACATTCATGGCCGAGAAGACTTTCGGAACAACGATCATCACTGATGGGCATGGAAAGATATGAAGTCCTGACTCACTGAGACCGCATGCATAGTAGAACATGTTATACATTACCAGGATAGAGTACAGATGCCCCTTGGCTGTACGCCAGCTCTGTATGACATGTGTGAGTATGAGGGAGAACAGTCCTAAGGAGAACATCAGTCAGTGCGTATATGTGATTGATGTTTCCAGTTCCCGGCGACATACCCAATCGAGATATAAGTAAGAGAACAGATGACATGGAATGCCAGACACCGCCTAAGCTCCAGTAACAGCCTGTGATGCCTGGGATCACGCTGGTCACGACTATGCCAGAGGAGTGAATATGTGCGAATAGTAGTGGGGAAGGTCCATGAGAGCACCAACCATGTGAGATGGCTATTGCTGTAAAATGAAGACTGGCGGATATTGTAGTAACAGCCTAGCTGATGAGTCAACAATGTTTGGGTGTAGTCAGGGCATGGAACTCACAAAAGAGGTGGTCAGCATGGCTACGCGTACAAGTCGATAAATCAAGAAATGAATAGGTTGCGAAAATGACTTACGAGCGCTGCAATGTCGATCAAATAAATCCACCACGTTTGATGATCTGGGGTCATGTATCAGTATCGTTTGCCTGCCTACCAACATTTGAAAACACCCACTATCCAGCAGCGCTGCATTTTCTGTTTCGGAAAATAGAGGGGAGCATGAATCTGCTTGGAGGGCCGCCGCAACCAGACTGCCATAGCGATATCAGTAATATGCAAACGAAACAAAGACCATGATATATTATCAAGAGACCTACTTTCTAGCCTGATAGATTGGCTTGCAACGCTACTAGGTGTGGTCGAGCATCGAAGGTTGAGTGGTAGAGGAAGGAGAGGAGCAGAGATCATGATAACGACTGTGGATGTAGTTCAGGACCTTCAGGTGAGAGGGAGAGACATTTTTCAGACCTCAAGGGTTCAGGACATGCTGCTCGCGTGTTTCCAATGTCGACGTAAGGCATAGACTTTTCAATCGTCGAGCACCAATGGGTGATACTGTTCCTGGAATTGGAGTCACTCATCGTGGTAGATGGCCCTTTCACCACTCGTCCTAGACCCCGCCTATTCATCACAGCCAGCGGGCTGAAGTCCATCATACACAACTTGTACGCATGTGTCTTTGACGTGATCTTGTCCACCAGCAAAACCCGATTCCCGCAGAGGTGAATTTTGGTTTTGTTTCTTGCTTTATACTTCAAAATACGAACATGTCCAGGGCCCTAATGCTTCCATGGTATATGCCTCCATGATACTCTCGCCGCTTTGTCGATGTCGAAGAAAATCTTCGTGGAGATGACGAAGATCTTTCGAACATCAATTAACGAGTAAACGCATAGCAGTCTGTGTTTAGGGTCTGAAGTGTACACCGACTGGTTTTGCGTCTGCATCTTCGGCTGTGAGCTATGATCTCTCTCCAAGTCCACCAGCGGGAAAGGCAACAGGAAACGTGCCAGCAATTGCGGCGTCTTGGACGTATCCTCGATCGAATACAACTCCAAATCTCGGGCGAAAACGAGCAATCTGTCGTTTCCGAGAAAACAAAAACTTGGCACTGGTGCACATGCTGCTATTGAGGGCGCTCTAAATTCAAAATCAATCGTCAATTCAAATCATTCCTGTTGAAGACTCACGCTGGATGTTGTTGAGTGCCACCAGTCCCAAATTTGCAGATGCCACGTCTTCAAAAACTCACTGCAAGAGTTGCGCCACAAAGCGATAGGCCTCCCATAACACTCAAGCTTCACATCAAATGCATGCATGGACAGCTCCAGGTCCAGCGCTGGTCCAGCAGTGTGAGGGTGGAGATGTCCATCATCCAGAGTTGCTAGGTAAATGCGATAGGCCATGTTGTCAACAATATACATGATGCCGAACAGATTTTGTGCTGGGTCCATCAATATGTACTTTACTCTCAAAGGAAATATTGATGGACACAACGTTCTTGGTGACCACTCGTGTTCGATTGTTTGTTGTGGAAGTTTGGATGGTAATGGGCTGATGGTGACCAAGTTGCTATAGTGGATCCACAAGTAGAGATGTTCACCGGCGATGCATCTTGAGTTAGGAAACGGGATTGGTAGGGTGCCTGTTTTTAAAGCGAAGGCATTAAACTTGAACGCATGCGTAGGCTTTATCCCTCAGGACGACGACGACAACCCACGGATGCGCAACAAAGGATATATCTGCAAGAAAGGAAACCTAGAATGTAAACACGGAGTTCTTCAACAATTGCAAGGGACAGGAATAGTGATTTAGGCATTATTTCGTGGTATATTCCCTTGACAAAGTGGTCAACCGGAATCCGAATGTGTGAGCGGGCTCTCGGTTCGCAATAAAACTTGTCGCAATAAAACTTGTTCGAGACCCCCGAGCGTGAAGCTCGGGGACTCCGCTTGCCTAATCACTGTGGGACCTCACTGCTCAGCGTAAAATTGATTCATCGGGGTTAAACTTGTTTAACCAAGTTGAATCGATTCGCGACGCTGGTCAATAACTTCAGGCCTCAGGCCTCATGACTCAGCGTCATCCTTAGAGGCCTCTTTTTGTCTGGATATAGTGTCGTGATCCTTTCATAATTGTGAGACATTATAAGCAGCGTAAAATTTCCAATTGGGTCAGCACCCCTGAGGCTTAGGGGAACAGCACTGATCTTGACATTGACCATAGTATATCGACCTGCTATGCATCCGGCAGCCTATTGGTAGCAACCACTCCGAAAAGACAAACCGTGAATCACTCACCAAATGGATGCATCGTAGCGCTATGTTGAGTAAGCTTCGGAAAACACATTTAATTGACTGACTATGCTACAAAATATAATCTGATCAGAAATGCACAAGTACTACATACACAACGGGACTGCGAAGTTCGAGGGTCAATTACAAGAATACTAATTATGACGAACCCTTCATGTCCGCGACTAGGATCGCCTCCATAAAGATTCCGTCCGCTCAGATGTGCAAAAAGCATGCATGGTCTTCGCCCAATCCTCACGCTTCTGTCTGCAGGAAGCAAGATAGCTAAGCTGCGCAGGCGTGGGATGATGGGCGTGGAGAATGAACATATAGTCTGACATGTTGCTCTGTTGGACCACCGAAAAGGCACTTTCTCCGCTTCTGATGAATGCGGAGATATCAACGCAATTGTCTGGAGTAACCTGCCAAACAACTTCAGTATGGTTTGCAAGAACATCGGTAACACTCACGAAAATGGGTGGAGCTAGTGGAATAATAAAATCCTTCCCATCCCGTTTTGTCTGCAGTGAAAGGTCCCCAGTTGCGGGCCACGAGCATTTCGAATCCATCGTAAGTTTCTCGAACGGAGTCGGCTGATCATCTTCCGGTGGATTTGGCAAGAGACTAGGGAGATGAGCGAACGACACACAGACACTTTGTTCCAAATCTCTGTGAACCGCTGAATATGTGGATAAAAGCGAGAAAAGGACACATACTTTGGTGACGACTTGCGCTTAGCCCACCGAGCAATTTGGAGATACAGTGTATGATCGAGATCGAACGTAAGGTTGATCGCCTCGCGAGGTGACTCGAGTCCTTGCCGAAACATCATCACAGCCATCCCCCCTCCGAATCTTGCACAATCGACTTGCGGACAGGTATTATCCACTGGAGGTAATGATATTTCGTCTCTTTGGCTTTCTACACCCACATCTGAGGATATCGCAAGTGGCTGCCTTGGAGCTGGGGAATCGGTAGTTTGTTTTGGCGATGTCGTGGTGAGCTCAAGAGCGACATTTCCTGGCGTTAGTGTTTCTGAACCTTGAGGCACATTTTCCGTTGGTGGGCCGGTCATAACAACATCAACTACAGCGGATGTGATTTCTTCTTCGTTGAGTTCTTTGGCAACTGTTGGCGCTGAAATCTCGGAGAAAGGCAAGGTACTCGTCAGATCAACAGCATTCGCAGGAGCTGCAGGCTCGTTTATTGCTGTCAGTTCAGTAGATGTCGGTCATGGAGGTATCCTCCCTGACATGCGAGATGGCCGTATTTTCTCTACAGGGGGCTCCGTTACATCATTTGAAAACTTAAGCGCACTGGGTGGAGCAGCAGGACTTGAAGGCTTAGAATCAGGAGCAGCCGCATGCTGATGGTTTGCTTTGAACTATTCGAGGTCACTGTGTGTTTGAGGTGCTCGGATAGTGAAGATGCCACAGATTGACGCTTTGGCTGAGGTTTTGGAAGGATTCTCGGGATGGAGGCACTAGCTGGGGGATCCGCGTGAATATCTGGGTGGGGTGTAGACGAGGTCGAAGGCTGCGCTGTAGTCTATAAAATCATATGTTAGATCATGAATAAACAGCGCGCGTCCATCTTACGGGTGATTGGACTGACTCCATTTGTGCAGTACTAGGAAACATTGGTTGCGTGCTTGGAGTCGCATCTCGGGTACTTGTGATCATTGAGGTAGCGTCCCTAAACAAGATCATCATACTGATGCTCAGACTCAATAAATGCCCGCGTACTTGTATTCTTGAGCTGTGGCTTCGCCTTCAGCCCAGGTAGGATATATAAAATTAGTCGAAACCTCAGAAGAACTTTGGACCAAGTCTTGGAGTCGGACTACATAAGACGATCGACACAGCCGGACACTTAGAAATATTCAACACGTACGTTGCAGGTCCTCCTCTGTAAAAAAACTGTATGAAAGGAATCACGGCGCGAATTAAGGTCTGATATATATCTATCACAGCACGTGCTGACGATTCTGTTGGGAGAAACCTTCTCATAAAGGTCTGATGGTCAATCTGACGAGTGCAAAAATGAATAAATAGAGCAAGAAGCGACGTGTCTACACACCTCGAGGAGTAAAACGATCTGATATTAGGAATTGAAAGTACTGTACAGCTACGCACTTAAGTTCGTCACACCATCACAGGGCGAGCGAACCGAACCTATTTCGTGTGACAGTCACACGCATTTTGAGGTCATCGAACTTAAGTTGTGACATGCGGTAAAAACACGAAAACATGCAGTAAAAACACGAAAAAAGTCCTAGTGCTGCCAAAAGTCCTTATATTGAGTATTTGCAATGTGTCTCTGCGCTCGTACAAAGAAAGAAATACGTCTGCCTAATGAGACTCCCAGCCCAGTCGGTCATCTCACCCAACGAACCTATGCGCAACATGTCACACGTCACACACCCCTTCGAACTTTCGAACCTAATGTTCATTCGGTCACACCCATATCAGGTCGAACTTAGGTGCGTAACTCTACAGTAGTTTATTGAGCCTCGCTTCTGTCAAGCTGAACCAGGATTCCAACACTTATATTACGTAAGCATCAGGATAGTATGCTTTCGGAGCTCAACCAGTTTTTGGCAGTGTTTATGTACTCGTTGAGGTCGTGTCATGCGAGCCTATTTGCAAAGACCGGGAAGATCTTCGCGTTGGCTACAACGGCGGTGTGTGGGCGAGAACTCATGATAAAGTCGTTGGACGCTGATGCATCTGTGAAATATTCACAGGCTTAGACGGTCCACCAACCTTGTGGTGGTTTTTTATCATACCAAAGGAATTCAAGTTGTGAGTGGTGCTTGTAAGTTTAAATGTATTTCTAGTCCAGTATAGGGCTAAACCGGATGGCTGCTGCTACCTGCGACCAGGTTGGATGCGTGAATGTGACTTCCACTTGGAGGTTTAGTTGAATGGGGTGACAGGGTGATGCTTACGGGGGCATGCCCGGAACACCAAATAGATAGGGCAAAGCTGCAACACAGCTCGATACACCAGGTTAGTGGGGAAAGTTGCCCCATCTTGCTGTTAAAGGTCTCTTATTGAGTGCAAAATGGAGTGGATCAGAGTGAATACACACTGAGAGCTGAAACTGCACTAGCGCATCGAAGACCTGCTAGTGTGAGGGAAATGATATGTTGAGTGCTCATCGATCCCGGGAATTTAACAGCGAGCCGCAAGGCTACGGTGAGGTTGACTGGGTTGACTCACTGAGGCTCTGTTTGAGAACTGCATGGGGCTGGGGTATTGCAGCCTCGGTATGGCAAAGCAAGGCGTGATGGAAATCATGATGATCTACCTTTACCGATATTAGCAATATAAAGTTGTTGTCCGATCGAATTGAATTTTGTTCTACTACGATGATGGTCAATGTTTGATTCATAGAAGACTCAAGACTTGAACGTACGAGTACATGCTAAAGCTTCAAGAGAGGTTAAAGGCAAGTATGCTTCGATCGAGTAAACAACAGGACACAAAGGACATGCACCGTGGACAGTGACCTATAGAGTCAACAAGCGTCCATAACATACTTTCCCAAACACAATTGTAATTCATTCAAATTCGACCCTCAATTGACATTTTCTTTCAATCCTTGATCTTCTGCGCACTGGGATGTATTTCCCTGTGATGGACAAAAACTATTGGAGTTTGTCGGGACTCGTCTAAATCTCGTTCAGAATAACGCAAGGACGATATGAGTTCATTGCCTTCCTAGTGACTGAATTGCAAGTGTGTTTGTGTTTACAACGATAATCCGCCAGGTCAACTTATACCTTCGTCCAAAGTCCCTTGCTAGCGAGTCCAGGAGAAAGCATCCAGAAATACGCGAGGTATGACGGAAAATGCTCATCCCATGTACTGGCGTCTTACTATGTCCACGCAAAAGCAGCAGAGAAGTCGCTTGCGATACTTAGGTCCTCTCCGGAGCAAGCGACAGCATCTTTGGCGTCTGGTACGTGATTCCATTCAAACACATCTCACTTTCTTCATCGTTCACCCACAGACAGCGCACAGTCAGATGATATTCTCCGTCCAGTCTTCATGGGGTGTGCGACCAAAAACGCGAAAGTAGTTGCCATCTCGTTGGGGTCGCTGCAGCGCTTGATAGCCCTCAAGGCTGTACCGCAGTCTGTTGTCCCACTCATGGTAAGCACGATGAACGATGCCATGAGCCAAGGCGTGGACATTCAACTTCGAATCCTGCAAACCTTAGTCTCTTTGATCACTAATTTTTCTTCGATACACGAAGAGCTCCTGGGAGAGGTACATTCTGTCTATACTTCCTGGTACCTGTCTGATGACCTGTCAAAGGCATTGCTTCTCTGTTTTAAGCTGCAGGATTCTAGGATCGCGGTAGTCTTTTCAACAGCAGCAGCCACCCTGCGCCAACTGGTCATGTTTATCCTTGAAAAAATGGTCAACGAGGATCGTCAAGAGAACGACGACACTCTGGAGCTGTCTGAGGCGGCCCTTCCGAACGGTAGCACCAAAGCGCTAGAGCCTTGTGCCAAGGATGCATTCTCTGTCTTCAAAGATCTCTGTCTCCTCGCAAATTCAGAGAGACCCAATTTCTTGAAGCTCGATTACTTACATAAGACCTTCGCCTTGGAGTTAATTGAGAGCGTACTGACGAACTACCACGAGCTGTTCAGGAAGGCAACTTTGTCAGTCCCATTTAGCTAATTCATACTAATGCTCGTCGTAGCACGCGGAGCTTTTGATGTTGCTGCAGCACCATCTCTGTCCACTCATTCTGAAATCTCTCTCCGACAGACATGCCTTTCCGTTGATACTGAGATGCACACGAGTTGTGTTCTTGATCTTGAAGCAGTTCTCATTCGAGCTAGAGACGGAAGCTGAAGTATTCCTGATGCCTCTCATAAGAATGATCTCAGAAGATTCTGACTCGTCGAATCCGGACCATTCTGGCTCACGACCAATATGGACAAGGGTCCTTGCGATGGAGATAATGAGAGGGTATGTCGTAAGCTTGACGTCCCAAAGTTTGCACTCAAGTTTCTTTTCAGGGTATGCAGCGATGCTGAGCTTGTCCGAAACATACGGGATCACTACGATGCACAGCAGCCAGGCTCCAAGGTCTTCAGCTCTATGATAGTCGCATTGAAACGCCTTGTGACCGAGAAGCCTGCTCTACTTGGAGTAAGCGCGCAGATGATGGGGGTCGGAATTTCTCATACGGGTGATGGTGCTGCACCATCGGGATCCAATTATGGTTTGGATGTCGGTGGGGTTGCTGGAATGGTCGCCACGGCTGCAAGTGCTACCGTGTCAGGAGTAGTCGGGATAATTGGGTCTGGTATTGGTCTAAGCGTGCAGAACTCAGCCATGAAGCTCCAATGGTACAGTTCCTATTTCATATCTCGCGGATTACCCTGAATCATCTTTCCTGACCAGCATCGATCAATTAGACAAAGCCGACTCGCCACCAATCCCCGAAGCATACATTTACCTTCTCGCTGTGCAGTGTATTGTCTCCCTATGCGAAGGCTTCGCGTCGTTCACTGGACCACTGTACACGTCCATCATGGTTCAACGCTCTCGAGCGGCTGGAGAGCCTGTCATTCGCGCACCCGCTGCTCTTGACCTCTCCACACTCCCGCAGGACGATCATGCAACCGAGCACTTCATCGTCGTGCGTTCTATGGTTGAGAACGGCTGGCCTGCGCTTCTCGCTGCCCTCTCCTCCATTATCTCAACAAATCTGTCAGACGAGCTCTTCATAGACGTTCTTAGCAGCTATCAAGCTCTGACGAACGTTGCTGGGATGCTCGCCCTGAGTACTCCTCGCGACGCATTGTTCAACTCACTTTCCAAATTTGCAATACCTTTGCGAGTAGCGTCCAGCTTGGAATCCTACGTTGAACCTCCGACACCACGAACGTCAATTTCCTTCATGGATAAATTGGGGTTGACAGCACCTATCCAGGCTCCGGGACTATCCGAGCGAAATCTAGCATGTCTCAAAGCGTTGGTATCCAGTGCCCTTTTCCTTGCCGGCAGCCTGGGAGAGAGCTGGTATGGCATTCTGGAAGCTTTACAGAACGCGGACTACGTCTTGAACGTCAAAGCGTCGCAAGCATCTACCAACCGGCGGATGAGCACACCCGTGACACCCAGTCGATCGGTGTCAGCGATGAGCTCTGCTGAACAGGGGAAAGTGGCTCATCACCCCCTCCTCATGGATATCGATTCAGAGAGCGTGCTTGCTGCCGTGCAGCGCCTCTTCGATGCGTCCAAAAACCTGGAGGATTCAGCTTTTCAGGACTTTGTCACCGCGCTCTGCAAACTTAGCTCAGAGATGGTCGGGATACAATCTGATGGGAGCACGCTGACTGAGTCAGACGATTCCTTGAGTCCTGTACCCATTTCTCCCCATAGAAGGCGGGTCAGCGGAATTCATCTGCCGCGCACGCTGGTAAGTCAGGGTTAATCCTTGTGCGTCACAATCTAACATCTTCTCAGCGCCAGGGTGATTTTGGTGTCGAGCGACTGGGTTCTGTAGCGATGCTAAACCTCCATCGCCTCATCTATCGTGCACCCGAAGTCGCATGGAACACTACTACAAATCATCTTCTGTGGATCATGGGTCTCTCCTCGGCACCGCAGTTGATACGAGTGCAGGCGGCGCGCGTCCTCCATGAAGTTCTTACCGTGGTCCCGCGTAACTTGTCATCCACTGGAGACCTGCAGGCCAAAGTTCAGCGTCGCGTTCTCGACGTTCTATCTAAACAAATAGTACTCGCATCGGGTGGGGCAGCATCTTTGAGATGCTAGGGAGCATCTGTAAACCTGCAGCTCTCTCCAGATCTCAGTCGGTTGATTCCATCAGCATGCTATCGCTTCAAGAGATGCCTCATCAAAAGCCACTGCCTCTGGGGTATGTTAGCGACCGCGGCTACACAGCACTGGTGAAGATCGCCTTCCAGTCCCTCAAACTTGTCTGTGACTCCGTGTCTGTTTTTTCCCCTGAAGACTTGCGGCTTTGCATCAAAACCCTTGGACGGTTCGGTCGACAAGCCGACACGAACATTGCGCTCACTGCCGCAGAAAGCCTTCTCTGGAGCGTGTCGGATTCGATCCAGGCAAAGCGGAAGGATACAGAGATGGAACCGGAATATAGCGCTCTGTGGATGTGTCTGCTGCTAGAAGTTCTAGGTCTTTGTGCTGACGCCAGGCACGACGTTCGTGTAGGCGCCATCCAGACCCTTTTCCGTGCAATGCAACTTTACGGCGCCACGCTTATGCTGGATACGTGGAATGACTACATATGGAAGATCACATTCCCGCTACTCGATACAATATCTATTGAAACCCGGCGCAGTGCCTTTGAGCCCGGAGCTCTGCTGGATTCTGGTCGGGCGGCGCAGTCTCCCGAGCATGCATGGGACGAATCGGAGAGTCTCGCATTGCAGTCGATTGGATCTATTATCAGTGATTTCCTAGTCGCCAAGATAATGCATCTGGAATCCTTCTCAAAAGCATGGTCCGTGTTTGTTACCCACGTTCACGATACCGTATCCTTGGACCGTCGAAACTTGAGTCCACCCGCACTACTTTGTTTGGGGAAAGTCGTGAAAGCGCTTTCTGGCGCAGATGTCTCCCTGCAAGCCAAAGTGTAGGAAGCTTGGGAATGCGTATGGATGGCGTGCAGTGACATAGGAAGCATGGTTCTCTAGGGTGAGAGATCCCAGCTCTCTCCGAGTACGAATACAACACAGCACCACCGTGCATTTACTCAGGAGAGTTTGGTTGCTCTTGTCGACGTCATACGGAGCACACGTTCCATTAGTCTGGCCTAGACGAAGAAGGAATGGCCGCTTCAGCGCCTCAATCGTCTGATGGACATCCTCAAGGGCATGTCTCCCTATTTCTGCTGTTGTCCCCTTTTCTGAGCCACGAACAGGTGTTCTGACCTATCCTGACTCGACGGACTGCCGCCCGGATGTTGATGGTTTGTCACCCGTTCAGGTAGGTGAATGTTCAGCATCCACTGAACACCATTGCCTCATTAAAATGACAGGTAGTGGTCTTGGACGCCATCGCGGATATTAACTTAACGGGATCTGGTAACCCATCTCTCACCTTACGAGATCTCTCGGAATTCAGCACACTTCCGTTTCTGGCTGCTTTTCATGTGCCCATCTTGTCTCCCGCCTCTCCGGCAACGCCTATTGCGGCATCGTCTCAAAAACAAGCCACGTACATTGCGTTGTCCAAGAAGGTCACACCGCTTATCGTTGAGTTATACATGCGCTTCAAGGACGAGCTCGAGATCTATGAAGATGGGACTTTGGAAGCTATCTTCTCGGTATGTGTCATTGATGACGTCCTTGATTTTCGAATGCTCATTTGGTTCCGTGTTCAGGCTTATTCAATACCGATAAAGCTAAAGTACGAGTGTCCTGCTCCATCAAAGTTTGGCAAAGATCCTCCTCTGTGGAAGACTGCTACAACAAGTTTCCTCCGTATAGTCACTGACTCGGTCAGAAGGATGGCAACATTCGGCGATCGTACGTAGTTAACGATCTGGTTGACTTCATAAAATACAGGTATATCCGATACACGAATTGAAGGCATATGGCGACAAATCATTGAGGTCTTTCGGGGTGGCATTTTGGCTGATTGGTGCGCATTTTATCCTTCTCTCCTTCTCATTCCGTCGTCCTCTTACACCCCATGACTAACTTGTTTGCAGCACTGCGATAGAGAGTTTCTCACTCGAAGATCAGGAAGCGGAGGAAAACTTCGATCTGTCTTTCATCAGCTCACTGGAGATTCAGCTCATTGGAGATTGATCTCGTGCCACATTTGGGAGACACAAGAGCCCCTGATCACCTCATCGCACAGTTCGCCAAGATCTTGCACAAGGGCAGCCAGTTGTACGAGTCAAGTATGGATCCCTTACACCCTGATTCGCCCTCAACAGATACTGCGAATGTGTCAGACGACTCTCGGGACTCGCACGACTTTGAAAAGGTGGACCTTGACGTCGGAACAACTGCCTCTGGGGTCCTGGTTTCGAGGGAGCGATTTTTGTTTTGGTGTTTTGATCTTTTGTTCTTGATATGCTCTAACGTTACAAGCGGTAAACCAATCCCTCTGCGCGCATTTCCAGCGCTAACTGTTTTCATAGATCAAGAGTCTTCAAGGAAACGAGTTGCTGCCCTTTGTCTACCGACCTTACTTGATCGATGCAAAACTACTATGGTGAGCTACGTTGCTGACGAGGCTCTTCGCGGAAATATGCCTTTCCCGAGGTAAATTGTGATCATGTCGCATTATTTTCTGTCGCTGAACCAACTTTGATAGGGCTCGTGAAGACGAACTGTTGTATGTACTCCGCAAGGTCCTGGATTTATGGCTTTGGTCAGGAACCCTGTGGGCCGCACTGTCAGAGTCGCCATCGAAGTTTAGTGATTCTCAACCCGGTACCTGTTCCTTTGCTCTATAATCTGATTTGCGCTGAACGTCTGCACTCATTGCGGATGTGGTGAAACGGTCGCCAGTCGCTCATATCTTCTATTTTTATTCGGTGTTGTGTGAAATCGCTTCTATCCCTCGGAAGATGCCATCGACATGGGTGATTATGAATTCCTCGCTTTCCGAGACCAACCAGGAGAGAAGAGGCAATGTTCTACGGCATCATATCGGTGCTCTGGAAGAAGGTGGGGATGCAATGGAGATAGATGCGAGAACACTTGCGAGGAAGGCGTTGCAGATTCTCGGGAAGGAGATGGGCACGATTTAGCAATGGATGGTTTGGTCTACTTTGCAAGAGTTATTTTATTTTGATGCCTAATATCTATGAGCTTGCCACGATCGATTTGAATGGGTAGCGCAGGTTATCTATCGCAACATTCAAACTGGCTTAACCGCGATCACTTCTCGGGACGTGCGCTAAGAGGGGTGGGTGAGATTCTTCGTTCCCAGTGTTTCTACCCAATTTCACGACGCAAAGTGGAAGGACGACCAAAGTAAGATTTGCAGCAGCAACTTAGTCATAATTGAGACCCTTGTGTACCTGCTGCTGGTTAACTTGATTGCGTTGCACTGTTGCACTGGCGGCCTGGTTGCTGTTCGTACGTCGCATAGCTGCAACCGCTTCCGCATCAGTTTGAGGGACAACGACAAAGCCATGTCTCTGCAGTGTATCTTAATGGAACGAAATTAGAGGGACGACGGGTCACTCACATCTTCAGCTCGAGCAAGAGGTACATCGACGGTGCGCATGGAATGTCCTCCGGAAAACAACTTGAAGTTGAAATTCCAGTGTGGAAACTGTCGTTCGATTGGTTTGGATGCATTTGCAGGTCGTGTGCCGAAATGTATGGAACTGAGAAAATGACGTACATATGAGAAAAAGTGGGGTTGCTCACGATTGATGGGCGCACAACTCTCGCTTGGGTTGGACATCCCTAGTAAAAAGTGAGATGTAGTATGAAAGAGAAGCAGAGAAGACTTGCCTTGAGCTTTACATTCCCATCATGTGCGCCCTAGATAGCCAAAACCGTTAGGAAGGTGAATTGGACAACAAAGTGTATATGTACCAGAGCGTTTTTGAGCGCCGCCACCAGGTTCCATACATGAATTTGTTTGTCTACTCCAGCGCTGGTAATGTATTTTCCATCGCAGGACATGGCAACAGCGACGACTCTGTCATCATGCAATTGCAAGAGTGGGTCTCCGACTGCCTGGTTGGTTTTGAGATCACAAATGCGAATGGAGCAGTCAATTGATCCGCTAACAATATAGCTTTCGTTGGGGGCAAGACAGAACGATTGGACAGGGTGGGTATAGCCCCGAAAAATGACCAGTTCCTGTCCATCAATCGCCCGCCATTTTCGGATGGTATGATCACCCGGCCCGGAGAAGATATGCGCGCCATCCTTGGACTAACACAATGACGACACCCAGTTTTCATGTCCCTTGATCTGGACCAGCAGCTTGCCGTCCTTTGACAATATGGAGGTCGGACCGTCCACGCCGCCGCTCATGAATTCGTCGCCTTGTGGAGAGAATTTGACGGCCATGACCCATCCGTGGCTGGTCTCTATGGGCGGTGCTATTTGTCGACCAGTATCCGGGTTCCAGCGTCGTATCGTGCCGTCTTCAGATCCACTTGTTATCTCCAGGGAATTGCAAGACTAATCAAGGCACCTCACTGATGAATCAAACTATCATCAGACGTACTCATTATATTGCATGTGCTGCCCAAGTAGGCAAGGCTCCATATGCATTCGGAGTGACCCTCGATGACGCACTCCGGCATGAAGCTTCCTGCCGGACGTTCTGGCTTGGGTTTCTTCCATGACGTGGTCCCAGTGTTGTATGTGCCATTCCCATCCAGGAACAGCAAGATCAGCGGGATCATCTATGTCCAATGGTGAGTCCGTCGCTCCTTGTCGCAATTCCATCCCTCACCTAACCGCACTCCTGGCAAAGGTCTGTTCCGGGAGACCATCGTGAGCGTGTCATGATGACATTGTATTGCACTATCCGACAATGGCATAAACTGTTGCCACATAGGAGGAAGCGCTGCATTCCCGCCTGATTCTAATTGAGTGAGCTGTTGGGTATCACAAGGTAGCTGCTCACCTTCCCAAAGTGCGTCCTGGCGGTGCTGTGCGCCATATGGTGGTGGATCTTTCGCGCTTGTCCGATTCATCGATGAGTGCAATGGCGCTTCTGCTCGTCTCATTGACATGTTTGGCTCGGCTTCTTCGTGTGGCATGACAAGGATGTCACGTTGTACGGACAGATTGGACAGTGAAACATTGCACAAAGTCAGCAATCAAGGGGAGGGAGAGATACGGGTTCAAGGTAATGAAGAGACCTGCTATTTGGGTCAGTTTTGCATGCTGCACTTGCAGGCGCTTTGCTGACACCGCATGTCAATAGCTGTGTTACCATCAGATCAGTACTTACCTTGATCCGGTTCAAATTTCGAAGCAGTTCAATGTACATTGGTCTGTTATATACGTCTCGTCCGACAGCGTGTCGAATGATATGATGTTTGTTTGAGTGAGTACATACACATCAAATCTGGATGCTGCATAGTACGTAGCAGCACTCTCAAGCAAATCACTACCAGTAGATGGCTGACGTGAACGTATACTTACAGAAGTTTCTTGATGTTGGCTGCGCAATATTGTTGTAATCAACACTGGTACCACCTGCAGGGCGTTGATCGTGTCCAAACCAAAGTTTTTTCGTCTCAGTAAGCAGAGAGTTTTGAACGTTCGACATAAGTCAAAGCCGAAGTCATGTTCAGAACTTCAGATGAACTTCACTGGCTTTCCGAACCCGTGTCAGGCGGCTAATGCGATTGATAGCGGGAGTGAATGCATTTACAAGGTGAATAAAGCAGCGCTTAGCAGGAAGTCTCAAAGTACTATCTGTGCTGCGGGAGATTAAAGTTGGTTGGCGGGAGGGTCACGGTCGTCGGTAACGGTAAATTCTCAGTTGTTCAAAGTGGACATTCCCGCCGAGATCTGGACCATATATTTGTTCATCCACTGGCAAAAGAAGTTGATTACTTCAAAACGGAACCTCAAAAAAACGACCACCGAGGTAAGTACTAGGTACTGGAGGGTAATTAAGTCCCTCCGATATTTTCGCCTTTCCAGCGGAGATAATGCACTTAAGGAGCTTCATAAATCGGGGGCAGAACAATAAATGAGCGCACCCGGTGACTCGTGAGTTTCTAAACGTTTCAGTTGATAGATCACAGCATGTCAAGTTTAAACTCAGATCATACTTTGGTCTTCAGTATTTACACGGCCACCTTGATGGGTTCACAGCTCATTCATCATAAGAGCTAAAAAGGCGCATCATGCGTGTGTGCTGAAACACATTCTTGACCTCTATATGGAATATTCGACTGACGATATCGCAGCAGCGAGGAGCTCGCAGTTCGCTACGGTGTGTCTCCTTGTTGATTGAAGGCGAACCATGACTGACAAGTCATTTACCATCAGTACATGTTCAGTGCGTGCTGTCTTAAACCCATATTCTTTGTCCTGACAACAGTTCAGTGTCAATAGCTACAATATGGGTAGGAGCGTTCTGATCTATCCACGTCCGCTGTCAAACTCCCTTATCCAGACCTATGATTATGCATGTTCATTTCATGAGGTAATACACTCGCTCCATGATATACTTCAGTTTTCATACTCACAATATGCTGTGCAAAGTGGACATTTTTGCTTCGATCGCACTGGAGCAAGATGAAAGGCTTGTATATTTTTACGCGATACCTGCCCTTTATCATTCTCGCCGTGGATCTACGCAGTGCGTTCCACTGCAGCACACATCGCCCCGATGATCAATTAACACTCGTTTTTCAGTGAGCCTCACCCCGAGTGAGAATTCAAGTGTATGTACTGCAGCGGAGAGTTCATAAGAACAAACGACTTACTGCACGATTTCGCCAGACATGCGAGATGTTGCAAAATGTTAATTCAGGTCCGTGCGTGGTACATTCATGTCTGAACATCCTTGCTGAATGCTACTACTTTCCTCTGACAGGCCTTGGCATTGTAATAGCAACGTTCTCCGAATGTATATCTCGTTCACCCGTATGATGTGTACTATCTCTGATGTGATTCATCCAGGTTTTTTATCCTCAGAACATATGTGCTCTGGGACAAGAATAGAATCTTGCTCACAGCCATGCTGTCGAACTTATTGGTGAGCTCCTAATCTACTCACTATACCCGAGCTGGTGGCAGATGCATCGGCCAGTCTTTTCTCATAGCATCCTTCATCATTGTCTTTGCCATCAACACCCCTGCAGAATGTACTTGTTTTTACCTTCCCTCCGGCATTCTACGACCACTGAAACATTTGGTTCACTTTCACAGATGCGACTAGCCCGATCCCGGGCATCGCAGGGTGCTACCTGAGTTCGACCATTTTCTTGTATTTTATACCATCTCTTCTTCTTTCCATTTTCCAACTGGGTGGGTAACCAGGAGCATATACAAACACGCGCTGACACCGTTCTTCCCAGGATTCTTGATACTCACGCTCATACGCGCCATACAGGACTGGCCGACAAACACGAGCCGTCTGTACGTTGTCCTGGTAAACCACAACATAGCCTATTATGCATGTGGTTTTCGTGAGTTAACACTCGTACACACCGTTTTTCCGTACTCATCCATGATCATCGTCTTTCGTGAAGCGATCTCCGTAGCAAACATCGATCTTCCAGGTGCGTGAATATATCAAATACCCTTTTTGACCGAGCATTGATGCTCTGCGCCCCAGTATTCTTACCACAACGTGTCGTATGAGTATGTGCATCCACATCCTGCCACGCGTTCCTACTAACAATACTCGACATGTACACCCACTAGTTTTCAGGTCTTGATTCTTGCAAGCCTCGCCACGCGCATGCATCTCCATCTCTGGCAGGTGAATCAACATCCACGCGATGGCGCCCTAGTTTCAATGTCCGATATCTCATTTGATCCCATGGCATGATGTCGTATCCTGTGTCTTATTCGGTGCCGTTCATGGAGCGGATATGGTGGTGGAGGGACTCGCAGATGGGATATCCACGGGAATAGTGGACTAGCACTAGTTGGAGATGGCCACTTCTGTGGATGCGTTAGCGTCGGCGCATACGCCATGCTGCTGTCTCCTGGGAGTTAGGTATGAAGCCGAGTTTGACTTCTGCTACTTCGAGTTCTCGACTTTCTTGGTCTTGCCATCGATATCAGAGGTTGAGTGGGGTTTGGCGTTAACAAGGCTAAGAACTATACCCGTCCAACGCTGCGCACGAGTGTCTTTGTTATGATAGGACGACATCTAGAACCACCTACACTACCAACAAATTTATCTCACTTGACTAGATAAATTATTCACACCTTGTGGCCTGTCTGGTTGTAGGATAGGGAGTCAGGGCATCCTGCCTTGATGTGATACTTTTTGACCCGCTCTATCGCTCATGCCACTCTACAACTGCAAGCACCCCTAAGTTTCACGTGCTTTTAGACATACAACCTAATGCACATCAGTGAACCGGTGAACAAATGAGAATGGTGGAAAACGCACGATGGGCTAAAATAGACGGTGGTGTGTGAATTCACAGATTTGAGGTATGCGAGAGGAGTCACAGCCTTTGTGGCGCTGGCGTATGCCATGTGGCTGTGTCTTGCGAGTTAGATGCCAATCCAATTTTGACCTCTACTAGGGTAAGCCTGTACAATGATGTTTGTTGCCGTCAGGCTGTGCGTTTGGCTCTAACATACTCAAATCGTGGATCCTGAACCCGCTGCCTCTCACAGTGGAAACTACGGGTGTTAAATAGGCCAAGGCCATCCAAATACTCCTCCCACGCCAAGGCAGACATCCTATAAAGTAAACACGTAACGAACTAGATCAAGCCTCGCTCCACGAACAACACGGAATAAGGGATAGGATAAGATATTACGCCGTGGAAGTTGCAAACGACAGATCGGACATTGGAACATGCGTAAAGTCTCCAGAGCCGTGTGTTTGTCGGTTCACCTGCCAGAGATAGAGGTACATGCGCGTGGCGAGGATTGCAAGGATCATGAACTGGAAACCGTATGTGGTGGACATTTCAGGTATCATTAGTTGGAACACATAGCGTTTGTAGAGGTACATACCCATCCAAAATGGTCTGGTAGGCATCCTGAGGAGTGGAACATCAACGGCTCAATCATAAAAGGCATTTAGGAAATAGGCACACATGAAAGAGCAGCGACGTGAATATGTTCGCTGCCGAAAACACTCTAGACAAGAGAATGATCATAGATGAGTACGTGAAAACGGCGGATATAAGTGTTGACTCACAAAGACCGCATGCATAGTAGGATAGATTATGGTTCACCAGGATAGTGTAGAGATGGTTTAGGTTTGTCCGCCAGTTCTGTATGGCACGTATGAACGTGAGGATCATGAGTCCCGGGGAGAACACTATCAACGTGTGTCTGTAGATATATATGCCGGTGACCCACCCAGTTCGAATACAAAAAGGAAAAGAAATGCTGGTAATTGGTCGAACTTCAGCAGTACCCTGTAATTCCTGGGATCCTGCTAGTCGCATCTGTAAAGGTGAACAGAATGTTTCAGTGGTGGTGGAACGTTAGAGGGAAGGCGAGAGCGCGCGCGTGCTGCAAGGACGGTAGTAACGAAGGCAATGCTGAAGGCTGCTACGAGAAAACACTGACTGATTCATCTACCAATAACTTGGGTATAATGTTGGGAACTCACAAAAAAGGTGGACAGCATGGCTGCGAGCAAGAATCCATTGTTGTCCCAGTGCACATATGTTCTAAGGATGAAAAACCCTGGATGGATCGGATCAGGAATATACACATCTCAGGGAGGGATGAAAATACACTCGGAGCAAATGACTAGCTAATAGCATGGCTAACCCTGTAAAATAAAGTAGGTTGCCCTCAATAAGACTGCATAGATGGATGTACCATGCACGTACCTGAGCTAATACTGTCCAACGTCCGACATTTCGGGCGAAGTCATGCAGTAAGTCGTTCGTTCTTATTGACTTTCCACCCCATCACATACACCTGGGTTTTCATCCGGGGTAAAGCTCACTGAAAAACGAGTGTTAATTGATAATCAGCGCGATGTGTGCTGGAGCGGAACGCACGATACAGATCCGTGGCGAGAAGGATAAAGGGGAGGTATCGTGTAACGATATACATGCCTTTCATCCTGCCCCAGTGCGATTGAAGTAAATATGTCCACTTTGTACAGCATGTCAAAATGGAGGTGCATCATGAAACGAGCGTATTACCTCTTCATGAATTGAACACACATAATCATAGGTCTGGATAACCGAGCTTGACAGCAGACGTGAATAGATCAGACTAGCAAGCTTAGTACCCATAATGTAGTATATACTAATGATGGTGCACGACTTGCAATGTCAATTATGATTCGTCCTCGATATCGACAAAGGAGACAAACTGCAAGCTCCTTGCTGCTGCAGCCTGCAATATCATCAGCCGAATACTCCATGTACTAGTAGAATTCAAAAAATGTTTTTCACGCATAGCATCACGCGCCTTCTTGGCTTTTATGATTTTGAATGAGCCTTGTTGTATTTGCATTCGGCGACCTTAGTCATTACCTAATAACGCGAAAAGGCCGCTCGCGGCAGAGCCCGCTACGGTTACATTATTTTCAGTGCAATGCTCATTTGTTCCTAGGATGACCTTATCTTGGCATGCATGCTCTACAAGCTTTTCCACAGTGAAGAGGCACTTGAAGTGAAGTCGAAGGTCCTCGTTGGTTTACATGCAGAGCATCAAGAGGGATCGATAATGGCTTTACAGATGCTCAAAGTAGAGAAAAAAATGTATCAGTTCACGCACTCTTGCTTTGGGCCAGCCAAGATATTCTCGAGATAATCGTCTAAAAAGATAAAGCCGTGCGTTTGGACCTGGTCCTCGAATAATTGCCGACAAGGTGATTCGAGGTGATTCTGGGAGGATGAGGCTGGCTTACATTTGCAAGAATGAGAAGGGGTGCATTAACACGCGGAGTCCAGGAGGCAGCGGGCGATTAGAGTTTGAAGGCGTAGTCGGCCGGGTGGATGTACCGACAGGGCTTTGGAGCACTGATTTCACATGGGAGGACGATTCGAGTGGATTTCGGTTTGTATATGCGCCTGAAGTCGCGGGTCCGCGGTTGACTGACCCTAGCTATTGGATTGCAAACTCATGAGGCAAAACATGGATGAGAAAATGAGAGATAGATGATTCCGGGGTTGGATGAGGCTGTTGCAGCTCTCAAAGGACACGCATGGGCAGTGATTTCTCTTTAAATCCAGGTTATAAAAGGCAGTAGTAGGGTCAATGATAGCGCTTACTTTATTGTGTCTGAATTATGTTTCTGAGATCTTCGAGGATCTTGATGAGTTGAGCAACACCTCTTGCTGAGGAAAGTAGAGCTGACCGAACGTCGCTTTTATCAATCCCCATTCCAAAAGCGATGGTTGCACAAACCTAAGCGATATCTTAGAAGAGACGATTGATGAACGCGGAGAAAATACACCACATCAACACCGCCATCACCATTTCCACCTGCTTCCCATTCGCTCAACTTCCTATCCAACATATGAGAGCTTTACAGTCATAATCACATCAGGGACCTCGCCTTAGAACTCGCTTCAGACGCACCTAATCCCGCGATGATATGGCCTGGCACTGATGCCCTTTGCCCTTAGAAAGGCCGATAGTTCGTCACATGCCAGGCGGGCACGACAGTAGATGATCCCGGAGCTTGGTCGGGCCCGACGACGGTGTAGGATCATTACAAAATCGTATACGGCTGGTATACGAGACAGGGAGTCGAGCGCCGCAGTGTATTTGATGTCATAGAATAAGTTAGCGCGATTAAAGGGGTGCGAAGCGGTAAACAATCTTCATTCAGACATCTTGGGGCTGCGTATAATGTCTGTTTGAACACTGGAGCCATAGCAATATAAGTATGGAATAAATAAAATCCTGATCAAGCAGAGAATAATGCCTGCAGTCTGACAGGCATACCTCGGGGTTGCTGTTGCTGTGAGGGCCATAATGGGCACTCCATGAAATCGTTCCCGAAAAGAGCCCAACTTGCGATATTCCTCACGGAAGTCGTGGCCCCACTCCTGTGGAGACCATTGTTGTTAGTAAGTTCTGAAAGCAAGAAGGGTTATGATACCTACAGAGATGCAGTGGGCCTGCGAAAGAAACAAAGAATGAGCGAGCAGTTTTCACGTTATCCATAGATAGCGCTTACCTCGTCCACAGCCAGTCTGTTGAGTTCGCCCTTCGCATAAACAATTTCAAGAAGGCGCATCATTTCACGCGTGCACAGCTTTTCAGGTGTGGCCGATCGAAAGTGTGATCAGCTCGCTGCATATGCATTCTCGTGCTGAGCAAGCTCACTATATAGAAGACGAGTTTGTGGGCTCCCTGATTCGAGGTCTTCAATAATCTACAGGACATAACTCAGCAAACTCAAATTATACAAAAGCAACTGCAATACCTGGTCTTGTTCACCCTTCGGTGTGTGCGACGTCCAAGAGACGGCAGGGAGTCCTTTGCGACGCAAACTTGATACTTCTGCACAATCCAGTCCAGCCTCGAATGAAAAAAACGAACAGGCATGCAATGTACGGTTTTTCATCAGGGCTGAGGTAATAGGTCAGCTTATTAAACCAACCTTAATTGGTAGGTTTGACAGACCCAGTGGTGGTGAAACTATGATGGAGATGCCGAACTATGATGAAGTCAGCTCCTGTCAAATAATGGTTTCGAAAGCATGATATATCTGCGACTGCTGGAATCTGAAAGCACAGGCTCTGTAGACCGAAAGATGTAATGGACAATATGTTGTTATTCGAGTTCATTTGCAAATACCTTGCCCATCCCCGTCGGCGCTAATACAAAGACATCCAATCCTGTATAACAAATAATTGATTTGTTTGACACAATTATGCCATGATGACTCACCAGAAGTAGCAGCCTCGACAACTTCTTTGTGCTTCCCCTTGTACTCCGTGTGACCGAAAGCTGATCAATAGTCGTTTCAGTGGCACCGGACAATGAGATTGACTGGAAACCTACTTTCCGTCAGGATTCAAACATATGCCTAACGAACCTAGCACAGTTTGCCGCCCTCTCATCTTCATTTTCTGCCGCGAGATTTTGAAGGGTGCCTGGGGCCTGGGATACAAGAGAATCTTCCTCGGTGCCTAGATTGAAATAAGTAGACTCCATTAATTCCTGCCTCAGTTCATACCGAAGATATAATTACAACTCATCGTTGGGATATGTTCATGGCAAGCACGGACACGTTCAAGTTGGAGTCACGGTGCGGGGCAACGCGGTCACGTGCGCGACAATCAGCTTGTCCTTATTTGTGCGAGGCCAATCAATCAATTGTCAACCGTTTCTTTACTAGCCTCAGGTCAACTACTAGCGAAACTCATAAGAGGGAACGATTCAAAGGAGCCTAACTCTGCGTTGCACTCGGCATTCACATCTGCCAAGAGACGTGCCCATCTTCCCCCGTGCAATGTGTGGACCTCTTGGCGTTCTTGTTTGTTCAAGATAGTGTTCGACCAAATCATCCAAGACACCACGACGATATCCACGATCACCGGTTAGTGAGCTCTCACGGTTTAAAGGGTGCACAGTTACGACTTAACCACGCGCCTTCGGTACATTTTTCATAATAGTTTTACATCACCTTTTTGTCTCAAATTTAAACGCTCACAGGGGAGACACCCGGCTTCTGTTAGCCAGCTTCCTTGATCGATCCTTCGGCGACACTCGATATTTGCAATAACACTACAGTGAATGTCAGGGTCTAGACAGGCATGCATAATGCATGCTTACAATACGATTCCGAAGGGGAATCTAGCTATTTCGATGCTCGCCACGTTTTGATGTCGAAGTCCTCATGCGTTCTTTCATCGGACACTCCCGCAGTGCAGCCCTTATAGCGGTACGCGGTGCAACACGTTGGTTCTGGCCAAAAGCGCTCGCCACGGAGCCAATTACTTGAACACCCAGTAGCCGTTATCCATCTTCAATAGATTTACGATCGCACGCGAGGTAAGCTTGTGCCAATCTTTTTTTGCAAAACTAATTGGGTCACTCAGAGAAGATGTCTGATAGACACGACTCCACAGACGCGACAGAGGATAAATATTCACAGCAGGTTCGTAATCTGTTCCATCGGTCAATCCGGTATGCGACTGATGATGGTGCTAGGTTCTTGCAACATCCACAGATCCAGACGACATTACAAGCGCAGCCTCGCTCATTCCCACCATTACATAGCCACCGAACTCAGACATCGCGTCTTACTGTCAGTGACTTCGAGACGCATTTTTAGCCTGTTTCGACACCGAGGGGCGACCCCGGCCCTGAACAGAAGATGGAGCGGTCGCCTGTGGGCGAGCTTTGAACCATTTGTGTCTGAGCGTTCTGCCAATTGGAGATGATTCCAATATCCGAACTGCTTTCCAGCAGTTGAGGATTTGGCATCAGTGGTGCAGCGTCATTCTTCCACGAAGCTTTGACCAGTGCAAGGCTTTTGCTTGCCAGCTGTCGACGTTGTCCGGCCGGGAGAGAGAAAAATGTTGGGCAGATGCACGCACTGCATTGTGCATGATGATTGCTGCTGCTGGGGACGGATTCGTCCGTCCAGATCACGACTCCATTTGGCGTGGCCAATTCACGTGGACCGGCGATCGTCGTACGACAGCTGATTTCGATTGGCTGGTCGACTACCTCGTGTCCTGCTCTTAGGATCACACGGCAATGGGAGATGCCGCTTCTAGAGGCTCTTCTGAGCTTGTCGACAGTCGCGTTTTCGACATGGACATCATGCAGTATGGCATCATGCCTGAACAACTTGCCAGAGTCCGCTGCTTCTATCCTGAACATCATCCTCGCCTGATGAAGACACCCGCGTCTACTGCTGAGAAGCACATCATCGTTCAAGGCTCTATCTCCGAAATCAGTCACCATCGATGTGTCGTCCGTGTCCATGACATCACTCTGGGACCTTCTGCAGGTGTGGTTGAGAAGCGTCGTCATGCTGAAGCTGTTCCTGATGCTCTTGATCCTGAAAGTTTTCCTGGTCAATTCGCTAGTCCCGCAGAGGACGTTTTAACGTTTCTGGACTGCCTGAAGAGCTTTCCGGAGTTCACAGAGGAGGCAGTCGGTAGGTCATTGCGTGCTTTCGAAGTCGATCTCAAGGTGAACTCTTCGGTTGGCTATACCGTGCTTCGTTAACCTGTATTCTTCTGGTATCGGGCTTCATGCCATCAGGAGCACAGAGGTAGCACGTCTGCAAGGGCCTGCATTGAATGATCTTCTCAACCGGTTTAAGGTCAATTTCGGTATCCATCAGTGTGGTGCTGTATCCACAGCTTGATGTCCGAAATTGGGAAGCATGCGGAGGGGGTGGTCCTTGGTCAGGTACGTTCCTTTATCTAAGTCAATCAGAAGTGGTCACAAATATGTTACTCCTAGGCGAAGCTTCCTGCAGCCTGCAGGCGTTCCATCAGGCCCGAATTAGCCAATCTGCGAAACTCGTCGAAGGAATCCGATGTCGGAAGTGCCTGCAGCACTGCAGCACGTGGCTGATGTCTTGATTCCGCAGTCCGGGACTCAACTCATCTTAGGAGAGACGGATGCGGCTCGACTTCGGCCCCAAATCCGTTACCATCCCAACCTGCTTCAAGCAATCCGAATGGATCCGTGCCGTCATCCAAGTACCTTCGGATCGAAGAATGACCATACCTTTGTGTTTCACCCACAAGCGCCATCCTCGGCCTGCTATTCGATTACCTTAAGCCTGCTGTCGATCTACCTGTGCTTGACATTGATGCGATGGGGCGAGTGATAGAGTTTATGAAGGCGTTTAACCTGTCAAGTTGTTCTTGACCCTGGAGCCATGCGGTCGGCTGATCTGAAAACATCACAGCAAAATATTTTGGTAGGTACCGTTCGCTCCCCTTGACACTTAGGAACCGCTGACGTCACCCTTTCAGCGCTGGCGTCGCAGTCCTTGTCCATAATGGTCGCATTCATTACGTACGTAGGAGAAATCTTCCATCGCCACCTGAGTCCAACCCAGGTACTTAATACTAATCGAATTTGATAAACTCAAGAGGGTGTGTCCGGTACCACTCCATCACCGAATCTCACTCGTGTCCTAAATGTAGGACCTCCAATGGCAAGGGCATCGGAGTGAAATTCATTCCAAACTGATTTCTATTACGGACGATCGCACAAGTGCATGTGTCAAATCTTTGCAGGTTTTACGCCTTCTGCCGCTGCGATCTCTCTCAAGCCTAGGGGCTTTGCAAGCTAAACCGAGCGCAAATAGATCGGGTCGGCCCAAGCAGGGAGAAAGTGTCAATGATTACGTGGAATTTGTCATCGAGGAGGCTGTCACGCTTCACAAAGTGCTCTCGAGGTATTTGGCTGCACCAGTAGTGGAGGTTTGTGACACCTATGCTATACGTACCAACCCAAATCACTTACATCTGTGACTTGCTGCACCTCAAAGGCCGTGGCCATGCAACCAACCGCTAGTGCGCCTCTCCATGCGCGGCGTTACTCAGGCTGCAAGAGCCGTGCGATCCTTTTGTCATCACCCTCGGGTGACGAGTGCCATCCACAACTTTATTACATGCGAACGAGGGGTCACCCGTGGTGCCGTCACTCACAGTTTCTAACGGTTAGATAATCAATGGTACCGAGACACGATGGCGAAGGTTTAATATTCAACAGTCACGGTCACGGTCAAGTCTGCCCTGCTCATACCAGGCATTTGCTTCTCGACCGTCATTACCCTTTGAACACACTAGGACACTGAGTGGCTGACTAAGCTACGGTGCTGCCCAGCTGCTCCGCTCCTAGCCCAGGGGTCCCCCACTCCACTGCATCTTCCAATGCCCTGCATGTAGATAATTAACGATGGGTTCAAAGATACTACTACTAGGAATATGTACCTCAAGCTGTCACAATAGCTTTTGTAGCCACCTGAACCTGCGTGATGAGGCTGAGTTGCTCGAAGTAGAAGCGCATTCTAGGGCGCACAAAGCGCCTGGGGTTGAGGCTAAGCCGCCTGTACATGAACTTGAGATTAGGATCTTGTAGCTCCAGGTAGTAGTCCCGGTGCCAATCAAGGACCACAGTGTAGAATGGGGGGATGTCATGATGAAAAATCCAGTCTTGTAAGGCAGGGACTGCAAGATGCTGGTAGGTATCCCCTCTGTCAGAAACCTCAATTGGAGGTTCAGCCAGGTGGTTGTAATTTCCCTCAGCATCCTCACAGAAGGCAGAGCCGGTATGATGTCCTGTGCACATAATCACAAGCCTAGCAACAATGATATGACCGGGGTGAGTCACAATTTCTATCACTCTGGCACGCCCCTCGGTCTTAGTGGAAAATGATCCAATAAACATGGATGATGTAGGAGTTTAATTACACTGCCAGACTTGCTCTGGTATATAAGTTGTTATGCTCACTACATGCGAACCTCATGACTCCCACTCCATCAACCAGAAACAGCCTGCTGCACCTATCTGCTCCATCTGCCCTTCTGACTCTCATATCCACCGTTCGCCCCTCTAGGTGATGAAGGGACCGCATGGATCCCAATTGTCAATCTTCTGGATGTTTGTCCGCAGTATAAGCCGGAGCGCGTTGGAGGAACCCATTTCGTCCATGGCTTGCGGACCGTGAATCCGTGGACCGGAACCAAAGATGCGCCCTTGTGGGTGGTGGTGCAGAAGCAACACTACTATAAGAAGGCGGCGCAGTCGGCGGACATGCTTTGGGCGAGCGGTGCATCGCCACCAGAGCGTGAGACCATCCTTGACGTTCTGGAGGAGGGGAGGCGCCCCTCACCGACTTTTGTATGGCACCTATGAGGGTGAGTATCATGAATCCCAGGAGAACACCTGTCAGCGCGTGCTTGTACATATATATGCTCGTGGTGACCTACCCAGTTCGAACACAGAAAAGAGAATAAATGGTATGAAGAGCTGGTAACTGCTCGAACTCCGGTAGCACCCTGAAACACCTGGGATCGTGCTAGTCGCATCTGTGAAAGTGGACAAAATATTTCAGTAGTCGTGGAACACCGGAGGGAATGTGAGAGTACGTACATACTCCGGGGACGGTGGTGTTGATAGTGATGCTGAAGGATGCTACGAGAAAAGATTGGCTGAGCACCCACCACTAGCTTGGGTATGGTGAGTGGATTGGAAACTCACAAAAAAGGTGGACAGCACAGCCGCGAGCACTGGCATGATTCTATTTTTGTTCCAGAGCATATATGTTCTGAGGATGAAAAAACCTAGATGAATCGGATCAGGAACATAAGTATATCTTAGGGAGGAGGGGGAGATACACTCGGAGCAAACAGCTAATAGCATGCCGAATCCTGAGAGAGAAGGTGTGCTGCCCTCAGCAAGACTGTGATAGATGGACATACCATGCACGTACCTGAGCTAATGTTGTCAAACACCCAGCGTTTCTTGCGTAGTCATATAGTAAGTCGTTAGGTCATTAACTTCACTGGATCATATACATCCGAGTTTTCATCCGGGGTAAAGCTCACTACAAAAACAAGTGTTAATTCATTATCGGGGCGATGTGTATTGTAACGAAACACTATCAAATAGACATTTCACACGGAAGTAACATCCGTGTATCTAGCCTGATTATAGGGTGACCGTGAGGCGACGCTTGCAGGGGCGCGCCCGACGCACCAAAGATGACAAGCTCGGGCTTGAGATCATACAGCTTTGCAACCAGAGTGCAATAGCCTTTCGAACATATGGGTTGTCATCTTGCAAGGCGCGTTGAAGAGGGTCGCAGAGGTAGTCTATAATCTTCTCTGCACGCAGACACCCCATAGTTCTAATTGCCAGTGCGTGTACGAGTGCACGAGCTTCTTCTGTTCGAGGTCATCTGTCAGCATATTCTTGAGAGCATCGGGGAACAAGCCGCTGACGTCTATAAGGATGCGTTAAGCATGTTGAGCAGATCAAGCGAGAAAGTGTAGCACCTTTGCCAACGGTCATAGATACTATGACATGCTTGATCGCATCTTGTCGTTTATTGTGGTACTCGCTATTGAGATCCACGCTGAGCTCATAGTTTTCGCCTTTCCGTGGTGGTCGGCCCATGCTCATTGACAAAGGATACTAGTGTTCACACCGTGGGAATATGAACTTGTGAGACTGACGAAGGTAAGCCAAGGAAAGCTCCCTAACACTGACATCCAGCTTCGTCTATCGCAGGTACATATAGGTCAAGCAAACACTCGACAAGCGGTCTGATTGAATGACCATTATGTGCGTTGAGATACTAAGAGGCTGGTAGAACGGGTATTATGAATGTATTACATAACAGATGAAACAAATATTATGATATGATCTGTGATTAAATCCTGGGAGTGGAGGGTGGGCAAAAATAAGCGAGCGAGCGAGAGTACTGATTAGAAACGAGCGAGCGGATTGTATTATGCGGTGATGGGGATGAAAAACGGGACGGAAGGCTACAAAGCTTGTCGCTCAGCTGGACGTGTGGTGCCGGTTCCTTCCGAGCACTCAGGAACCGGCACCTTTCACATGTCATGGCAGAAGAAATCAAATCTCAGCCTCCCGCAGCACCTATTTACTCTTATCTCACCAACGCTCGGGCAAACTATTCACTTGTATTTGTAGCACTCCCCTCCATCTAGCGATTTGTCTAAATTGATCTGTGCGGTAAGTAATCTTGCTCTCACATATATCGTTTCTGACATGAGAATACACTCAAGTCTCGCAATGGCTGAGTCTGAGCGTGTGAGTACTAGCGACTTTGCAGAACTCCTCAAAAATTTTGATCTCATCGTGACGTCTTCTAGTATCTACCAGTACTCATTGACAAGGTCGAGAAAATCTGTGAGGAGAATGGGCTTCGCAACGATTCCATTGTCATGCGGACGACCGGTTGCCCCAACGGCTGCGCAAGACCATATATCGCTGGTAAGACACCCTCGCTGCGATAAAATCCCCGCTCAATATCTCTACAGAGGCCGCCTTCGTAGGCAAAGCGCCTGGATCTTATTCCATGCTTAGCGGGCTCTGCATCGAGTGGCCTTGCGCATTATTGTGGAACACAATATTATCACTTTTCCAAGGTCGATTTTCCCAAATTTCGCGTTATTGTTTGGTCGTCCCCAACCGCCAAAGGAGGTTAGAAACATACCCGTCTCCATCAAAAAGTTTGTGTGTTTTTATTGCCTTGTTTAGTGGTTCGTGGTTGCCACGCTGCATCGTTGTGTGTTTTTCACTTCTTTGTCTTGTCTCACTTGTTTTTCAGCATTACTGATACGGCTGGGCGGAGTCGTGAACTGGCGGTTAACCGCCGTTACGATATGATATTCCTATGCCTTCCTCAACGTTGATCTACTCATAGAACTAGTTGCAACTGCAGGTCCTAACGCTTCTGTGAGACCTCAACTGCATCTGCGGTCATCAAAAGCTGCGTCTGCATATACCGAAAGCTGCACTTCTGTGAGACTTTAACTGCATCTGCAGATATCTTCAAAAGCTGCGTCTGCAGATATCTTCTAAAGCTGCATCTGCAGATACCGAAAGCTGCGTCTGTAGATATCTTCTAAAGCTGCATCTGCACATATCTTCAAAAGCTGCGTCTGCACATATCTTCTAAAGCTGCGTCTGCAGATACCGAAAGCTGCATCTGCATATATCTTCAAAAGCTGCGTCTGCAGATACTGAAAGCTGCATCTGCAGATATCAAAACCTCCGTCTGCAGATACCGAAAGCTGCGTCTGCAGATATCTTCCAAAACCACCACGGAGTGCACGTATGGACCCCCATATTTGGCAGGTGTTGATCGCTGCCATTATGATCCGCTGTGATGCAGGGATGGTGGAGCAGGCATTTCACAACGCTGAACGTGAAGCGGAGAATTCACTTGCACAACGGTAGTCCCAAACAGTACTAAGTTACCAGTAGGTTGCGGTGTGATGTCTGATGCCCATCATTGCTTGGCTCTACTGTAAAACCTGGTCCTACGCATCAGCCCGCCGCTCACCCAGCACCACAGCTACGTTTTTGCCATTAAATCTGGGGTTGAGCGCTAGGCGGGGGCAATGCCTGGGTTCTCCAGGTGGCAAGAAGGTCCATTCCCTGCCGCCTCTTTTGGTGAACCACATACGGTCGCTGGAGGGGTGGGGTACCCAGTAGAATCCATCGAACCATGTCTGGTGAAGGTTTCGAATATTATCAGCTTCTTGTTCATCTAGCCTCTTCATGAGGGACAGCCATCTTCGATAGTAGGATGCAGATGGAAATTGCTGAAGGTCCTTAACCCTCAAGGCTCCTTTGGCTGGAAAGTAGCGACCGAATACCAAGCTATTCCAATCGCCGTCGCTACTGATTCGATACTGAATTTGACGAAAAGCTCCACCAAGGTCCAGTGAATCAAATACATCCACCCTAGTCCCCTGCCTCTCCACTGCATTGAGCAGTATCCAAGGAGGCTCGGAGGCTGACTTAGGAGATGGTGCCAGCTGGAAGACATCAGATGCAAACTGACGCTGAATGATATCCAGTTCTGCCACATCTTTTTCGACCTGAGAATCTTCCTCATGGTGGACATCTCCTTCAACCTGAGAATCTTCTTCACTGCTGCTTGAGTCATGGAGTGCGTAGGTTGTCTTGCGCCTCCTTGGATGGTGGCTGAGGTGTGTATTTTTGGACCGGCTCGATGAGTGGGAGTCTGAGAATTCCACCTCGATGTCCTCCACAAAATCCCTTTGATATAGGGTCAGCAAGGTTTGAGTGTTAATCGGTCTGACGTTGGGCAGTCGATAAGCTCCAGCGTCCTTCACTAGGTCTGACAGAAAGTATGTTCCTCTATTGTACATGATAGGACGTGTGCCTGGCCCCTTCGTATCGGCTAGCACGTGTTGGCAAGAAGCTTCCAGCAACATGCTCTCTGCTTGACCCTCGGCTGGGCGGTATGTGAGGGCATTGATTTGGTATGAAACTAAAGCGCCCAATGCCAAGGACTCAGGCTGGAGACGGGCAGCTCTGCAGGCGCTTCGTAGGTTCTGAACCACGTGATAGATCGCAGCCATTCTGTAGTACTTGAAATACCTTCAAGTTGGATTTGAGGTTAGGATGCTGTACCATTGACTGTATTGAACGGAAGATTCACCAAAATAATGGGTTTTTGAAGGAGACTATGGTGTCTTGTATTAAACTGTATGGCATTTGGGAGAGCACCCCCTCTGCCTGACTGAGTGGCACTCTAATCTCCAGTCGTGCGTTGCCTTCCAGTCCACCTGCAGTAGGAGAATCACCACAAATGAGAAATTGCTCTGCAATGCGCTCAAGATCCTTGGAGAGCTTTCCTATGCTTGCTGGGAATAGGTGCCATGGCTTACGACGTCTAAATACTCCCTTATGCAGCTGGTAAGTAGCAGATTTGTCGGTGGTATAGGCATTTATATAGTAAATGTGATCTGGCTTTCCGCGAGAGCCTGGAAGGGCTCGAAATCCTCCAAGATCTTCCAGTTGTGCAGAGAGATCTCGATAGTATTGAGATCGAGAGTGCAGGATGGCATCAATTTCTTTGATTGGGACAGAGGGTAAAAGGAAGGCCAATAAACGATGGTGGCCTTTGGTAAGCCACTGGAGTACATGACCTTCATGCCGAATTTCCAATGCGATATCTACAAACCAATCTTGGGGCTGTACCAGTTGCATGTCAAAAAGATGCAGGACATCAGCCAATGCAGTGCCTCTTTTCTCTGCGTCGTGGGGGTCATGGTGAGATATACCTTTGGTCCCTCTTAGCTCATGAACGAAAAATGCATCCTGTAACCCGTCTTGGGTCTGAAACAACTCCAGAAGTTTAAATCCCAGCTGTTGGAGGAGATGCGTCGGAAAATCCAATGTACCAAAGTGGAACTGTCCTTTCTGATCCCGATATAAAGTCATGGCGGCAGAATGGGTAATCGGCCATCGACTCTGATCAACAGGGTTGATACTAACGACCGCAGGCCGAAGGCATTTATCATAGATGAGAGCCATGGTCTCTGGGGGAATGGCAGAACTTTTACTCCGGTCATACAGCCTGGGGAAGAAGATGCGGGTGATGTCACGTCGGCCAACTTTTCCCAGAGGCATGTTGGGAATTTTGTAAAGTGGAACCCCTGCAACATTCTGATGAAGGTGGGTGAGTCTGTCAGAATACCAGATGTTGATAGAAGTCTTCCCACCTGGGGGTAAGATAGGGTGCATTTTAAATGGTTATCTTTTGTGAGGCTATCGCGAAATGATGCCAAGGGGAAAATGGACATGGGCAATCTGAATGGTAGATTGCGTGTGACGCCTATAAGAGAGTCGATGTCTCTGTGCAGTTGATATTGAGATATAGGAGGGGCAAGCACTCCTTGTCTAGCATTTATGAATATACGAGCCGTCATATCATCACGTTTGAGGCGTCCAGCAAGTACAAAACGAAGAAAATCCTCCGTGTCTTCTAGTGTGTACAAATGTTGAGCAACAGAGACAAATTCACTCAGGGAGACCTGAATGCCACATAAATCCTCATCAGGAGGCTGCATGTGGGAGTAGTAACGTATGCTACCCTAAGCTGGTATTGGAGTCAGATGGATGTGGCAATGGTACAAGTAGAAGCTGACTAAGATAACAAAGGATGACGCAAGTAGGGAAACACCGAGCAGACAATATTTGTCAGCATAGCACGGAAGGGGATCAAGACCTTTTCAGATCAGACACATAGATAAGCTATAGGGCCAGCTTAATTGTGGCTGAAGTGTACCAAACATTGACCCCGTGGCAAGCGACCAACCAAATCACAGCCACATTATTGTATTACTACTACTACACCGCATGAAGAGAAACTTTGTTTCATTTTGCAAAACATCATATTGTCCGTGTTTGAGCGCTAGTTTATAGATATAGTACCCACATATGTAGCGGCGGCTCCCAAACTCCGCCTTACCAATCATGTCACGTGCCAACCAATGTTGAGTTTCAGTGGGCTTGCAGTGGGCCATTCATCACCCCTGCACAACAGGTGTCACCTATTCAGATTCGAGTAGAACGGGCCGACCCTGGCCTGATGAAAGCATCTGTCTGGGCAATAGCCTTCTGAACACTCGTTTCGCCTGCACCCATTGATTTGACCTCTTAGCCTTCGACTGCCTATGTCTGCTTATGAAGTCAGATTTTTTGCCGACATCCCAGCTGCCATTCATGTTGATGATGCGAAATCTGAATCGACCATGTCGCTGTCTTTCTGCATACCTGCAATGCGCCGCAAACCGTCGCCAATTGTCGGGGTGTGGCTGCAGAGCCCACCCTTGGGCTGCCTCGCGTTCCCACCGTCGATGGATGGTACAATTCCCGGCAGACCTTTCGACGACTAAGAGGCGCTTCAAGCACCCGTTCAACTTGGCTGATCGTTGCTTTCAGGAATGCTACGTGTTTCTGTTCATAGCATTCAACGCCCTACAGCGACGGAAAATATTAATACGTACCCCTTTGAAGGTGAAGCGAGATACCTTCCCCACTGCAGCTGCCAACCTTGCTGCTGTATCACCATAGGCTGTGCATTGTGCCACAGAATGTGTGGCTCAAGGGGGCATTTTTTCTGCCAGCAACGATGATGAGGGAGGTGCTTTGCGCCTAATGAAGGAGGTGCAAGTGATAACCTCAAATGTGCCAGGTCCTGCCCATGCGAGAGCGAATGTGCCAAATAAAAACCGCGGTTTCATGTGCGACCGAGGCCTACCGAGTTTCCATATCATGATCAATTCAGTAGATGTGTACCTTCTTGTTAAATTCCTCATTGGTGCCGAAATAGATATTGGCCACCTTCTACCAGATCAAGTACCGAATTTCCATGATCAATCCATACATATTGCGCGAAATCCTGCTGTCACAGCGAGGCTTTTCAATACCTATATGAAAGCTTTCATTAAATGTCCTCTATGATTCGAAGGAAAAGGTCTGGACGTACATGAGGGAGTATTGGGAGTCGTCAGTGCATATTACGGATGTGTCGAAGCTCAAGGCTGCATTGCCACATGATGGTATGGTTAGAAGGAGGTCTGAATCCTAATGAAATCAAGGACCGTATATTGCAAAACGACGAGCATAAACATAAACTTGTATTTGTAGCACTCGCTTTCATCTCGCGGCTCGATTTCACCCTATCGATATTTGTAGCACTCACCTCCATCTCACAGCTCGTTCTAGGTTGATCTGTATGATACTTGTACCTTTTTACTATTCTCGCTACTCGTCTGGGTTGACCTGTTTGATATTTGTATCTGTACTAGTAGCAGTTGCGATTGATTCCACTTTACAGCTTGAAAAGCGACTGTAGCGGGCTCTGCCGCGTGCGGCCTTGTGCATTATTGTCCAAGCCGAACATCAATGGATCTCAGATCTGAGTGGCTTCGCAATGACTCAATGCTTTCTTCAAAGCGTCTGCATACCGGTGTTCCTCACATACTACTGGAGGTCGACTGCCCGTTGGCGCTGCTATACCGCCACTTTTGGAGGTTTGGAAACACATGTTTTTACTTGCAGGCAAATATTTCAAAGTAAATCTGGAAGACGTTCTGATATGGCCCACCACTAGTCAGTCTACAACCGAGCTCACAATACAAATTTACAAATATGGGTCGGCAAGTGCGTGATCTTCAGGTGAGTGCTGCCATGACCTGCAGTGGTAAAAAGGCCTGGCAAGCAGCTGTTGTACCCGCTAGCATCACCACTCAGAATAAACGAACTTTGATTGTATAAAACTACTAGCTGTGCATTCACTAGCTTACCCCAAACAGGCTCCCATCTAACTTTGCTTAGAGTTCAAGGGAGCAGGGGCCGCCAGTGCAGCCCCGCTCCACCCTGGAACAAAAGAAGACAGGGTTGGGGCTGGACCCTGGGAGGGTGGATCTGTCGTAGGGTCAGCAAAGGTAGGTGTAAAGTAAAGGAGAGGCGCTTGCCAGATTGAGCTGCCAGGAGGCTGATAATGTCGCCAAAGCCCACTCCCTGGTCCCTCATCCTGGCCAGAAATGCAGCAACGTCGTTCTCCTGTTGCAACTTGGGTACCTTTGGCACCCTGACGTCTGGGCTAGAATCTGCCACTCGCTTGGGAGGCGAAGTGTGCGAATGTGGAAGTGGCTGAGGCCCCTCGCCTACTAAGTCGGGCACCTCTCTCTCCTCCTCCGTTACCCTGCAGGAGGGGGGTACAGAGGTTGAGGAGGCGGCAGGCCCCTGCCAGCATTCTTTTATAAGCTTTATCAAAGGCAGAGCAGAGGAATGGGTCATCACCTGAGCTCCAGCTTCTATGCCTAGGGCGTCTGCAGAATGGCAGAGGGAGATGGGCGACTTCTCTCCCAGGGTGGGGGGGAGGCTTTTGTGCGACTGCTTTTTTGACGCCTTGGTCCACATCCTATGAGTTTTGGCTCATTTCATTCTAGAATAAAACACCAACCTGAGCGCCTGCCTCTAATCCCTTGCCTGTGCTATCCTCCCCGGCATCAGAGGCAACCCTTGGGCCTAGGGGGGTAAAACTGGAAGGGACCACAAACTTCTCTGCTGACAGCTCCTCAACCGCTGAGGCAAGGGCCAACTTCCCAACGGCCTCATTCCGGCCTTTGTCTACTCCCTTGCGGGAGGCCGTCTTCTTGGTCTTACCCTTAGGCTTGGCTTTGGTCTTGGCTGCAGCCTTGGACTCCTTAGGAGGGAGCTCCTCCGTCTCAGAGACCCTGTCATCTACACCTTCATCATGCTGGAAAATAGCCCCTACATAGCGTTTCTTGTCAATTTTTACACCAGCCAAACGTAAAGCTTACTTAAGCTGGGCGTTGCGCCAGTAAAGGCATTCAACACGGCGGCCTTGTCGAAGGAGAGGCTATTTAAAAAAACATCTTGGGTGTCTGCGGCAACAAGTCGGTAAACATGGACGGTCTTCTGCTGGGGGGGGCGATAGATCCGCCCAATCAGCTGGCCTTCATCGGTGGCTGACCAGAGGCAGTCCTACCCGGAATAAAAATGAGAGGGTGAAGGCAGGGGAGGTCAAGAAGAGGCTCACAATGATTATTAATATGTTGGCACAGGGTAAATTTAGGCCAGTTAACCCTACATTGGAGACGATCAATACCCGAGGCCCATCCCGTCCGCTGTTTTTGAATTTAGTGATGATTTCCGTCCTAGCCGGGATGGTTATTTTGCCGTGGATCTGCAACGCCTGGATCTCATGAAGTTGTAGAACCTGAGTTTAAGTAGATCAGCATTGAATGAGGTATAGGGGGAAAATAGAAGTACCTTCATGACCTGGGTGTAACTAGATGGAAAGGCGCAATACACCAGGACTTTGTCACAAGGCGCTCCACCTGCTAGGCTGTTCTCATTGGCTGAATTGGCTGAAATAGCCGAAGGTACAAGGTTGTCCTCCACAACCCTTAGCGGAGCTCGGGCATCCAGTGCGAGATGCCATCGGATAACCTCTACCAGGGTATCTAGTTTTCGAGAGGGGTCCTCATTCCACTCCTCCAAAGTAGAGGGATCTGCCCACAGACGTCCTGGGTTGCAGCTAGGATGTAGCAAAGCCTTACGCACTCGGATGTAAAAATTCTTAAGACTTTATATCAGCAGAGGCTCGCATAAGAAAGATAGACAGGGGTACCGAACCACCGGCAAACTTTGCCGCTGTAGAGAGGCCTCCCTTCCCAACTAGTTCTTCGGCGATTAGCTCGAGGTTCGTCACCTCGTGCTTATATAGCCTTACCAAGAGGGAATGCTCCTGGAATGCAGCCAAGCCGGAAATTCGGACGCCGAGGTTGTCAACTGACCAGACGGAGCGATGAATCACAACACCTGAAAATCGCTGACGAATGATGCTGATCCACTTCAGCATCTGGTTTCGGTAAAGACTAGGAACTTGAACTTGGGCATCGCCCTTGAGGTTTGCCGTGACGATGGTCCTGTCCCTGTCCCCTTGTTTGAAGCGCTGCCGATCTTTGGCTGCAGACTTGCGGAGGTCACGATCCATTTTTTCTGCCTCACCATCATACGGGCTGCCAAAGGCTTCCATACCGAGGCATCTTCCCAGATTCCAAACGTCCTACAGAAATGGAGGGGTGAGCATTGAGATTAAAATTAGAGCAGGACATTGAGAATAAGGCGCTTCACTTACCATCGGTCGATTAGTGATCGGGGTGGCCGTCATGGCAACAATGGATTCGGATCTCTCACGAAGGGAAAATAAGGCCCAATAACTTCTTTTGATGTTTCTGAGGCTTTGGGCCTCGTCTATCCCCACCAGCAAGAAGCGCCGACCGTACACCGTAGTAGAGGCTTCAGTGGGGTAACTAGCCCTCTGTCGAGGACTTTGGGTGGGGGTGAAGTTGCTTGCCTCCAAGACGTGTTCAAAGTCAGACTCCAACGCCTAGGGTACCAAGAAAAACTTTATCAGAGGCCAGCTGAGTAGAAATCAAAATCAACGTTTACTTTAGGAGGGATGATAAGGATCCGTCGTCCTTCAGGCAGCTTGGGCATGGTCCAAATGTTCTTCCACCACAAAGCTCGATCCTTACTCCACATGCCTTTGTAAGGCAGAATATCAAAGCTTCCTCGCCGAAGGTATCGGTGCAACTCCGAAGTAAACTGATGGATTAAAGTTGTTGGCATGACCAAAATGATGGGAAGATCTGGAATGTTGAGGGCGTCGCCCCTCCATTGCTTTCCAGCTATTTTGAAGTAGGTTAGCTTTGGGCCTCAAAGGGTAAGGAGATGGACTTGCCTATTTTTCCTGGAAAGCACCCATTAGCTGTATAATACTCGCGATAAAATGCCAGTATGGCAATTAAAGCCGTGACTTGGATAGTTTTTCCTAATCCCACTTCGTCCATGAGTAAGATAGGCTTTCCAGAAAAAGCGTTCTGGACCATCCTGGTCACCCCAACCAGTTGATGCCAGCGGAGAGCTAGGCGCTCTCCCCTTCCAGAGCTTTTGAACCAGTCCTCTCCCTCCTCGGTCCATGGATCGTGGTTTCCATAGGGATCTTGAAGAGCGTTGAAAAATGGCAAACACTGGTCTGGAATCCCCAGGAGGGTCCAAAGGTGGTCCTCCGACACATCCTTGAATGCCTCCACCCCTTCCGACCACTCAAAGTCACAACTATCCTCGCCGTCAAGGTTGAGTTCAGGTACAGAATCAGAGGCCTCAGCGTCAGGATCGCAGAGCTTAAGCTGTTCCTGAATTGAGGCTGCCAGCAGTGTGATATCTTTCTCCGATGCTAGGAAACGAATGGCGTCCCTCAGTGGCTTGGGTAAACCTATAAAAAAATATTAGAAAGCGGAAGGGGGCTTGGCATCGGGTCGACTTACGCATCTGGTTTTGGCCCTTGTGATCTATACCTAAAACTTGAAGTATGTCGCTAAGGGTTTCCCGCTGCTCTGCTAGGTTCTTGAGGGACTCCTTGTCCCCATAGCGAGTGAGAATCTTAGCGAGTCCCTCTACGCCCTTCAGCCAGGTTCTAATGAGCTCTGTATCAGGACGCTCTCCTCCCTCCACAAGGTCCATGAGCACTAGGCCAAACACAGTAGACGTTAGAAAGTATAAGAGAAAGGAGAATGTAGAAAGGGCACCTTTCCAGGCCTGTTGAACTCGGGCACGGCATGGTTCAAGTTTCCCCCTTTCTCGTTGAATGGACTTCCTGTGACTGGACCAACGGTGTACCATAAGGTTGTCGATGAAGCGTCGAACGGGCTCCTTAAGAGCGATGTGATCCTCCGTGAAGGCGTCCACGCCAAAAAGTGCTTCTCCGATGCTAGGGTAGGCCAAGGTTATTTGAGAAGTAGCAAGTTCTGGAAGCTGATGGAAGAGCGTGAGGTGTGGCAGAGGCATAGGCTGGAGTAAATGAAATCTCACATTCGAGATCCTCATACGTCTCATGATTGAATACGGATCCAGAGCACGCTCTACCAAAATGGCGTCCAAGGTGCTAATGACTTTCCAGTGGCTCCACTGGGCATTGAAGAAGCTCAGCCACAAGTCACGCCCCTTGGCGTCATTGTCAGGTAGGCATCTGATATAATTGACTTGCTCTGCCTCCGAGAGAGCCCAGAAGTTAGAAATAAAAGTTGAGACTGCCTCAGCTGCCTCAGAAGTCCTCCAGGGGCTCGAGGTCTCCGCGGTTACTGCTACTGCTGGAAAGGGAACTGAAGTAAGACCAGTGCGTTCTTGCCACTTAGGCCAACACCAAGGAGGGTGGAGGACCTTGATCTCCCCGTGCTCCCCAGAGGTAGGCACCAAGTCATCATCCGTAGGGTCTCCTTCATTCGGAGAAAGCGCCCCGAGAGCTAGAAGGGCCCCGGCCGTGGTTATGGTGGGCATCTTTCGAGAGGTGAAACAAAGCGAAAGGGTGGTTTTGGTTGGTATGGAGGGAGTGCAGGAATGCCAATAAATACCATTCTAGAGACAAAGCCTAAAGTGACATGGAGCACGGAATTCCATCGGTAATAGTAGAGTCGTAGTAAGTGTTCGTAAGTGTCCGTAAAGCGTGTGAGTTAGTACTAAGCGTGTTTTGCAGATCCGGGCCTACTCAGTGACTGCTCACCGCATACCATCACATCATTCAACAACTTGCTTGTGCTCATGTATCGAGCTGATGGAGAAACGGTTTTTAAAGCTGCAGGTATATCTGCTGCTCCTGCTTGAGCTATGCATCACTAGGCCTTGGCCGGGGGAACATCATGCCCGAGTTCATGCCGGATCACGTCGCGATCTTTTACTAACAGCGGGGAAACTAACATTTTATCATTTGCCGCCAGTAGAATTACGTTCGAAAGGTGGTCCAGAGTGCTCTAGAACGCTCTAGGCTAGGTCTGGAATGCTCTAGCCAGGTCTAGATGGTTGAAATCTTGCAAGAGGTAACTTAGCGAAAATTTAATACTTTGCTCCTCGCTACCACCAATCATGATGCATAGTACCTGGGATGTTATATACAAATGTTTGTACTACTTATACGTACTTGTGTAATCCAACGGAAGTTTTTCTAAGGCGCTTTCTGGAATCTGCGCTCCACCATCCTTCTTAGCCTGGAATGCCTGGAATGCCTGGAGGTCTTGCAATCGCTATCAATGTTGGTGATAAGCCAAGTATCTACATTCAAGAACCACATGAGTCGGCACGTCAGTTCCAACGCATCTCAGCATGTCCTGTCACTAGTGACATCATGTCACCGTAGTCAGCACCATTTATTTTTGTCATTCTTGAGCAGAATTTCACCACATTATTTCAGAGTAAAAATTCAGCGCAATATCACTGAAATTTCAGAGTAAAAATCGGAACTTTCAGCACCTCGATTTCAGCACCTTGTACTGTGAATTTCATTACATTATCAACTGATTTTACCTAATGAATTTCATTGGATTTACTACCCACAGCGTGCTGAAAGTTGAACTCGGTACTGCTAGTACCAGTAGTAACGCCTTCGATGATGAATCAACCATTCTACCAAAGTCACACAATTTGGAACAGAACAATTCACACCACGTAGTAAGCCTGACAAACTAAGAACGAAACGGTATGTTGTACAATGGGAAAAAAAATGCGCTCAGTATGAAAACATGTGATGGTACTAGTACATATCGTGATGAAAACAAACATTGTCACTGAAACTTGAGCGAATCGTGATCAAACGCAATGTAACCAGTATTAGCGGCACCTCCCTCGCTTGTTGGAGCTTCCAGACGGGACATACTCGGCATCATCGACCTCGTCGATGGTGCGCTTTAGGAAGTTCCTGTGCCACCTGCGATATCTCCTGAATCCCGTTTGCTTGGCGGCCGTCTCCAAGCCGTCAACGCAAGCGCCCCAAGCAATTACTGTGGCCGGAAGGGTGTGTCCTCTGAGGCTTTGGATTAAGCCGCTTAAAAAACTGCGTGAATTGCTGAGGTCATTCACGGATTGGTGGTACCTACTTGAGGGGGTCGACACTACTTGGAGGATGCTCACCCTCCAGGTGCCGGACCGTTGAGTCACGAACTCTTTCCAGGGTGCGCTTGAATAGACGCTGGACACGTCGAAGTCCAGCATCATCTTGCTGCGGGAAGAGTGCCTGTTAGCATTGCATTAAATGAGTTAGAACTAGTCGCTGGTATCAAAAACATATACTACGTGCCGCGGTGGCGTAATATTGCGAACGATGGTTGGTTGTCCTCAACCGTCCATTAGGGGGGCGGAGCCAAGTCGTAACGGTTATCTTGAGGGGCTGCAGCCAAGTGTGCGAGCAAAACAAGATCCCGGTACCACCTGCACTCCCACTGATCCCTTTGATGCCCCCAACCTTCCTCCTGTCTAACTCCTGCTCGATCGCCCATTCATCGCTCGGTAAGGTGCGTTTTTCTGCCTCGGCGATGTGGAAATGGGTGGCCCCCTCGATGTGGGGGTTCTTGTCCGCAAAAAGTTGAATCTTCGATTCTGCCGACTCTGAAGATTGGGAGAAAGATACTTCGAAAGGCCATAACGGGTGGAACTCCTCTCTCGTCTCACGTTGAATTAGCATATCGGGGATGCCGAGGTTATCTTTGTCTCCATCGTCCTCATCATCTTCCCCTTTTTCGACCATCGTGTTCATGTGCACGCGGATGGCGGTATGGAGTGCTGGTGGAAGTGGCAAAGATGCCACGACGTTTCCCATTGTAGTGCGCAGAGGCGCTAGAATGGATTCGTGGACTGGAGTCGGCAGGTTGACGGAGAGTTTTTGAAGGCGCGGGGTGTATGATAGTCTGGAGAAGGTGCTGGATCAGCTTAGACGTGGCAGGTGGAGGGAGGGCTTACTTGCGAATAAGATTATCGTCGGATTCAATTGCATTCAGGATGTAATGATGATCTTGCTCTGAAACGTTGGAAAATACCTGGTACGGCAATCAGCCAGAGAAAGATAAGGGATGGTGATGGCTTCTCGTACCTCGTGTTCGGGCCCCTCGCCGCCCTTCCGAACGGCGGCAATAATACGCTGACGAAGATCTGTAGAGCTTAGCAAAGAACCCCCATGATGTTTCAATCAGATACCGCTCACCATCCTTTGGCTCCAAGGCCGGTGGCTTCAGCACCTTTGGCTTTAGCAGGGGGCGAGGTTTCGGCTCCAGGCTTGAAACTGATTCCACTGAGGTGCCAGATTGGCTACTTATCAATAAACTTGCTGGGGATGTGGAGCGTCGCTTGAATCTTCTAGTACTTTGGGAGGGCCCTTTGCCGCTGGCACGTTCGAGTTGTCCAGGGAGTATGCTAATGTTCGGCTGGGAATGCCATGCGGGGCTGTGCTCGCAGAAAAAGCCTTGCCCATTCATTGAGCCTTGCTGTAACAAAGTAAGAGATTCAGAGGGCATAGCCTTGTATGCCTGCTGTGACGTTCTCACCTTATAAGCAAAAGCGGCGGCGTCAACCGGGTTCTTAGCTTGAAACCGGAGTATCCAAGCCGGCGTTTGCCGCCGGAGCCGTGTAGGGGGTAGTAGGGCGAGAGCTCCTCGAACGTGTTTGACGCACTGGGGCTAAATGGGTATATGAGCTTGGATCCATGGGGTCAAGAACGGCAGGCTGGTATGTAGTGGCTACTACTAAAGCCGTAGGCTTGTAGTTGGCCCTCTCAGGAGGAGCTGCTTGTGCATCTGCACCTTTGGCCAGGCCAGGGTCGGCCCGTGCTACTTGGAGCTTCAGCAAGCTGCTGCGAGTCCCGGTGGAGGCGTATAGGAATAGGAACGAAGGGCATGAATTGCTCACCGCTATTGCTGCAGCCTGTCGCTCCTAACGCGTGGGGTGCAGGCAGGTGGTGGTGGGAGCTGTTGAGGTTGAATGGCAGTCGAGGCGCTCGAGTTGCAAACATCATAACATAATGCCAGATGCACTGTCACGCCTACTACGGCATCGGTTTGACTCTCACCATCATATAGATTTGTCTCTTCAAACAAGGGCATCACCGAGTGCTGTTACCACTCCGCCACCATTCGGTTGCCAAGCCGTGGCAAAAACAAGGTACGAGCAAAAACTGATTTCGTCAACTCACAAGACCTCTACCACTGTCGCAAATATACGTTTGGAGGTATTATATCGAGGATATATAAGAACGAAAGAACAAACGAAATAGGCCTTCTCTCGCTCCTGGCCCACTTAACGACATTCGAGAATGCGCTTGTTCAACACGCTCCTCACAAACATTTTCCCACAGCCATCACATACCTCCAACAACTCAATACCGTCGCAATGGCTCACTCCCATACCCATTGACAATTTGACGAGCAAGTCTTGCTGATGTTACGTCGTTGCGCAGCATTTGTTACCGCTTTTTGTGAGTATGTGCCTTGGTAATATATCTACCAAAGTTATTTGCCATATGAAATATGAAAATTAACGCTACTTACGTGAACGTTCGCGACGACATGCATGCTGTGTGACGAATGACCCAGCAACAATTCTAGGTATGTGACGAAGACCACCGCGAAGTTGAGGATAACCAGGAAACGTCGCTTCGTGGAAGCCACGGCATCCAACGAAGGTCAGTGCGATATCCCCTAGTTCAGCTGGGCCTGGTGGAGTGCTGCGAAAGGCAGTGGGTGAGTAAAACGTGAGTTTGTAGAGCACATACACCGGCGCTAACGTTGCCAAATCTCCATAGTGGACTGTTGGCGTTGGGAGGACGTGGTGGCCGAGGATTACTAGAGGCAGAGTTGCCATGGTGGGTTTTTGGCGTTGGGAGGACACGTCGAGTGATTCATAATGTATTTTTGGTGTTGGGAGGACATAGCGAGTGAGGACTGTGAGGACTGCTAGAAGCGGGGTTGCCGTGGTGGATTTTTGGCGCTGGGAGGACACGTCGGACAAGCGAGGATTACTAGAGGCAGGGTTCCCATAATGGATTTTTGGTGTTGGGGGGACATGACGAGTGAGGACGCCCGATGAACTGAAACGACGACCGGCAGCGTATGGGCGTGAAGACAAGAAAGACGTTTGTCTGTGTATCAACGACTTAGAACCAAATTGCTCGTGCCTTTCTCAAACAGTAACAGGTCACACATCACCGATATCTCAGTTCTCCGGAAAGCATATTCCAGAAAATGCGGGATTTGGCCGGTCCGCGTAAGGTCTATGCAGACAAATCACAGACTCCGTGTCACTATGAACTGTCTTGTGCGGTGTGCGAGATAAGGGGGAAAAGGTATGATACAAATAGTAGGGTCTGTTTTGAAGTGTTGATGTTTTCTAACTTGCGTCAACCAGGTCAATGCGAGCTGGTCACCGGTATACAATCGGATGCGATCGAGCAGGCTCACTCAGACAATGAGTCCATCGATGGTAACGATCTTTCAGGAAGGCGATCCTTCTTGTGTTTAACTGGCTGGATGTACGTACAATCATTATTCTCCATAAATCAATCTATTGCGACAGCAAGATCGACAGCGATGTTCATAGACACAATACATACAATGCAATCAATAATATTTTTTTCTAAAATCTCTATTGGCTTTCAAGGCACCATTAGTCCTCTGAGGAGGCGGCGTGCTCCCAATCGGTGCATTCAAGACGCTATCAGTCCTCTAAGGAGGCGATGTGCTCCCAATCGGTGCATTCGCAAGTGCAAGCGCCCGAGGACGGTACTGCAGCAGAAATTTCTGGTACAAATTAATGATGATATCCGCTCCATGGGGCAATTGTGAGTCGGTGATCCTCTTGAGCAGTGAAGGGATATTCTGGATGACAGGAACGGACGCGATATGCTGGAGTAGAGCTTCTACATTCATTTGCAGGATTGCGGGATGCCTGACACGCGAAGCTGGTTAGCACTGTGCTATGCCATGATTAAGAAAAGGCTGACTTGGATGTAAATGATGAAGAAAGTTCTTGGAGAGCACTTCCCGCATCCAAACTACTTCGTATTGCACAGAAAGCTTTGTCGCGAAGGCCGTCGAGTCGAACCTGACAATTGTGCATTAGGATATATGGAGAGCACCAGGCAAATTTACTCGAACCTTGGAGGCTAAGCGATACATCGACTTCGGTGAGCAAGGCCACGAGGTGCTAGAGTTTGGGGTCTCCGCATCAGCCTTGGGCGGTTCCTGCGACTTGAGTGGGGAGAAGGAGATATCGTCCGTATACAGATACGGCAAGAGCGCCTTCAATCTATATATACGAAATTAAAGGCTCGCCACAACTGCGATGACATGTAACTTACGTCCTGAATGCCGCGTCTCGCACGAGTATCTTCCGGTAGTTGAAAACTTGTGGTTTATATTGAATTGGAGTAGGAGCGATAAGCGCTTCTGCTTGTGGTGGGCCAGCCAAGGCATCGCTTTCGCACATAGTATCTGCCACAACCAGTAAGTCGTCGTCTGATTCACTAATGTTTCCTTGCACAAGGTATGAAAATTTACGTTGCTAATATTGTCTTGAATCACTTACCTTTAAGGACGGTAGTCACATCGCTGGGAGGCGTAGGATTAGCTTTGACCTCTTCTTCATCTTCAAGATCGCTGTCAGATCCGTATCCGTAGTCATCAAGTGTTATCCCATCTTCGAATTCTGAACCATCTCCGAAGTCGACAAACGTGGCGTCAGGTGATCCCGTTCTGGACATTACGTTATAAGAATTGCAAATGGTAAACCGGCTTCGAACGCTTCAACTGCGATTCAACCTAACTTGAAATCCTCAACAACCTCCCCCACCTGCTTACACCCCGCATGCTACGAGTGGCGGGCTGGAACAATAGCGGTGAGCAATTCATGTCCCTGCTCCCATCCATATACATCCCCACCGGGACTGGCAGCAGCTTGCTGAAGCCCCAAGTAGCACGGGCCGACCCTGGCCTGGCCAAAGGCGCAGATGCACAAGCGGCTCCTCCCGAGGGGTGCAACTACAAGCCTACGGCTTTCGCATTAGCTACTACATACCTGCCCGTTGCCTTTGACCCCACAGCCCTAAGCTCATGTACTGATTTAGCCCCAGTGCGTCAAACGCGTTCGGGGCGGGAATTCTCGCCCTACTGGCCACTGGCCACTGGGTCCCCCATTAAACCAGCAACTGGCCACAGCTTTCTGCTCATGGATGCCCTATTGGACGAGCAGCCAATTCTGGAAAGCGACGACGGCACCATTTTACAGGAGGATGTCGATCCCCCTGGCTGCAGCATCAGCAAACCAACGGACGGGAGGGTTGTAGCCACCCACATGACATCCGGCTCTGCTGCAGAGCAGCTATCGGAGCAAGGGGGATCCTGCACCAGCCAGCCAGATGGGAAGGCCGACCGCCGCCGTGCTGCCCGTGCAGAGCGGAGGTATAAGGCGAGGCAAAGGCGCGCGCACGCCCCATACAAATCAAACGTCCTTGCCCTTAGAAAGCAGGTTGTGGCTGATGGTGATCGAGTGTATGGATCCCTCAACCGACAGGATTTGGGAGGTGCAGAGGGCGGTTGGAAGGGCTCAAGGGTAGAGCTGGGAGAGCGGAGGGTGTATGAGCTGGATGAGCTCCTTGGAATGGGCTTTAAGCTTGTTCAATGGGATGGCCTGTAAGCCCACCCCTGCGGTAATCTGTAGGGAGCGGTTCAATTTCCAACAGGACTCCGACGCCAGTAATTGACAACGAAGGCCATATCATAGCAATGCTTGCTGGGCAGCCAAAATCCACCCCTGACTCATCTGCTAAGGGGAAAAAGGCCTACAGCGAGGCTATAGAGGAAGTAACGTCCCTATTCGATCGACTTCAAAACCTACTACCTCCCATCCGAAGCGTTCTCACATGGCTTCCTAAAGGGAGGCTTCCTCGAAGAGGCCTCTACCACGCTGCTACAACTGGGATTTCCTACGGCGGAGGGCAGCAGGTGAGTCTGATGCTCAGCTTTGGATTCTATTGAACTCCAGGATGTATCAGAGTCCCCAAAGCCTTGCCATACCAAAAATATATCAACCAGCTGTGAAATCAATTCTGGAAAACGAGGGGATGGGTAGAATAGCAGGCTTTCAGTGGGGTAGGCAGGTTGGCTCTACCACTCTGATAAATTCTAACGGCCTCCCAGCCTCTTTCAAATTATTTTCTCCTAAGATTCATGGAATCTATGAGCACTACTTAGACATGCTCTATGCAGAATACCCGGAGCAAAAAAGGCCGTGGAAAAGTAGTAAAATGCCTGCCTGTACTTTCAATTTGGGTCCAGGCACTGCCACCTACCCCCACAAGGATGCTGCCAACCTTGCCTGGGGCTGGTGCTTTGTCACAGCCCTAGGCCACTTCGATCATGTCAAAGGGGGACACATTGTTCTTTGGGAGCTTGGCCTAGTGATCGAGTTTCCTGCTGGATCTACAGCCCTCATACCTTCTGCAGTTGTCACTCACTCCAATGCAGGCGTCCAGGAGGGGGAGATCAGATATTCATTCACCTCCTATGCAGCTGCTGGGCTGTTCTCTTGGGTATATAACGGCTTTCGCTCTGATGCTGATATTAGTAACGACCCAGCAGTATCCCAGAAGGAGAAGGAGGATCGAGCAGAGGAAAGACGCAGTCGATGGAAAGAGGCTTTGAAGCTATGGCCTCATCTATATAGCCTGTAACAGCTTACCTTACGGCTGACGCAATATATAAAGATGTAGATGTTGTGAAGGAAGTGGAATACAGGAGTAATTATGTTTTGAGAAATATGTGCAGCAAAGTAGTCGGTCAAGGACAACTGACTACAAATTTCAAATCTGATCATCAAGGACAAATAAAAGGAAGGCCTTCGTCGTAAATTACACTCCGGCACATAAATACATCGGTCCTAATTCAATTGAAACCATGAACTCGGTATAAAATTTGTCCGAAGCCCTTCAACTCGAACGGCTGATAGCCATTCCGATACATAAGGTCACTCAGTCATATCTCAGCATACCAAATGCCAGCTCGAATTTGGGAAGTCAGGGTCTGCGTGAGTTTAGAGGCTAAGGCATGATGTGAGAAATTTTGAAGGACATTTTAGCGATTCGCTATTGGCTATCAACTTGCTTGGGAGGCCTATAGGATTTAGCGTGTGGAGAAAGGGATGCGTAGAACAAAGTGGGTTCGCATGGGCTTCAAAACTGCGTAGCCTTCAGGTCAGTTTGATGCTGGCCGCACCATCCACGAGCACAATTATTTGTAGGTTAAATCAAATAGTGAATTAGATCAATTACCAACAAGCGTAGTGAGCGCTGATTCGCTTTGTCATACCACCGGTCAGTACACATGACAACCTGCGCACCCTCCCGCAGGCCATAGGTACCGCAAAGGGCAACAAGGTCTTCTCTCTTTGCGCTGGTTTGAACGAGCGTGCCAACGCCATCGCAACCTGGGGCTGAAATCATCCAAGCAGACGGCGAGCAGGGCACAATCGTCAACAAGGCACAGGCAGGGTGCATCGGTCTTGTCTTGCGTGAGTTCATGTGGAAGGGAAGACCAAGTCCTCCTATTTTCAAACACCCATATCCATACGAGTAACTTATATGAGTCACAGTTAGAGGATACAGATGGGATGCAGTCGGATAGCTCTACAAAGTTTTATTAGTGACATCATTTAGACTTTCAAGTCAACATACTTTAGGAGAAGGTAGGGCGATAGCACGGATGGTGGCTTCTCGAATCATATCGACCGCGTCAGTGAAACCAGTTTGCTGCAGGGACAAGGATGAAATGAGCTGCCCTGCAGGAATGTAAACGTTATGTCGTCATGATGAAAGACGTAAGATTGACAAATTATCGCAAGCCCAGAGCGCTTTGCTGCCCCTCAGGGTCAGTACCCTTGCCGCTTCGATGATGCGAAGGGTTGAGGCCTGCAATAACAACAAATTAACAGAACATCCAACAGAACGCTTACTGCGCAAATCCCAGCATCTCAGCCGTGATCTTGGGCTGTTTGAGGCGTAAGACCAGACCTGTGTGACTTCATGAAGCTTGAAGACGTAAGTAGTAACCTTATGACATCCTTGCGCAGGGCTAGCGGTTTCGAGCCGATCGCTCCCAATCTGTCGCATTCCAAGTTTGTGGACCCTATAATCAAGAGCAGCCTAACAGAGATGAGTCTCATGGGTAGCGACGCTCACATCGAAGTTACTCTCCTCCAACATCGAAATGAGAACGCTCCACTCACCTCTTCCAGAGCCCTTATGCGATGGTCTGGGAAGTAATTGTTTGAATCTCTTGTTACTTGTTAGTAGCAAAGCACTCACGCAATGGTTTTCCAGACGCTTAAATGCTCTTGGGCATGATTTAGAAGCCCATGAAGGACGAATGGGAGTAGCATTATGGCTGATGACTTGTAAGCGATTGAATCTACACAGGGTTCACGGAGTTTCCGTGCTCTTTTCTACTGAAATCCTGCAGTGACATGTCCCTGTCAGCTGGTTTTCTTGATTGAGCCAGCCGGAAAACAATCTGACTGAATTGTTGAACAGGGCCTTTGAAATCTGAGTCACCGCCACTCACTATGTATGAACCCTGCTATTCCCTTCCTTCTGTGTAAGCAACTAACGGAAGGACGCTTTGCCTAAGCAAGACTACGCAACATCCCCCGGCCTTCATTGAGCAGCCTTGGAATGGAAGAAAGCTTGTCCTAAGCACGTGGGCGTGATATGCTCGACAAAGTGCCAGAGTGAGTTGTGCAAATCACTCAATCTCATGCATTAAATGACCCACTTCTTGCATCGATTGCACATTCAACTCCCCGCGTAGCTCGACAATCACTTTATCTGACCACCACGAAGCCCACTCTCTCTTTTGTTTTTGCCACCATCTCTTTGTTACAAATGCAAATGGCGGTGCTAAGCATGCTGACGCCGTCGATGAACGGAAAGCCCCTTGTGCATCTCATCATCTCTCTTATCCGCACCCTGTCTCATGCGTCGTTGGCCCAGGTTTTGTTGCCGATCGCAGCGCAGATGTCGACAGATGCTCTCACAGCCCAGTTGTTGAAGGTGATTCTCTCGTACTAGCGACGCTTTGAATGATATATTGATGTCTGATGTAGCTTATTGATCGTTTCAGCGGAAAGCTAAAGAAATGACCGCCAGTGTTAATAGGTATTATGCCGAGGGTGTCAACACCTTCTTTGTCCCAGCGCAGATAGCTGGAAATAAACCAAAAACAACAAGGCGGGGGGCATACTTGAAGAGAGCACAGCAGCAGGCAGGACTTCAGGGAGCTGTTCGGAGATCAGGCACACCATCGGATCACCATTCAAAGTACCCACCTTAGCCAGGGCACCAACCTCGTGTTTACTGCGGATTTCTGCCTCGTCAACTGATCAGCAGGCAGTCTCGTTACGCTAACAGGTGGGCGTACGGCCTTTCTTTTGGATCCTGTGGTCACGGGCACGACGTTCACGGATTCACCGGTCAAAAGAGCCCTTTTCCACTCCTCCATAAGATTCCCACCACACTGGTGCAAAATTAGTTTGGGGAATGCCTACTTGTGAATATAATCCACGCACCTTGTGAATCATGTTATATTTTGGACGTGTAAGATCCTTGAAGGCTTCTGAATCAAACTCTTCACGGAAGGCACTTGCTTGTAGCTGCAAGCACAGGTCAAGTTCATTATGGCGAATAGCTCGGAAGAAGCTCTAACTGACCGGGGTTATGCTCCATCCTTGACGCATAGCCTGTCAATCCAAACCCGTGCGCCATCCTTTAACTCATCCGGTGCTACATGCGGCAGTTTACCTGAGGTCAGAATCTGATACATCTTGGCATACCTCGGAATGCTTGATCCAGCGGTGCTCCTCTAACATCATCAGCAAATGGCAAAGGGATCAGATGAAACCCTGCAGGTTCGTTCCATCCCCCTTCTTCGCCGCTTTCTATCTAGTCAGGCAGAAGCACAGTTGGTGCATAGTGATTAATAAAATACAGAGCTTACTTGTGGAAGCATTGCGCAGAAAACCGGAGCAGCGTGATGTCTTGTGAGTGCCAGGACAAGACCGATCTTCTTCTTCTCAATCATTTTCTTCAGGAGAGCGGCGAATGTGTGCTTGCCTCTTAAGTATTTCTGTATCACCTAGTCATTTTGGGACGAGCTAAACAGGAAGCAAACGCACTAGTCTGTCGGGATAGATAAACACAGAGCGTTTGACGTTGTCCTCGAAAGCTAGTTCTGTACGATCCTTGAAGCCAAGTGGCTTGAAGCCTATTGGTTTTACGTGAGCAGCGACCTCCAGGCTGATATTCATAACAAATTTGGTTCAATGTCCGACGTGCAGAAAGACCTGATCTCATCTGCGGTATAAAAGGGCTACGCGAGGTTAGCACTAAAGCAAGAAAACCGAGGACGCATACGCTTTTCCCCAATGGAATAGCTCGACAAACGGTACCAAACCCTTCGCCTTCATTGCCACCGGCACCATCGACAGGTGCGGCACCAAGGGCCATCCCATAGACCATCTCGATTTTGTCCACTTCCGCTTGCTGATCCCGTCATGAGATTAGCGCCAGCACACGATACCAAATTAACACATTACCTCGTCAACGTACACCGTACGGCTGTTAGCTACTTCCATACGATCGCCTAGGTTAACAAAGTGCTTGTAGGTCAGGCGCAGCTTTCGGTAGCTGCAGACGCAGCTTTGGAAGATATCTGCAGGCGCAGCTTTGGAAGATATCTGCAGATGCAGCTTTCAGTATCTGCAGACGCAGCTTTAAAAGATATCTGCAGATGCAGCTTTCAGTATCTGCAGACGCAGCTTTAAAAGATATCTGCAGATGCAGCTTTCGGTAGCTGCAGACGCAGCTTTAAAAGATATCTGCAGATGCAGCTTTCAGTATCTGCAGACGCAGCTTTAAAAGATATCTGCAGATGCAGCTTTCAGTATCTGCAGACGCAGCTTTAAAAGATATCTGCAGATGCAGCTTTCAGTATCTGCAGACGCAGCTTTGAATATCTGCAGATGCAGCTTTGGAAGATATCTGCAGATGCAGCTTTCAGTATCTGCAGACGCAGCTTTAGAAGATATCTGCAGATGCAGCTTTCAGTATCTGCAGACGCAGCTTTAGAAGATATCTGCAGGCGCAGCTTTCGGTAGCTGCAGACGCAGCTTTTGAAGATATCTGCAGACGCAGCTTTTAATATCTGCAGATGCAGCTTTCAGTATCTGCAGATGCAGTGAAGGTCTCACAGAAGTGCAGCTTTCTCAACCTCTGCTTTAAATGCGTCCAGTCCCATCCGGTCAATAGTGTATTTCATCGAGCATTTTTGCGACTGAAGACTGATTAGAACGTGTGCAGGTGTAGAACGTTCAAAGGACTTACTCTGCACGATTACCATTGTCGCGCTGTGTAAGCATGATCTTTTCTGCTACGGTAGGACCTTGTTGGACGGTACAGAAACCAACAACATCCGCAACTCGAGGGTATGTTTTCTTATTGCCGTGGGTTACTCCCATGCCACCACCGAATTTGGAGGACTCCAGAATGGGATTCGGCATGCTCCTGACGGAAGTCACAGATTTGCGGAAATCCTCGAGAAGTGAAGCATAGTGGAGGAGTCGAGCCTGGACAGTGTGCAACTCAGTTGTGAGGTTGTTATCATTTGTCGATAGTCCGTTTATTTCCTGAATGATGACATAACTGAATGACTGAAGGACATGAGCGACAAAGAAGCGTACCAGCCAGTTCATGTGAGTGTACAGGTGGTCCAAGGATTCGTCCCAGGCGTAAAGCGCATACCAAAGGATAGCCAAGAGGACTAATGATGGATCCTTAGACCGTTCGAATATCTTCTGCCGATACGCGCTCTCTCCCACTTTCTGGACTAAATTTTTCAATCGCTCTGCGGTTGTCATATTCCACTGAGCACTTGGGTGGTAAGATATGATAGTACTACCACTGGGGTCGGATGATCTTATGATGTGTAGAGCGAGCAGGTCTTCAAGAAGGTACCTTTCCGCCGGCGAGCAAACTGAAACAAACATGAAGATACAGCACCAAAAATGAGGGGGAGGCTCTACCAGAGCGAAGACGAAGCGACTCCTGCGTGTCTATAGCTTTTTCACCGCCTGGACAGCTATTAAGCTATGTTTTCCTGGAGAGCTTAGCAGACGCACAGGAGATGTGCTTGCTTTGCGAGGACATGGCGGGCTTGTCCCATGGCGCCGTGCCAAAGAGCAGTGTTACCGTAATGCCTGCGATACCTTAAAAGCGCCATCGGGTGAACCATGGAGAGCACTTACGATCTCCTTTTTTCTTGACAACTTCTTCTTGGTATCGAGAAGGGATCCAGTTTAAGGAGGATGTGAAAAAGCACGGTTCAATGTTGTACCTAATTGATGTTCAACCCAGAACGCATATATAAAGAAATGAATCTCTAGTACCTTGTTCCCAGCATCTGGAGTACGGGATGTTTCATGTTGTCGACGAGCAACACCCGGAGACGAAGACCTGTTGGCTGTAGGGAAGACAGGTTAACTTGGCCCTCAACAAAGTACGACCATGCTTCACCTCTATCTGCAACTGATCCCAGAGCTGACTTATAGCGCTTTCATCAACCTCAATAGCTGGATCGATGTCCCTAGCCGACTTGAATTTTCCAGATTCAAGTGCATCGACATAATAGATCCTGCATTTTTCTCGAGGGTCCCTGGAACAATTCTCGACCATCTTACACCGTGCAACTCGATCGGCAACCCAGTTCCCGAACAAGTTTTGAGGATATCCCCTCCACTTCCATTGCTCCACTGCTTCTTTGGTTGAGGGAACAAGTTCGGTTTCCGAAACAATGTCCGACTCAAAGTTCATCCATGGCCAAGGTCCAGACGGGGCAGCATGTCTATATCTGGAAAGATACCATCGACTCTGAACTCTACATAGGCTTACAAACATGAAGTGGATTTTGCTCACATTGGTGCGGGTATTGTGGGAGGTTTACTGCTGTGCGTTCCGAACTTCCATGACCAATGAAGGGTGCTCAGTGAGAAACGAGCGCAAGGAAACTGTCGGCTAGTGGTGGATAAAGGTGCGGGAAAGACTCAGTCTCAGTTCATCTAGATGTGAGAATGTAGGTCTTTATTACTATATATAATAGTTTTGCAAAGATGGTGGTGCCGTCAGCTGAGATCAAAGAATGCTTCGTGCAGGCTTTGTTGACGTGGGGCACGGGGGTATGGCAGGGAACGCTTACTAAGCGCGTGCCCCGGGGCACGATGGCTGTGAGAAAGACCCTGCGGTCCAGAAAAGGGAGGTGCCGAGATTCCGTGCCGGCGGCAAGGACGAATTGGGCGTGTTTGGGTGGTCTTGGCGTCACGCGCAGCGTGTGTCGTCGAACCAAACTTGAACGTCGTCGAACTCGTCGCGGTTTCTCGCCGTGTGGCTTCTCCGTCTGTACAACTGAAAATAAAACTTGTTCCCACCTCCATCGTGACGTGCTAGGCTGCTCCTGACACCTTTTTTTGCCCTCTTCTTTGGCTCCCAATGGAGAACATCTGTGAGCTGCCTGATGGCTTGACTGCAGCTTCGCTCGCGAGTTGCGAAGTAGACTCATTACCAGGCTAGCGGCCCGTCCGACCGATCACCGAATAAACACCGTGGATCGATCGATCAGTACTCCGACGAGCGGTACCTCTCTTTTACAACCTTCCTTGTTCTAATTGCTCTCTGCCGGGGTCTGCCCTGTCATATCACTCTACAGCACCAACCGATCTAGAAGCTCATCGTCTCCATCATGATTAGCTCTCTACTACGGTTTCCCATTCCACGGATCCTCCCCGCGGAACATCGAGCGCTGATACCGAGGCTATGAACGTACACGCCGGCATGCCTCCGCACGGCACAAAGCTCGACCCCAAGTACGCTCCAAACCTAACATCTGTGTCGTTATCACTTAAAATATCTTCAGTTACATATTCTACAAGATCTTCACCGGGGAAGTACCGTGTTTCAAAGTATACGAAACAAAATACAGGTACGCCACCCCATCACCGTTCAACGTTCAATCACCAATGACCACACTTAAAAGTCTCGCCTTTCTCGCGAAGCCTCCTGTTTCTCATGGGCACACGCTCATCATACCCAAATGTGCGTACCTCGTTCGATCTAGCCAGATCTGCGTTAAACAGTTGTGTCAGACCACTCTCGTACATTAACGGATCCCGGACTCCCAGACGAGTTCCTCGCAGATGTCGGTCCCATAATGAAGAAGATAGCAGCGATGAATGGCGAGGATTCATACAATGTCATCCAGGTACATCTCTCCCCTCCTGCTCTCTCCGTCTGCGTGCTATATCAACACGATAATCAGAACAACGGCAGGACTGCCGGGCAAAGTGTCGACCATGTGCATTTCCACGCCGTGACGAAGCCAGCGAACCAACCTAATCAGGGACTCATCCTGACACCCCAGAGCTGGTCTTCGTACCTACGATCGATGAAGAATACACTCAGGACGCTGATAAGATGAAGCAAATCGGTAGGAGCCATGGATTCCCGGGCGTTTCGGCTTAGAACCTGGGGTTTGAAACATGTATCGTAGCCAGTGTTTGATGGGATGGAGATGTGCAGAAGTAATGATGGATCAAAGAGGCCAGTGCACTTGTATGCGAACCTGGACCTCCAGTAGCACGCGAACAGTCAACGAATCAAACGTCTGTCGCTTTCACAGGCATGCCCATACCATCAATAAGATACTGTACATGAATGGTGATAGGGTCCACACAAGTGAGTCATGGCTCAGGTCGTATAAAAGTTGTCTGAGACTGACAGACTACGTCCGTCATTTACAGACTTCTGGTGTATGTCTACCGTATTGTGCTTTTGCCTGCGTGGAATGTATCTCATCTGAGTGCCTTGCGTTCTCAGCATCCCAGGACCGATTGAGTTCACGGATGAGGTGCGTATACCCTTGCGTCGTTTCTGCATGAATTGTAACGCTCGTAAAAATGTTTATAGGTCCTCTTTGCCAATGCACATCCGTCGATGTCGCATATGTCACCCGACTTTGCAAGAGTCTTTGGTGACTGCATTCGCATGACTAGGCAAGGGCACGCGGTTCACGGCGACTTAGCGGCCGAACAATAAACTCACGTGTTTGTCAGACAACTTCTTTACTCAGAGGACGCGCAGCCGTTCCTGATCGCTGGGTCAGGCACATTGGGACAGGATCAGGTATGAGTCTGATGTTAATTTCAGGGTGCAAAATGTGTTTGTTTATGGCGCTAGGTCTCTGCAAATCTCGTAGAACCGGGCGAAAATGCGCTCGTTCTGCATAGTGGTTGTTTTGCCGATAGTTTTGCAGACTGGTAGGGGCAATGATGGGGCAAGTGTCGTAGCGTTTGCTCATTCTTCATGGCTCTCCAGTTTGCAGACCTATGGTGCCAATGTCGACCAGATCAAGGCTGAGATTGGTGGTGCTGTTAAGGAGGCTGATATTGAGAACGCACTTCAAGCGAAGAAGTACAAGATCGTTACAGTAACTCACGTCGACACCTCGTCAGGTTAGTGATATTTTTCAGGGTGCCTGATATTATATAGGTTCCTGATATTATATAGGTTCCTGATATCGGACCGATCTATCTTACGTAGCCGTTTTGTCCGACATCAAAGCTATTCCAAACGTCGTGAAGAGAGTTTCTCCAGACACACTTGTAATTCCCCAAAAGACTTCTCAGCTCACGTGTACTCATTATAGATTGATACTAGGTCGTTGTTGATGCTGTCTGCTCTGTGGCGAGCGAAGAAATCCAAATGGGTGCCTGGGGCATTGACGTCGTATTGACAGCCAGCCAGAAAGGTTTGGGCACGCCACCGGGTCTCAGCATCCTCGTTGCTTCTCAGAAAGCCGTCCAGGTTTGCCTTTCCCCGATGCCGTGACGTGCAGCTACTGATACAAACTTCTCAAGGTATTCGAGAACCGTTCAACGCCAGTCACAACCTACTACGGCAGCTGGAAGAAGTGCGTTCAGTCCATGCTTTCTATCCTAACATAGATTTATTCTCAAATAGATGGCTACCCGTAACGAAAGCCTACGAGAACAACTCTGCCGCCTACTTCGCCACGCCACCCGTCAACCTCATCTATGCGTTTCACGCGTCCCTCACCCAGATCATGCAGGGCTCTGTTTCGCTCGAGCAACGATTCAAGCTCCACCAGGAGGTCAGCAGACGCGTCAAGAAGGCAGCAGAGGAAATCGGATTCAAGGGCGTGCCTCTCAGTGAGGATGTCCAGGCGAATGGCATGTCTGCAGTGCGTACAGTATTTTGATTTCTTTGCGACCGAGACGTTGATACCGTACACAGCTTTACCTCCCCGACGGTTTCACAGTGAGCGATATTGTTCCTCGTCTGTTGAAGAAAGGCGTCGTTGTCGCTGGCAGATTACATGCTAGCATCAAAGGTCAGTAAAGTTTTCTGCGAGGAGTATTTGTTACTGAAAATCATCCACATCGACCTCACTGATATTGCATTACATCGCACGTTGTTTCATTTTTCATCATTTGCTATTTGTAGATGGAGCATAGTACTGATGACGCTCCTGTGCAGAGTGCCTCCTTCCTTGGTGTACCCACTGATGACGATGAGATATCCATCTTTGTCAAAGATATTGGTGCGCGGAAGCCACTTGATGCTCAACGTCAACCTTCTCCCGCGTCTACACAGGGCCGACCTGCTACCCCATCACACACCAAATCCGACTCCATAGGTTCCGCGGGTCCGATGTTGACACGAGAAGAAAAAGTCGACGAACGTTTACGCCACATGAATGAGACGTTCCTTGCGGGCTTGGAGGGGCTTGGTGGTAGCCGGAGAAGAGGCAGTATAGGTGGAGAAGAGGCAGGCGCAAGCCCTATTTTGAGCGTGAGTGGACATGGTGAAGGAGGGAACAGAGGTTCGCGGCCCACGGGGATCTGGCGAGAAACGTCAAGACCGAGACTTGGCTCGTTACGCAGCATAGGTGCCAATGACGTGGCTTCGAGTGGCGGGTCTGCAGAAGTGATGGGGAAGTTGGAGCTCGATGAAGAACCTCAGGCACGAAGATAAGGTTCCATCGTCCTCGTTATATATTTTTCACGCATTTTATAGCCATTTACTTCATTATCTATCGTCATGCATACCCGAACTCTCGTCTTTATCATATGCATAAGTTCTATACGCAAGGTTGATTGGGTCTACAAATGACACGTATTCATGAGTATGTGGTCTTAGACAACACATCAATTTTTCGGACCTACTAGACGGTCTAGATGGTAAACGCACAGAGTACAAATAATCTTGCTGCTCAAGGCTACTTGACTTTGAGCTACTTCTGTTCATCTTTGCATTCGATGATGGCTTGGAATTGGTCGCAGAAATTCCGTTCCTCTTGTCCATTGGGCGCGCATCACCAAATCTAGAATAGTTAGCACTGTTCTAGTTTTTCTGGACCCAATCCCAATGTGTTTGATTGAAGCATGGAAATAGAAATCGAGCTAGTGGCGTACGAATGATGAGAAGTTGCAACGATCATTTTCACAATCGCCTACCTTCGCCCACTCAATTTTACCGGGCACGTAGCCGGGCATCAAATCTCCTTTCCTTTGACATATCATGATCTCAACGGTATGATAGATACACCGGGTACTTGAAAAATGCATTGCTATGTTCGGTCAAAGACAAAACGGAAGCAAATGCACTTCGAACACATGGGAAAGTACTCTCAGGGCCAAGCGCGGCCTGGGGGCTGTAGATGCTGAGTCCGATCAGTGAAGCACAGAATGACGTAGGGATTTCGCGAGTGTTGCTTCTTTGAGCACGAACTGGCGAAGGATATAAAGTTAACGGAACGTTGGTGAGATGAGGAACACGATAAGTGGGTATGCCACGCTGCAGCCACAGCGAGGTAAAGATGAACAGGGTGTCATGTATTCCTGCATAATGGGCTCAACAGCAGATAAAGCAAATCTTAGTTCTACCCCGATCAGTGAATTAGCTTCGCTGACAATCCGTGCCTCTGTTAGATTGCACGTTTCAAACAAGTGGATTGTCGAAGTACACAAACCTCTACGGAATTGCAGTTAGCTGGAGGTGCTTCCTAGATGTAACAATGACTTACAGCACCTTAAATTCGTCGTCGAACTCTATATTTTACTTTGTCCGATAGTAGCTGCATTGATACGAGCCGGCTATGATAGTCAAAGCATGAATAATCACCAGATGCTTTTTGATACTACTTTAACAGCGAGAGTCCTCAGGCCTAGGATGTCGTGGCAGACAAAAAATTGTGCTGCAACACAGCACAGTACTAGTTATTAGATTCGTTACCGTTTGTCCAAAAATCTAGATGTGAGCTCGACACACCTTCTTGCTGCAACCGTCGGCTTGATGCCAACGTCCTCTACAAACGACCAGAATTTACGATTTGAACGAGTGCGTGCTTGTGAGAGTTACATCAACATCCTCGCCGTTCGTAGTGGCCCGTCCAAGGCATATTGATTAAGAAAATTAAAGGAATGTGCTGAGTAGGGCCCGAACTTCTGAATCACGAACCACATCGGTACCAATAGGCAATAATAGCCCGATGGGGCCCAGGTTATTTCCTGATCTTATTCTAATGACTTGACGCTGCCTCAATGTACTCTGATCAGGGCCGGATGCACCGTTCGTTTGAATGACCGTCCACCAAGCTGCATCAATCATCAACCGAGAAACTAGTATGGCCTCGTCATCCAGAAAAGCTCGAAGCTTGTCGCCCTTATGGACCCGGAGGTCTCTCGGTCTTTGAAACCTACCGTACTCTCAAAAAATGCGCTACCCTCCTAGCAAATTTTACTACCATCGGCGAGTCAGGTCATTAATTCTCTTGTTGAAACAAATCATTCAAGTGTCAATCTACAATAGTACTTAATACTTGAAGCAAGTCGGTGCGCCAAGCCCTATTGTTTGATGCCACAGAACATTTTTCCGGCTATAGACGCGCTCAAATACATACAAGAGAACTTAATCAGCATCATCTTCGGCATGAACACTGTTATCCCAGATATATATCTGTCTCACTTTGGCTACTGCTGATGTCGGACAACTTGTGGATTACACCATGTTGTAGCCGGACTTGCCAGGCTGTCGTGGGCACATTTTGTACAGCGAGAAAAAGCCCGTTTCTTGTGTAACGTGGTCACTGTTTTAGATCGTTAGACATATGCATCGGCGATTTAAAGATACGACTTTCCGTTGCCCTCTAACGGCGCAGGCTCAACGGGTTTTGATCACAGTGCTATTTCATGGAGGAGCTGTACGTCATCAAAGCATCTTGCCACAAGTCCGAAGTCCTGACGAGGTATGTTTGGCAAGGGAATTCGGTACCGGTTATCATAACACATTCGTTTTGATTGATATGCTTGATTGACCGGTCACTCAAGTCACTCACTTGGTGATTGCGCTGATGGGCAGTCAAGGGTCCAGGACTAGGACCTTTGTCGGCGCCGGCTTTTACTCAAACGCCTTGATCTTCTATATTATATGCAATGACTCGTCCCAGCTTTTTCTCTCGGTGTTGTTGAAGATAAGAGCTGATTTGTAAACCCTGGACTATGGCGTGTTCGCCATAGAGATGGTCCCGAATTTTCTCTTGCGATGGGGCTGTGAGTCGGACGTAGAGTGCTGCCGTGTTATTATAACAAATAGACAACGTAGTCGACAACGAAAGAAAAATCGACACAGGCAGAGACCACGCATACCTTGTGAGGTGAATATTTGAATGCCTATGATCAAAAATTCCATTATGTTACAGTTTATATCTGCTGAGCGGTGTTGGGTGGTGTCTAAGGCTTCTGAAGTTATAGATAGATTCATCAAGACAGCCGTTACAATGTAGATAATAAAATGTGGCAGAAGTTGGACAGGTGTGCCAGTCAGCTAAACATGCGCTGGCGTGCAAGGCTCGACCGTCACAGACATTAGCCAGCCAGACCCAGGTGCGTAGCGGCCCTTCTGGCTTTGAGAATAGAGGATGATTTCCGACCCCTCAGGCCTCGTATATGTGAGGGTGCGCCTACAGCTCTCGTTCCGGCAGATGAAGCTGCTTTGGTTTGGCGCGCTGGGGGGGCGGGAGACAACATGCTTCCATGAGCGCACACACATGCAGTTTGAGCATTGGTAGGGCAGGTTGTTCCCGAACGGGCGGGTGAAGTCTTGGAAGAACGTATATGTTGAAGTGGTCATCGAGGCGGTAGCGGTTGGGACATGCTTCACTCCCTGATGGTACTCCACCATGGTAGGCTGACGCCGGCGGAAGGCAGTTGGGCTGTGCATGTGTATAATGGATGAATGCATTGCGAGGCGAGGGCATGCCTTAAGGAGGTCGAAAATGACTTCCTGCACCTCGAATCCTTCAATGAGTACGCGTCGGACGTAGGTGGTGACAAGCGGTATGGTCAGGCATGCGTGAAACAACTTAGCTCCAAAAGCGAACGCATGCTCCACCTGATACCTGTAAAAAATACCGTTATCGAGGGGTAACGCCAGCACGGCACAGGAAAGTTACTCACTGCTTCACACAGGTTTTCAAAAGCTGGAATGAGTCCGGCACCCGTACGGTGTGCCCACAAATCAACATCCAAAGGGTAGCTCCCCTAACATAATCCTCAATCCCACCGACAAAAAGTCCTGCAAAGAACTGCAAAGGATTACACGCCATAAAGAAGGGGAGGTATCCAACTCACATCGTCCACGGAGTATGCGACGGGATCTCCTGGTATTGCGAGTCTATTCTTCCCTTTTCCCACAAACTCATCATCCTCAAATCCACCCCATATGTCGCCCCGGTCGGTCTCCGAATGAGTGTAGATGAAAATTTCAACACGCTCGTATTCCAGGTGTTTCAGGCGGTCTACGAGTGCTTTCATGGACTCAACGTGCCGGTCAGCTTTTGCATCTGTCCCAATATCAAATATAATCTCATGAAATTGCAAGGCATCGCTGGGCCTATACGGTCGTAGCTTATGTTGCATTGCGGCCGCAGGTGATCCGGCAGGGTCGAGGGTGGTGAGGATGAAGTGCAGGACAAGGATGGGGTTGCTACATATCTGCGACCGACTGGCCATTTCTATATGACCATGAATAGTAGCGGGGACCTTCAGCACCGGGGCTCCATCACCGCCCTCAAATCCCTAATTAAAGTCAAATAGATATATCTTCAAGAAATAAAGAAAAAGCTTACAAAATATGGCATCATGGGACCACCCCTGGAACCCTTTCCACGCATCTCATGGCATCCAGGGCACACGAAGTGAACATCGGGGTCTTTGATACGCTCTTGGAACTCCGCTGGAACAACGACACACTTTATACAGACTGCGCGTGGGCATATGGAGCATTCATACAGAGAGCCTCCATCCCAGCAAAAAACGCAGAACTTATCCAATTTTGTGAGCTGCACATTAAGAAGAGGACCGAGGTTTGTAAACTTACGATGTTATGGTACAAAGGCTTCAGCACGGCCTTCTCACCCAATGGTAAAGCTCCCTTAGATTGTACGGTTTTGAGAACCTGAATACCACCGTGGCCCGTAAGCTTCTTGAACTTTGGTAGTACACCACGCTTGGCAGACCCTCCTGTTGTCTTTTTGCAAGTCTGCTTTGTCCGTGCCATAGCGATGGGTGAACAAAGGGTAAAGTGAAAGCCGGAGAAGACTCAGAATTTACATAACATCGATTCGACGTCCGCTCTCCAATACATGAGGCTACAAGTTCCAAATAAGAACATTTGGCGCCCACACACTCCCACCATGATATCGATAAGCCTCAAGTGACCGTAATCAAGTTTATATTTCAAAAGCCACATTTAGACCTTGTCTAGACGTCTGACATATTACTGCAGTGGCGCGGTGGCTAATACATCCATGTTCCATATCTCTAGGGGTTGACGTCATGTTGCGCTGCCGTGCTACCTAGGCTGCCGTTCAGGCGTGCGTAGGCATGCAGATGTCCACAATGCCACACAGCACTACTCTGCAATGAGCAAAGTTCCATAGTAAACGAATGACTTACCCTGTGTGATGGGTCAGTACTAAGCATCTTGAGCGCCTCAACAGCATTTAGCTTGGGAGGACGATGAAGGAATGAAAATCTTGTAAGTGTAAGGCTGCTGCATGATGCGACATGCGCGAGTATCAACATTCGGACAACCGGTGGTGAGTTCTTTGAGGAGCAGGGTTGCCTCGTTATGTCGATGTGCATCGAAAAGGGCAGCAGATGGCATGCGAGGCGGCAGTAAGGTGCCTTGATTAAGAGCAGAAAATGAGTGGTTTGCGAATCTTGTCGGCGTACATCGATGCAACATCAAATGCTGCCCTCGCATCCGGAATATCGCCTTTCCCGCAGAGGGCATTCCCTTGGAGACATAGCCTGAGAAGTGATACCAGTGAGAACGTTCCTTTCACCGCTGTAGGCCAGGAGTAGGTCGCGCCGCTGATGGGCGATGTTTAGAAATTTCATCTAGACGGCGACGGGGCTCACGTTCCGAATATGCGAGGACATGTAGGAAATGGCCAGTCTGTGTGAAGTCCGCACAGACTCCGCACCAAAGTGTTTGGGTGCAGGGTGGGGGACGGGTGTGGGGGTGTTTGGTCGGCAATGGCGCCAGAGTCCTGTTGGAAATTGAACCGCTCCCTACAGATTACCGCAGGGGTGGGCTTACAGGCCATCCCATTGAACAAGCTTAAAGCCCATTCCAAGGAGCTCATCCAGCTCATACACCCTCCGCTCTCCCAGCTCTACCCTTGAGCCCTTCCAACCGCCCTCTGCACCTCCCAAATCCTGTCGGTTGAGGGATCCATACACTCGATCACCATCAGCCACAACCTGCTTTCTAAGGGCAAGGACGTTTGATTTGTATGGGGCGTGCGCGCGCCTTTGCCTCGCCTTATACCTCCGCTCTGCACGGGCAGCACGGCGGCGGTCGGCCTTCCCATCTGGCTGGCTGGTGCAGGATCCCCCTTGCTCCGATAGCTGCTCTGCAGCAGAGCCGGATGTCATGTGGGTGGCTACAACCCTCCCGTCCGTTGGTTTGCTGATGCTGCAGCCAGGGGGATCGACATCCTCCTGTAAAATGGTGCCGTCGTCGCTTTCCAGAATTGGCTGCTCGTCCAATAGGGCATCCATGAGCAGAAAGCTGTGGCCAGTTGCTGGTTTAATGGGGGACCCAGTGGCCAGTGGCCAGTAGGGCGAGAATTCCCGCCCCGAACGCGTTTGACGCACTGGGGCTAAATCAGTACATGAGCTTAGGGCTGTGGGGTCAAAGGCAACGGGCAGGTATGTAGTAGCTAATGCGAAAGCCGTAGGCTTGTAGTTGCACCCCTCGGGAGGAGCCGCTTGTGCATCTGCGCCTTTGGCCAGGCCAGGGTCGGCCCGTGCTACTTGGGGCTTCAGCAAGCTGCTGCCAGTCCCGGTGGGGATGTATATGGATGGGAGCAGGGACATGAATTGCTCACCGCTATTGTTCCAGCCCGCCACTCGTAGCATGCGGGGTGTAAGCAGGTGGGGGAGGTTGTTGAGGATTTCAAGTTAGGTTGAATCGCAGTTGAAGCGTTCGAAGCCGGTTTACCATTTGCAATTCTTATAACGTAATGTCCAGAACGGGATCACCTGACGCCACGTTTGTCGACTTCGGAGATGGTTCAGAATTCGAAGATGGGATAACACTTGATGACTACGGATACGGATCTGACAGCGATCTTGAAGATGAAGAAGAGGTCAAAGCTAATCCTACGCCTCCCAGCGATGTGACTACCGTCCTTAAAGGTAAGTGATTCAAGACAATATTAGCAACGTAAATTTTCATACCTTGTGCAAGGAAACATTAGTGAATCAGACGACGACTTACTGGTTGTGGCAGATACTATGTGCGAAAGCGATGCCTTGGCTGGCCCACCACAAGCAGAAGCGCTTATCGCTCCTACTCCAATTCAATATAAACCACAAGTTTTCAACTACCGGAAGATACTCGTGCGAGACGCGGCATTCAGGACGTAAGTTACATGTCATCGCAGTTGTGGCGAGCCTTTAATTTCGTATATATAGATTGAAGGCGCTCTTGCCGTATCTGTATACGGACGATATCTCCTTCTCCCCACTCAAGTCGCAGGAACCGCCCAAGGCTGATGCGGAGACCCCAAACTCTAGCACCTCGTGGCCTTGCTCACCGAAGTCGATGTATCGCTTAGCCTCCAAGGTTCGAGTAAATTTGCCTGGTGCTCTCCATATATCCTAATGCACAATTGTCAGGTTCGACTCGACGGCCTTCGCGACAAAGCTTTCTGTGCAATACGAAGTAGTTTGGATGCGGGAAGTGCTCTCCAAGAACTTTCTTCATCATTTACATCCAAGTCAGCCTTTTCTTAATCATGGCATAGCACAGTGCTAACCAGCTTCGCGTGTCAGGCATCCCGCAATCCTGCAAATGAATGTAGAAGCTCTACTCCAGCATATCGCGTCCGTTCCTGTCATCCAGAATATCCCTTCACTGCTCAAGAGGATCACCGACTCACAATTGCCCCATGGAGCGGATATCATCATTAATTTGTACCAGAAATTTCTGCTGCAGTACCGTCCTCGGGCGCTTGCACTTGCGAATGCACCGATTGGGAGCACATCGCCTCCTTAGAGGACTGATAGCGTCTTGAATGCACCGATTGGGAGCACGCCGCCTCCTCAGAGGACTAATGGTGCCTTGAAAGCCAATAGAGATTTTAGAAAAAAATATTATTGATTGCATTGTATGTATTGTGTCTATGAACATCGCTGTCGATCTTGCTGTCGCAATAGATTGATTTATGGAGAATAATGATTGTACGTACATCCAGCCAGTTAAACACAAGAAGGATCGCCTTCCTGAAAGATCGTTACCATCGATGGACTCATTGTCTGAGTGAGCCTGCTCGATCGCATCCGATTGTATACCGGTGACCAGCTCGCATTGACCTGGTTGACGCAAGTTAGAAAACATCAACACTTCAAAACAGACCCTACTATTTGTATCATACCTTTTCCCCCTTATCTCGCACACCGCACAAGACAGTTCATAGTGACACGGAGTCTGTGATTTGTCTGCATAGACCTTACGCGGACCGGCCAAATCCCGCATTTTCTGGCTTAATGCCAAGTGCGCTGTCACACGCCTACTGCGGTGTCAGAAAAATTGGCCATGGCAAGGGGTAAAGCGGTCCCCCCTGCCTACTTTCAAATCACGTGACCGATTCACATGGTTCAACGCATTAACAATAAACTCAAGTAGATATACACATCAATCGCGGAAGCACATCCCTCACCTTCCACCCAGCAGTAAGTGCACTCGTGACATCCAACGCAAGCCTGCAACTTTGTTCCCAATCCATTGTCTGGTGCACATCTTCTGTATCCTCATCCGATGGCTCACGACGGCATTTCGCAGGACAATTTAGAAGTGCCATTCCCGCGACTTGTTTCGACAACGAAAGGGAAGGCAGGCGGGATGCAAGGTGGAGCTCTCGGTAGACCGTAGTCGGCGACGGACCCTTGGTCTGCGCAGAGATGGAGTGAGGCGGAGACAAGCCAATTGCACTCGAAGCCATATCCTGCACGACGGATGCCGACTGCTCTTTAAGCTGAGACAGCCACCTTGATGATTTTGGTACATAGGAGGGATCAACTAAATCTGGACGAGTTAGACGCGGTTTCTCAGCTATTTCTCGTCATTTGTGTCATTCTGCTGAGCGCAGGTTGAGGGATTTTTCTGATCTGACGAAGGAAGGCCGTGGAGTCTTGGAGAGCGAGGCGAGGCTAATAGTTGAAGCGTTACCCGACAGCAGAGGTATCGTTGGAGCAGGTGCGATGGTATGGGACGAAGTTAAAGCAGCGAGGATGGAGGTAGAGGATGTTGCAAGGGGTTCATGGCCTCTGGGGTGAGGATTGACCTCTAGCTGAGGAGGGGATGCAAGCAGCGGGGCTGGCTGACTGGGTGCGAGGTTTCCAGGTAGGATTGCAGAGGGACGCTGCACATGCTCGTGAGGTGGTGGCATCGCTTGTCGGTCGTATCAAGAAATAGATCTGGCGATGGAGCCCTAGACAGCCTGCGGTACAGATGTGCCGCGTCATGAGGGCCATTAATGAATTCCTGTCTTTCTACACCCGAAGTCAGAGGCGAGAGAGGTGACTTGAACTATGCCGCTACCCTCTGCCTCACGAACGTCACTGATATGTTCCCCAATCTGCGGCATTTTCCTCTATGGCCGTCACTATGCTGGCTCTGAACCAGAGGGAGAGATGGATGAGGAAAAAACTTTTGACTGGAAAGGCTCTTGAATGGCTGAGAGCGCTGAGGTGGTGGGGCATCTGATGATGCTTAGGAAAACACGTCTTTCCGGGATGTTTCAACACCCTGTTGATTGTACTCTGGACCTGCATCTTCGCACATCCAAATCGAAACGCTCGGCACTTCAGAGGGCTTCAAGGGATTACCATCGAGTGGTTCAGGTGGCGATAACGGCTCCACCTCGACCATGGCTATATCATCTAGCGATACGAATGGAGTTTGGCCAAATGGGCCGATATCTATGAAAAAGGAACGGGCGAGGAGCTCCTGTGGAGTCTGGGCATCAGCCTCCAACGTTGCAGCCCCAATGGCCTGTTCTTGCACAGGATCCAGCTTTTCGGCACCGATGATCTGCGCCTCGCCTCCTCATATATGCGACGGACTCGACGACAGCCAGCTCTTAATTGACTCTTCGGTGTTGTAACCACCAGAAAATAGCAGACGCGCAGTCCTGACACGTGCATCAGACCCATTGTCTCGAGTCATCCCAGTCTTCCACGTAGTGCTTCACCTGCATGTGGGCTCTGGTCGTCCTTTTGGCTGTCTCTGGCGCAGAATCGTTCTGGAACGATAGCGGGGATGAGCCTTCTTGCTCAGAACGTAAATTTGGTAGATGCCCGAGCGCTCGATCAACGTTTCCCTTCTCTTTTGGCCCTAATCACCCTTGAAGCACCTTCAACCGTCGTCTCATACCCCCATCGTCTACCCACTTCTGTGCTTCGAGTTCAGCAGAATCGCCCACAAGACTTTTCATTGCCGGATATGTACAGACGAGATAGGGGAGGCGAGATCGAGGATGCTGGGATGCTCAATTCCTAACGAGCCGAGTGTGTTTGGGATTGGATCGCCAGTTATAAATGGGCGGTTCCATGCACTCCTTAAGGATGGCGCTCATCGCAGTCCAATCGAGACTGCTGAGAGCGGGCACGAGGGTATTGGGAATCACCTGACGTGGGCGGAAGAGGGAAACAAGGTTGAGCAGTTCTGGTAGGGGAGGATGTCGGTCGAGAGGTACGAACTATAGGAATGCAAACATCAGTGTCTTGATAATGGAGAGGAGCGGACGAATGAGGAGAAGTTGCGTGATACTGACCAGGCGATCAACGTCCTTCCCCATCGCAAGACATCTTCGTACATCCGCACAGTAGCCCTCCCACTATGCGCATCCCATGGTCGCAGGATTGACGCACACGACTTTCTTTCCCTCGATGCTCCGTGGCGCTCAGCCAATATTCTTGAAGTCGAAGCTGGTTCGAGTGACAGGTTTTTTGCACATACGTAAACCATCACAGATAAGTTAATGAACGTAAATCACAATACGCCATTGGTGAGCGAAGTCGATTAATAGAAGATGGAATACATACCTAGGTACTTGTACGAAGCTGCACCGCTCATACCGTTCGCAAGCATGAAAGCAGGTACTCGTCGCGTCGTGTGTGATGGGAGTACGGAGAAATGGGTCTGATATATGCGTGTAGACTGCGACGTCTCGTTTATCGGATTACCGGACACCGGCGATCAGTACGGCGATCATCTATTGCAAACCAGACGCTTACCATTTCAAACTCCGCGTGAAGGAAAACCCTACTCTGCTTCATTCAACGACGTCGAAAGGTTAGATTCCTTGAGCAGCTTCGCTCTGATACACAGCAATATCTGTCATCATACTCCCTCGTTGCTGGGCTTGACTCTTGAGAATCTCGTTGAGTGTCTCTCGTTCTATCGCGTGAGTGTCGGGTGGAAGCGAGAGGGTATACTCGTATATTAAGTGGGTCTGAACCCAATGACGCATCAGTGTCAACTCCATTCGGCCGCCGTCATGTCCGTTGTGATTGACACGTTCCAGCATCCCGTTGAAGCGCTCGAACGCGAACAACCACCATGAATACACAGGTCCATAAGCCTTGATCACGTCCGCGATATGCATTGATGCATGGTGATTGATCGTGAGATGGATGTTGAGCTCGAGGCAACGAAGGCAGTACTGGGACAAAAAAGACTGTCCAATGCGTGCTTGGGACATCGATATTGATCGAGTTGCGAGAAGACGGACGGCTGCACATAGAAGGAACACGGCATCATAGATGCGCCGGCAGTTGCGTGAAAATTCCGGTGCTTGAGTATTGGGTGGCTGAGGGGGCTCCGTGTCCGGAATATCGTCGTTCTCATCCTTCCAGGACCACCATAGTAGTACGGGTGTGATTGTCAGTAGTCTTCTCCACTCGTCTGCTTTCTTTAGCGATTGGTTCTCGCCGAGCTGCCAAAAAATGTACTTAGTGCCAATCCAATTTGAGGAACGTAAACCAACATACATTCTTGGGAAGACGTGTGATATGACTCGGCCATTTAAAGCTGTTGATAAGGTTCTCGAAGCGCTGCTTCGGCGAGTTTCTACCTCCAGCACCGGAGAACATATAACCTGCAAATAAAACACGCATGAATAGATGGGCAATGATGCCTTGTATCTTCGTCAGCTTTGCTCGTCAACAAGTTAACATCACGTACCCAGAAATATGCAATGCATGAAGTCGAGCGCGGTCTTCTTTGAGGGAAACCAGCCAGCGATGAGGTTAAGTGTGCTCCAGCGAACTCCGTGATCATCGAGAATAGCCTTCTGCCGGATAGGATTGGCATGTCGTGAATAGAATGATTGTCGGAGAAGATGATCATTATCTGTCGCTGTCCAGCCTGCAATGACATCGATACCTGTGAATCCCGCATGAAAAAGGTACTACTGTAGTCATAGCCTTCCCGTGTGTTGATTTTCGTGATGTCGGTATCACAATAGAGACATGGGTGCATGTCGTGCGAGTGGCCTGCTGTTCCCGACAACTTGTGGGCAGCTGGCATGTCACAATCAAGGATCTGATTGTCTGCGTAGACGTTAGCTGGTTCATCCTCGTCAATAATGTCCATTTTGACGCCTGGAGTTATATGGCTGATAAAAAATAAATAAATAAGCGAAATCTATCGAAGTTACCGTTTTGAAGGAGCATCATCCTCCTTCGTTGATGGTTCAAGGCAGTGATTGATCTGCTGGACGTTAGGCTCTTTCGGTCCTGGTAAAACGGCAGCGCAGATGACGTTTATCTGAAGGAAGCGCTGGTCCCGAGGCAGATCATTGATCGCAAAGTATATTGCTCCGGTTGAATGTGGTCGGTTCTCGAGGATTCCCATCCTGATGATGAACATATTAGCCGAGTATATGCGCATAATCGAAGCCTACCAGTCCGTATTCATAGTCAGATGTAAGCCATAACGACGCTCCGTAAGTTTCTTCACCATCCTTCCCTCCATTGCTCGGTCTCGCACAGCTCCGAACTCACCAACCTCACGTAGGATGTTAGTCTCGAGGTCATGCCGCTGTGTCCCATGATGGATGTCCGTCATAACGAAATCTTCATCGGTGTTCTGTCCAGGTTGATCCTGCCGACTGTCGCGGATCGACTGTGCGAATCCTGGACGCATGAACATGCGCCGTAAACTGCCAATGACGGACACCTGCGGATTGATTTTTGTAGCGGTGCGGACCATCTTACCTTTTGCATCTCTGCGCTCAGTGTAGATGACACCATTACAGGCTGGAACGGAGCATTCCGCAGAAAGAAGCTGCTTGAGTTGTGAAGGCGAGTGATGTTTCCAACACTCAGGGCATATCGCATACTGAGTAATCCATTGGTCGGGGTCAATTCCAAGGTGCCGTTTTGCGCTGGCCAATGCTCGAACAGGTCGTGGAGATGTGGGGAGTACATTCGCGATCAGGAGCATGTTGAGACTATGATTCAGTTGATTTGTCGCCTGAATCCACGAGAGGTGGCCATAAATGTTGGCCATGACAGCTGTAAGGTATGCATATCGAATTTCGCCGTTTTCCTTGAATGCAACAGGCACGAGGGATGGCGCATCAGCCTCGTCCTGATCGACTCCGGGCTCGCGAACATCAGGCAGTGCAGCCGGCCGAAAATTCTGATCAGGTGGATGCGGCTGAAGTTGTCGACGTCGAAGGAGGGGTAATTCTTGGTTAATATCCGGTAGGGGGTCCTGCAGCTCCTGCTCAGGGTGATACTCATGATCAAAATCAAAGTTAGCATTGTCTTGAGGCTGTGAGTTCATTCGAGCTAGGGGAAGCGTGTTTCTGGCTTGCTCGCGCAAGTCTCTGTTCTGAGTTCTTCGCATAGATACATCCTGCGAGTTTGACTGTAGCGGCTGCACGGAAGGACCTGGTATGGCATTTGTCTGCAAACCGAGAGGTTGGCGACTCGGAGTCGAAGTAGTTGGCTTTGGTGCATGTCCTTGAATTTTCGATCCTGGATTGTACTTCTTCGTGTGCTTGGCAATTACCTGCCGAGTCTGATATACAAATCTGTTTCGATGGTGCGCGCATTGACTACAAGCACACGGAAAGCGCAGTTCGTCTGGCATGATGGTCGTCGTGCTTGTCGACAGGGCTGGAGGTGACCAGTTAGCTGGGAGATGGGACGTAGGACTTAGCAAAAATCTGATCAGTCGACGTCATTGCAAGTCGCGTGCACCGTATAACATTACTTCGAATTCCACGTGTATGGAAAGTCAGGCCTAGGCGCAAAGTCGTCTATCATATAGATTGCAATCTGACGATGGGTAGCACAGCGTAGTTTGACACTCCGATAAACTATCACAACGGGTAATTTAGGTTCGGGGGAATGCGTGGAAATCTATGGAAATTGTGAAATTTCACCGAATTTCACCTCAGTAGTAATGCGCTGTTTTACGCTGTGAATGAGAAGGGTGAGATCTTGAGATATGAGGCACACAGAACACAGTAAGGAGTAGAACATGCTCGTGACTGGACCGGGTTCGCAGGTTTACTTCATACGTTATTCCAAACACTTTACCAAAGCAAAGCATACCTTACTGAACCTCGACCCACGTCGCTTCCAGCCTTTGGTCAATTGGATATTATCCCTCCATCTTAACTTTCAGGGCGACTCTGCATTTTCCAGCAAGTTTCTTTCTTGTCATCAGCCCTGTTGTGCTCATTGTCTTGCAGTGACGAAAGCTCTTAACGCTATCGTTGTGTTTATCGACTCTGTCTGTGTCTGGTTCGATGGCGTATTTGAGAAATATGCTTCGATTGTCTTCGACAACGCGGACTCCAACCATGCGGAGGCATTTGCTTGATACGGAGATGCCACATTTGTGCGTCTCATCTTTTGATAGGGATAAAGACTTCGATATACAATGCCCTGTGTCTGATAGCCAAGTATCAATGGAGACCCATATCCCTCTGTGAATGCTCTCCTCGCGGCATGCGCAGAGAGTCCAGATTCAGGTATTTCCCCTCAAGTCGTCTTTCCGATATGGCGCTCAGTTTCTATTCCTTTTCAGACAAGAGTTTTCTCGTACAATCGATCATCGATAATCTGCCCAAATGGAAGAATGAACGATTTTCTCCACCTAGAGCTTCACAGTCCCGGGCGTGTAATAACACATTACCGGAATTCTCTTTCTTACGTTCATCTTCAGTATGACAAATTTAAAGTCGGCTTGACCAGTAGGCTTCGCAATTTATATATATCTGAAGTTTAAACTGAGACCTGACAGTGCTGCTCTGGTTATGGGTGTCTATTTATAGCCCTGAAGCTTGTCCTGTTCGTCCTCATGCCATGGCTCTGCTGTTTGTGACCCATTCATTTCACTCTTGAGCATGTCAGAATTGAGCGACAATCCGGAGCTTCAAAAGCTGTGCTTCGTCTGCTTTCCTCGGTTCATCTGCCGCCTTCGCTTACGCATATCGTCCTGGAGAAGCTGGTTTCGGCCATTCGATCATCTGAGGTATATTCATTTACCTAAATAAATAAGGTATTTATCTGGAATTTTTCTAGTCATGGCGAATTCGATTGCATGCATTGCCTGCCTTGGTCATTTTCTTCTATCGGAAGCTCTTGACGATTTCATCTAACGGCGTGCTCAAAATCATGGATGTATTACTCGATTGTATGGTGGATCTTTGGTGACGGTTCGATTCGCCGTCATGCCGCATACATGTTTCATAGTCCGCTGTATTTATCGTTGTATATACCAGACCGCACACAACAATAATATGAATCATGTGTCACAGTGGGTGTCCAGGTTTGTCCGAGTTGATCACGCACGTTGCCGAAACCTTCGTGCTCGCTGTGAGCAACAGGGAGCTCGACTACTGCGGTATTTGACCAATTGGTCTCGTTGTTTTTTCAATGTTCTATGATACTTACGTCCTGTTTATTTGTTTGCAAAACTTTCTTGTCTAAAACTCATGTCCGCTCGCTATAACTCTCTTACTACTTTCTATCATCTTCGTCAATACAGTCCTGGCGAGACACGCAACAGATCCGCCGCCCATCTCGACAACGATTTGTGAGAAGCATCGAGAGGAAGACTTGATGGAGGGATATCAACAGACATGATAGTCATGCTCAGAAGACGAGAAGGTAGAGAGGATGGTCGGTGCTTGAAGAAGGGGTCCAAGAGTGTCGATCCACGAGGGAAGAATTCGAGACCTCCCTAGCAGACGGTATGAATGATTAACGCATCCCTGACGGTAAATAATCGTCGTACCTCAATGTCGCAACTGATGTCGCCGACTACTCCAAAACGTGCTCGCCCTACTTCGGCCGCATGGGTGAGAGCAGTGGCTAGTTGTTCGTTCATCATAAGTCGTGGGAAAGACGGGAGCCAGCCAACGTCATTCAGGAAGAGCATGAGGTATGATGCAACCTACTGAGGGGGAAATATGGGAGAAAAGATACTAAACCACTACAAGAAGCTTGCCTTGGTATCGAAGTCCGAGTGGTACATGGCTAGGTTCTTGTGATAATCATCACGGGAATATTGACCACCATCGGAGCGAGTGAGGTAGTCTTTAAAGAGCGCGTGTACGAGATATATCTACCAAAATATTAATGATCTTACTATCGTATGTGGCAGGAAATAACGCCTTATGAAGGTCAGTACCTAGTTGGGTGCGACTTGAGCTTACATCTAGACAGAGAAAGACAATCCATACCAGGATTACTGACGAGTGCAGGCAGGTCCTTCACATCCACATCCACAATCGGGAGCTCGTCTAGAATGGAAAGACATCCTTGTGTCACATTCCCGCTTCTATCAACGCGGGTCGTCAATACATGATCAGGGTCTTGAACAAGTACGTACCTTGTGAGCTCGATGAAAAACGGTCCTAATGCCTTAGGCATCCTATTGTCTGTGATGTTCTGGCCAATGCTTCAGAGTGCAGAGCGAAGCGATGGAATCGATTGGAATCGATGGATATGTGTGTGGACGAGGCGCGTACTACCAGTGGCGATTGAGGTTTAGGGTTAACGATGCTAGGGTTAGGATTACACGAAGCAGCGGTCGTATAACAGCACTCACAAGGAAAGGAGAAGCAACTCCAAGTTCGAGATGCACATGAGCAAGTACAGACAAAGATTCGAGAACACCAGCAACTATTTGATGGTGAGCCGTTGCCAATAGTTTTGAGCCGCTGCTTACCTCCTGCGAACCACCCAAACCCAACTGTTCTTTTGCCGTCATTGCCCACAAGAAGTTCATAACCAATCAACCGAGGCAAAGATGGATTCTCATGTGAACCAAGGAAGCGGGAGAGCAATTCCATATTGTAGGGCTGACCCTTCGTGGTATGAGAAAAAATTAGATGGGTGCGGGGTGTGGAAGGACCTGAACGCAAACCCGGCGCAGAAACAGGAGATGTGACCAGCTCATTGAGTGGTGTCTCCTTGATTCCTAGCACAATATGTACCGGTTCCAGCGTCAGGTATAATTTAGTGCCAGCCTGAAATAGAACATTGTCAATCACCGCCCAGCTCGATGTACGAATGGTGATATCCTACCTTGATAATATTGGTCAACGGGAAACACTCGACGGTCGCAGTCCTGAATGAGAACGTTGACGTCGAGGTGCTGAACAAGTTGGGCAACTTCATCAGGCGTAACGGGGCAGCGACACTCCCATATCCTTGATGGATCTTCTTGTCATATGCCCACTGTGACTTTTGCATGTTCAGACGACGCCGTAGCAGGTGTCCTGCGAGCTGGCAGAGAGTAAGTACGCTTGGCAAGTGGCCTGGGCAGATACTGTGGCGAGCGTCAGAGGCTCGCGATGATCATGGCGTCAGTGAGTGAGATGGGACACCGCTCGATGGGGAAGATGGATGAGAAAACAACGAAGGAGATAAGGAAACGGAGAGATATGCAGTGAGTTAGTGCAGGGTTTCTAAGATCCACCCGTGCAGAGCCGAGTAGGCGTCTCGGATTCCGATCGTAATTGAGGGACGTTTTTTTTTTAACCCAATAATCCCGAAGCATTGATGATCGGAAAACTCGCAAACCTCAAGGAATTCTGTTCTCATCGTAGAATATATCATGTTCATACCAGGCCACAGTAGAGCAACTCGGCGTCTGCCAAGCAGCATACGTCAGTACCTGCAACCAAAGGGGGGTCAATAAACAAGAGGGGCCCGCGCCCCCTGCATGCTAAGGGCGTGGGTGTGGAGGAAGGGGCGGTGAAACCACGCTCACTCAGCCTGGGGCAGGGACGGGCCATACCAAGCGTCGTGGGTGGGGGGGGGGGGGGGCGGATGGTGCAGGGGAAGCTCAAGCTAAAAAAAGAGCTGCTCACCGTCGCAGCACCCATCCTGCGCGTCCATTCGAATCAACTGGGGCTTTGGGGCTTGAGGATGCCGACGTGGGAGATGTGAGGTCTAATGGGCGCTCAACAAGTGGGGGGCGTGGGCCATGAGAGAGAGGGCCAGGAGCCACATGTAAGTATCTGCCCGAACGAGCTGGTCCGTGCGTGATGGATTACATCTAAGTTATAGATGTCTCAATTCACAAGAGTCACAAGACCGGTTTGAGTCAAAGCGTGTGATCTCACAGGAACCACGTCACATAATGTCACATTCGCACACGTCCTTAGTATTTGTAGGCAACGTTCTCTACCCATTGCTACCTTGCCACCAACGCTCATCATCGCATGTTCGAGTGCGCGACTCTGAGCTGACATTATCACCCGTGCTTTGAGTCAAGGTTGACCGGCATTTGAGAACAATGTGTTTATTGACTGAGGTGTGAGACGGTGAGCTCCGACAAAATCCACTTTTGACTGCTTGAAGCGGAACAATAGTGTGGGACCCTAACAGGACAAACATCGATCAACATGATGGATTCCCTTGTTGAACCTCCAAAATCAAGTGCGCCATCCTCAACCACATGCCTGCTACACGGTAGGTTTCCCTTCGGGCCATCGTCTATAACCACGACTAACTGGCGTTAGTAAATCAACTCCCACCCCGTACAGACGTCCCAATGGCGTGCCTCGTTGGGGTCCCCATCGCTACACAGACTTGACAGTAAGTTGTATAGACACCCAAATATCACCAAATGCCCACTAGCCCATAGAACCCCTTACCAGATAACGATTCCGCCACAAAGTTCTCCATATCCTCTGACATAACTGGCAGAATCATGGAATTACCTGGGCACCGCATCCACACCTTGGAGTTCCTGCACTGCAACGGATCTCGTGCCATGGGTGGTGATATAAAACTACTGGAAAGGAGAAATGATGGATCCTTAGCACCTCTACGTGGCGCCCAGCTGTTCCCTTCTTCCAGTCACCTTTACTTTATTTCTCCAGATGACCGCATTTACGAGGTACATGTTGCTCATGAAATTGTTTACACCCTCACCTTTCCTCGTCAAATTAATCTAGTTAGGCGCGAAGCCATCACGAATTGAAGTATCTACGAATGGAGGTCGTTTTCTTAGCATATGCTCAAATCCACTCGTAATAAGCGAGCGATACTATACCATAGGGCAGATCGGGTCTGTATTACATAAGCATGACGTTGATGCGCTCAAAAAAAGATTTGATGTGCGGGTTCAGATTTAGACTCGTGACCAGTCCGTCTATGAGGCAAGCCATCGATAGACGTAGTCTCGAACCAGACTCAACTGACATCCCAAATTGGGAACCCTGTCAGTAGAGTCTGGGATCCAACCGGAGGCAATAAGGGGGTTTGGTAGTTAGTAGTCAAATGTGTCACGTCACACTCTTAACGCACGTCCAACGTCTGCCTCGTCGGCGTCGAGCAACCCGTTTTCTCTCTTCATTTGTCTCAAAGCAATACAAATAGGCTGCTGCAATATGTACCCACTTCGTTCACGCCTGGATTCTCTCGACGACATTGAAGCAATCAGTTCTGTTGGGTCCGAGTCCTCCCCTATAACACCTCGTGTCGACTTTCATGACCTCCCACAAGTGCCGTTTCTGGATCTCGAGCTTTCACAGTCCGATGACGACGACTTTTCATATATACCAACTGATGGCCATGATAGACCTCAACGACTCAATGCAGACCAAAAATGCCTCGAGGTGCTTGCATTCATGACTCGTCAACTCTCCCGATTTTCACTCCGCACTCTATTGGAAACATTGTTTTCCTCCGAAGACAGCACAATTAAACATCACGCGAACATATTTCTAGCTGGTGGTGGACCTCATCGATTGATGAATCTATGGTGGGAAAGGATAGGTGCACGAGACAGCCAGTTTCAAGAGTGGGTAGTCGAGAAGGCAGCCGAAATATGTTCGCAGGAATGTAGTTGGCTCACGGACAAGGCGTCTGAAGGCCCATACTACGCAGATGCTCTGTCGCTTCGTGTATCCCCAAAAAATGTGACTGTTGACTTGGTCAAAAAGTTCCGCCTCGATGATCTCAGGATGAAGTACGAGTGTGTCACTCCACGATTGCAAACATTTTTGAGAACCATCATCGGGAAACCTCACGCTAGTAGTACTACCAGTGTTCGTTCCCCTCAAGACGTGAGTACCATAAAATAACCTTGCTCGATGTTGGCTAACAAACATATCAGGGACGGACAATGATTACTAGTATGGTGCTCAACCTACGAAGCCGCCGTGTCAATCTTCACCCAGCAATAACCTGCCTTATAATGTGGGACAGCGGATTCCGAGAGCACAGTGCCTGTAAATCACCATAAAGCTCATGTCAATTGAAAAAAAAAGCAGAAACTCACCTATCTCGGCCCTCCGAACCTAAGCTCGTATAAGGCGTGATGACAAGAGAAACACCCAATTTCTGAACAAGCAGCGGGAGAACCCAGAGCAAAGACTTGCCCTGGCCAGTCGGTGCAATGACACAGACATCCTTCGAGCGTCCGATTACGATGTTGCTGCATTGAATCTGGAAGTCGCGTGGGCAGCAGTCTGCTGGAATGATGGCAGCACCAGTAGCGAGAGCACTCCACTCATCAGGAGTGAGCGGAGAATGGGGGTTTATCGAGACTTCAACCGAAAAGTCGAAAGCACGCTGCCGTTTTTGCCCACGAGAGGACAGGGCATATGCATATGGCTTGTAGGAGGGTGTTTGCGGCTTGACCTCATATCCATTGCGGAAGCGTGGGGTAAGGTTGATAGCATCGATGAGTGGAGAACGTGAATTGAGGGTGCGGACATGTGTATTGACGGAACGGATGGGTGTGGTTGGATTGGCCTCGTCACTGGTGCGAGCGCTTGACGAAGGGCTGCGCGCGCGTTTACGAACAGGAGGCCAGCAGGGTGTCAAATTTTCGTCCATTATGTGTATATGATTGACCTAAAATGAAGGATAGTGGTTGGTTATGAAGAAAAAATAGGTTTGAGCAGAATAAATAAGAGAAATACGTGTCTAACAGGTTGCTCGACGCTGACGAGGCAGACGTTGGACGTGCGTTAAGAGTGTGACGTGACACATTTGACTACTAACTACCAAACCCCCTTATTGCCTCCGGTTGGATCCCAGACTCTACTGACAGGGTTCCCAATTTGGGATGTCAGTTGAGTCTGGTTCGAGACTACGATAGACGGACTGGTAAATCTGGGTTTGAATTTGGATAGTGCGCGCTTTGGAGTCGTCACATGATCTTTAGCCAATCAAATAATGATACTTTTGAAAAACAAATTGACACAACAAATGAAATGACGAAATAATCAATTCTTCATTTTGATGCATCGGCGCAGCTGCACTTATGTATCTGCTCTACAACTTCAATGGATATGAGTACCACATACTTTGGTGACCGACAGTCAATTCGTGATGGCCGCTTCAACCACTTGATTGTTTTGCCGGAGCAATTGTTTATTGTTAATGGTCATCTGCCTTGACAGTTACAACCACTAACAAAGTACAAAAGATTAATAGGCAGAATTCATAAATAGAGCACGTCTCGCAATGCTAGGATGCCCTGCAGCAGTTGGAACGAAAGCTGATCACTGCCAGAGATGATGAGCGATGTTACATAGAACACATGTACGATTGAATAACTTAGCAGACTTATTTAAGCAGTGTCTAAGTCCTAAACGGGGTTTTCCGTCATGTGACGACTCCAAAGCGCGCACTATCCAAATTCAAACCCAGATTTACCAGTCCGTCTATCGATGGCTTGCCTCATAGACGGACTGGTCACGAGTCTAGTTCAGATTATGGAAAACATCTTCAGTGTTGAGGTACTTATACGCCGGTTGTCAGAAACTGGTAGAGAAGCTGAGCAGTGGAGGTGGTATGCCAAGAGCTTAACTCTTGATGGGCACACATTGAAATTGAAGCTGAAGCAGAGCAAAAGACGCAGTAGAACTTGGAAGCCCAAACACACATCACTGAAAATCAAGATGTGCTATAAACCATTGTATCTGCCTTATAATGGTCATGATACCCGCAATCTGGTAAAATATGGCAAGTGGTTAGATAATGTCATATATACCTTTAAACACCTAGCCTCCTTGACCAATTTAAATAATGATCATACATATTTGTTGGACTACCAAGTATGGCTTGTAAGTGAAGAGATTAACATCCTTGTTGCCCAATACACTACCTTATAAATGCACAACAGGGAGTCAGACGTTAAGCAACAGCAACTGAAATATGCAGAAGGTGATTAGCTACTAGCCAATGCTAGCTAATATTGGTAATATATATAACAGAATCTTTGATTCTGCGGAACAAATTTGTGTCTACCCCACATGCATGCTCATCATATAGCTTTAAATACATAGCATTTGTGGCTGATCTACATAATGATTATATGTATATACCAGGACTCTGAGTATGGTACTCTACACATGTATCCCATAGCTCAATGGTATATTGGCACTAGCCTCTATCCTGGTAGCTCATTTGCAATACGACAGTAACAAATGGTTGGCCATGACATCAGGCAAATGACCTGAAAATGATAATTCTTTAGAAAGCTTTATCTGATCTAAAATATCCACAATATGTATCAAAATTGTACCCAAAATGAGAAAGCTTTGAATACCCAGACTTAGTTCGATGGATCGGCCAAATGCAAAGTTGTGACATCTAACTGCAACTGCCTGCCAGTTATCACCGAGATGGTATATATTACAACATCTACCTACCATTGCAAAGGAAGGTTAGGTTGTTGAGAGCGACCATTGCTGCATAGTTGAGGACCAGTGGCAAATTGGCAATGCACTATCATCCCTGGTTGTGATATATAACCTTTGATTGTTTTTGCAATATCTGAATAAATGCTGGTGTCACATAAAAATTTATATGGCCGGACTGCATTGGACCAAAACCACCTAGAGCTCAAGGTTGTCACATCAGGCATTTGACCCAAGTATGACAAAGATTTAGCTAGCTTTATTTTATGTACAATGTTGAAAATATATATCACAATTGCAGATCACATGATAAAGCCATAGATAGGTAGACTACACAGGTGAGATCTCCCAATGCTACAATGTTGACAGTTCTGTGGTGGTACATTGTGATCTACTAGCATACTGGTATACTGTTGTCAAATGTATCTACTCTTACATAGCCAGCTTCCAATGGCAGAATTCATAATCACTAACTTCATGCCAAGATATGATATCACCACAGCAACAACTAGCAAGTTGCTTATTTTCTGGAAAATATATCCAACCTTAGATAGGTAGCTTTTGATGATGGAATCTGGAAACCACTAACAGTATGTCAGGGTTTGATATTGCCACAGCAACTATAACAAGATGCTCATTTTCTACAAAACATGTTGGGTTTTAGATAAACAGTTTTCAATGATGAGATATATAATCACCAGCAGTATGTTGAAGGTATGATCATGCCCCAACAAAATGCTGATGTTCAACTGAATATATCTGACTTTATATACCTAGCTTCTGATGGCAGAACATATAATAGTTGACATGATTGTAGGGTACACTATTGAATTGTTGAGCATTGTCAAGATGATGAACTTTGACCAAACATATCTGTGCAGCTTTCAGTAGTAATCACCAGCAGTAAGACAAGGTGTGATCATGCCCCAACAAAATGCTGATGTTCAACTGAATGTATCTGACTTTATATACCTAGCTTCCGATGGCAGAACATATAATAGCTGACATGATTGTAGGGTACACTATTGAATTGTCAGGCATTGTGAAGATGATGAACTTTGGCCAAACACATCTATGCAGCTTCCAATGGTAGGTTCTATAATCACTGACAGTGTGGCAGGGTATGGTATTGAATCATCACGCTCCATCAAGATGGCAATTTTGTGACTGATCACGTCCAAGCAGTTGATAATGGCAGGACTTATCACGGATACCAAAGCAAGTAACATTTCATAGCATAGATGGAGCATTCATCAACTACATTAGGTTTCTATCATCAACAATAAATGGTTATGAAACACGATCAATGGTTAAGGAAAAATGAATATTATGGAGTGCCAGCGCTGGCTCATGCTCACAAGGCAGCACATTTCGCACGAATTTTCGACAGTGCACTGTTTGCACTGATATCTCGTTGCAAAGAACATGAATTGGGAAAAATTCAACTTTGTAAAGTGTCAACTTAAAGAGCTTCTTGAGTTTGAAGAGATGCATTATGCACTGTGTCCACCATGTCATCAGATCAGCTACTTCTTGACTTTCATCAGGATCCTCCAGCAGGTCAAGAATACTAATATAGAAATTTTTGGAGTCTGTGACCATGTCGGTCCATGAAAATACGGATGACGAACACAATGAAAACTGAACCTGAAGGATCAATCAGGTGGAGGCATACACGGAAAGGAAATTTCTGCATGCCTGTGTGACAATATAGGCTACAGATCCTTTTGTTACCGACTTCATGCCATGAAGGTAAGCATTGCCGGAGCGCGTAGCCTTCGGCTCCTTATCTACTGAACTTGGAGAAGTAAACACATGTTTAACACCCTACCAAGGGATATTGTATTGAGTGAGAACTTGATCGCCGACAAGTGAGCTTACATAGATGAGTATTTCACTCTTCAGCAAACCCTTCCATGGATCTTCGGGGTCGTAATGATACCCAGCATATAAGAACATGGGCCATTGATCCCCATGAACTGCGGTCTCACCGCTCTTGAGACTCTGCTTGGTTCTGGGTAATGTTATGAAAACTAGTTGATTGGATGATAGAATGACTTACTCTGCATTTGACCAGTCAAGGCCTGCGGGACAGAGCAAAGCACCAGTGACTTCATGATTGAACCCATGATCAGACTTGATATTCTGGAAGAGGGGCGGTATGACTGCCTGTCCTCTGGGCACAAGCCATTCAAGGATGGCAGATTTGAGGGTCTTGGTATCGTCACCTCGTGCACCAGAGGCTTCTTTACCAAGCTGCAAACATTGAGTATGATGGTATTTAGATTTTTGGAAAGCGTACTAATTCTCCCACATGAATAACGTCTTCCTCTTCGCCATTTGTCAGACGATCTAAAAGACTAGAATAGGAGTCTATTAGCTCGATGAACACCCTGTGTTCCCGTCGAATGCTGCCATTGAATCTAGTCGTAAGTCATGGCAGCATGTAATCATCACAATTGAACTCACTCAGCTGGAAAGTCCTCTATGGGAGAATCTTGCAATTCTTCAAGTCACAGTATACCCGCAGTCAGAAGAGGAGGATAGTTACAAAAGGCAAAAACAGTGCAACCAAAATGCTGACCATGAAGTACCAGAGGATTTGAGGAAGACCTGATGATGGGGACAATAAGGATGACAGCAGTTCACCATACAAAGAACACCCGCACTTTTTTGCGTGGGGCCAGACAAAGCGCTGAACCACCGCGCTTGCGTGAAGAACCAGGATTATTTTTGTCGCCATCCATAATAATAAGTAGGATGAGGCGGCTCTGATAGAACCAGTGATAAAAGAGACACTTTATATACCCAATGGCATGCAAAGAAAACCTTGCTATTCTGTACCATAGCTGTTGTAAAGGGAAATGAGCCCCACCATCTGAGTGGCACAGATATTGTAACCGAAAAAAAAATCGCCATCTTAGAGTCATTAATATTGGATGGCATATTACCTCACCTCACGGTATAGTCACATGGCATGCAAATACAGCACTGTCTCAGCAACTATTGCACCATTTGTACCTCAGATGGCAGACTCACCCTCTCGAAAGTGCTTGCGACAATGTGTCCACATTGGAAGCAGTGTTACACTAAAGTAAGCTCTTGAGCAATGCTGGCATGCAATATCAAATTCATGAGTTACCTTGAGCTTCCAACTTTCCTCGGTGCACAGAAGCTCTGATGTAGATGAACTACGCGGTAGTGATTGCAAGTGAGTAATCAAGTGTTACAAAGAACGACCCAGAATGAGATTTCCCTTGCAGACAATTCCTTCAAATAAATCAATTGGTCCATTCAGAAACTCAAACGATAGGTGAGATTTGATGATCCAGAGAAGACTGGAAACCGTACAATCTAAAAAAAACCACCTAGGCCCCCACAAGGAGTCCGAAAGTGGGCTAAAATATGAGCTGTATCATGTCAAGGAACAGCTAAAGAGCGTGGGAAATACTATTGCATACCTTTTGGAACGGATGATGACATATAGGTGGAGGTGGCTAGAAGATTACTACCATGCTGACAACCTCGAGCATCATATGCTGCATGGTGTCTATGTGCCCAACCTTGGTCAGATCCCAGAGGATGCTGCTTCTCCCAAACTCTTTCTAGAATGCTTGGCCTGTGACACTGAAGGTTCAGAACGGGGACTACATAAGATAGACCGCAGCCATACCTCGCTTGATCACGTGGGGTGACTCTAGCAGTGACCGACTGTGACATATGTTACATTTGACTATTGACAATAACACTATACATGAGCTTCGTTGAGATCGTGCAAAATGCTATCTGGTAGCATTCGGTGGCCTCTATACTTCTTCGAGGCCCATGCAGCCTGCTTCCCATTTAATCCTCTATGGTATGCATCCATAAATCGGCAGGCTCGTGTTGAAAACCTGATTGGTGTGAAAATTTGAATGTAAGATTTGAATGTTTTAACAATTAACACACCAGCACATACTATCAAGCGGCACTGATTCAAGAGCAGAGAGAACATTTCATTCAAGGTCTGCTTCTTTTGATGATGTAGGATATTGACGATACACTCGTTTTGCATATCCCCAGCATTGTTCAATGAAGTTCAGCTCGCAGTGAAACTTTGGAAGGAATAACACTGAAAATCCTCTTGCTTTGCAGGTCCTCTCTAGATTTGACTCGATGGCAATGAAGTCTGGCTGATTGTACAGCACCCGACAACAACAGCAATTTGTTGCTCCCTTCACGCACTTGAAGTCCTTGCACTGTGCTCGCAGCTTTGATTCTTGGATAAGTCCTCACTCATACAAGATTACAGCCATCCCTTTGAAGAGGCCTGCTTTGGGTCCAGCATCTTCACCAAAATAGAGTGACTGTTTCGATCCATCTGCAAAAGTTGCATTGTCCATTCGAATTTTTTCTTTCAATGGTTTGCCATCTCTGCTGTAAACTTGTTTGCCAGCCGTGTCTCGAACATTAACCTCCACACCCCAATTGGTTTGTGCTTTCAAGGTTCCCTTTGGCATATTTCTTGCAGAGAGAGCTCTGTCTGCACTTTTAAGTGAGTTGTTGCATTATCAAAGACGAGGATGTGGTTTTTATTGGTGTAGTACTTCTCTAGAATATACATCGACCTTTCAGCTTGCTCGAGGATGTCCTGATTCGTGAAGTACCCTTCACCATTTTTTCCTGCTTTGAAGAAAATGCAAGCCTCCTCTTTTCCATCAGGTGAGCGCAACCACCCATAATCAGCAGAAACGAGATCTGCAATCATCTGTGATGGTCCCTCCCCCTTCGCATAGGGCACAGCTGTTTCACTTTCATGGACCCATCGTGTTTTGCGACGATCATTGGCATAGAATGTGGACTCGTCATGCCACCACACAACAGTCTTCTTTTCCTGTAGCGATGGTCAAGGGTAATCTCTGTCAGTCTCAATGTTGTGACAAGACCAATCTCGAGTCTTCTCCTTGATTGCTGCCTATGCAGGCAAGAAAACCTCCTGCCAGTAAGCCACAACATCATCTTGGAGGAGCACTAACACCTACTGTACAGGTGGAAGTATCAAAATATTACTTAGATTGGTGTCCATTGAGTCACACACTCAATTCAAACCTACCAATGCAACAACATTTTGTGCTTCCCCTGGACTCTGACTCAATTGAAATTGGAGACTTCCTTCATTCAAGTCCTGAATGGGGAGCACACCAGGAAATGCAGCATTGTTGACTGGTTGTCTAAGGGAGATAGCAAATTGTGGTTCAGGGATCTCCTCACACCAGTTGATACAGAGTCTGGACTGTCGAGTGTCTTAGTTTCCATAGCAATGGTTCAGTGGACCTACCTCACCCAGACAATCCAGTACATGAAGGAAAGAGGCTACAATGTTAAACCTGGAGATGTGGTGAGTGTTGCCCGTGGGCCGGAGTATGGGGCAAAAGGGGTTGTGCAAAGCGTGGACTTTCCAAATGCTCGCTTGACCCTAATTTGTGATGGTGACCATTCACTTGTAAGTATCTCACCTTATGACTCAAACATCTCTGACTTGTAGTAGATCAACATTTAAATCAGATTTGTCATCAAACTACACAATGTTGACTTGGATTATTTCAAGAAGGATATTGGCCAGGAAGTTTTTGTAAGTGGGGGTGACAGGGGGGCTACTGGGCTATGCTCTACAGTCTTTCCTCCAAAGTTTGCACCATTGCTGTCCATGGGCAGCAGCACACTACCCTCAAACGCCACAATGTCGTCACCAGGTGAGCAGCATGCACATTTTATAGTGATTTCAATATTGACGACTGCTAAGGTATGGAATGAGGTTAAGTGGTGTGATGCTTGAAAGCCCAGAATTAATTTCATTTTGCGACATGCAGAAAAGATCTTACCTGGCACCACCAACCTGAAGCATTACACCACCTATCGAAATAATACCCTCTGGCTCATCCACATCCATCACCGATCCCAGTCCCTTGTCGTCCAGCGGATGGACCACATGGTCCACAATCCCCAGTGATGTTGATGTTGTGCATGATCCTGCATCCAGCATCAATCCCAGTTCATCCACATCCGACCCCTGGGCTATTGACAGCCAGGACAGCATTGACACTGGAGTGAAGGAATTGCCAGGCAGCGGTAAGACCCTCATTGTGGCATTATAAAGTAGACTCATTTTAATTTTATGACAGGCCCGCTACCTTGGTTGATGACCAAGGAGTTTTCATCAAATTTTCTTAATGTTCATATAGTGTTGAAAGTGTTACCAAACTTTATGGGGGGGAGGCTGAGCAAGCGATTTGTATCAACGGCTTGTCCCGACCCTTTCTGCGGTGAAAATGGACCCTCACCTGAAGGTTGTGTCAAAGCATTTTGCACATCCAACAGTGCAGGCGCTGCAATCAAACACTATCATATCCCTGCTAGAGACCTGAGCCCAGCTCCTCCACACAAGAAGAACCAGCATGTCCTTATTTTGGACGGGAATTATTGTGGGCTTATCCAAACTGTAGCATCTTGTTACACTAAGGACAGCACAGTCAAGATTGCAATTGAGCCTACGGTTACCATAAAACTCTGTTTCAATCAGGTATGTCTAGTGGAACCTTTTTGATATGTGTCACAGTAGATTAGCATGAATGTCATCTGTAGGACAGCTCTTACAATACATAGATTGTATCGGCACAAAATTAAGAAGATGTAAATTTGTATAATGTGACGTATACTGACAGCAATACAGTATTGAACCTGCAGAATGGCCTTCGAGTTCCATTGACATTTACCATGCCATCAAATCATTTAGTGATGTATGTGCTCTTATCTAATCAATTCACTTAGGGATGCCAACTAAGCTATCCAGACATTATCAGTACTGAAGTTGGATCAGATCATGATGATCCCAGCAGAGATGTGTATCATCGCCCCCGACCAATGTTATATGCACAAACTTCCTCTCAATGGTCAAATTCTCATCCAAGAACCCACAGGATCACTTGGCACTTATTAGCACTGGCATCATCGACTCGACCATAGCTGGCCAGTGCTTGGTAAGTGACACATCATGTGTTCAATTGACTATTTGTACAGGCTCTAGTTTATTCACCATTCTTGCATGATGTTGGGATTACTATATCTCCTGATATTTTAGTCACAGGGTGTGTCTTGCTGACACCAAGAATCTGCTACAGTAATCCATTTAGTAGACCTGTGGTAAGTTCAGGACACCAGAAAGGATCAGATTCTCAACCTACAGCAACTGCGAAATGCTTCATGGAATACCATTTCCATGAGCCGAACAGCTTATCTTCCTGGTGGATTCTTGATCACGCAAGTGTTAGTGATCAGACAATCAACTGGTTCATCAACACTTTGCTCAACATGTGCAAAATTCTTAATACCATAGGCTTCTTATCTCCTGGGTATTTTAATCTGTCTTAGAGATGAGTAAATGGGACATCGAATTTCGTTTCTAGTTGCTGATCATTGTTTGACAGATGTATCCCCACCTGCTGCAAGTCAATCATGTCTGGTGCATCGTCTCTGATTCAACCACTGAAATGAACTCATTTTAAGTAGGACATGAGGTTGCTTCAACATTCCATCAGCAATAAAGGATAGGCAGAGATCTGGGGATGATACCAGATATCTATCATGCCATCAAATCATTTGGTGACATTATCGCTGGTGTATGTACTCTTGCCTGATCGGTTTGAATGATGCTTACATCTTGTCTACTTCCCAATACACTGTCAGGAATTATATTGCGATGTCTGTGACCTCCATTGTAATCTTCCTGTTCTAGCGAGAGAACGATTGAAGAACGACCAATATTGTGCGAATCCAGGCATGAAGTGTGTCAAATTTTGATCTCTGTCTTGATGTACACCCCAGACTTGTTTAGTGGAATCAACTCCAAACTTGGAGGTGTCAATTCGCTGCCAAGGCCATATGCATCGGAGAAGTTCATGAGCACTCCGTTCATGATCATGGGTATGTACCACCTGTGTTTGGCTCTGGAGACTCATCAAAGGCTGGTTCATCATGCACTAGGTTCTGATGTGAGGCATCCTTCATCTGGCGCTGGTTCATCAGCCTTCTGGTATCTCTTGCCTACTCATTTGATCAGTACGCTGCATGGTACGAAGGTATAATGTTGGTTCAACATCCCTGTCAAGAAAAGATTGAAGCAAATCAATATATGTGAATTTGTTCTATCTGCGATCTATTCTATATCCTTGCTTTGTCGCTCATTCATTATGTTTGATCAAGGCACCACGTCTTATCCTTCCTGAAGAATAGGTACTATGTCACTGGCTACTAGTACCTCTGTTTCCACTTGATTATTGAATGTACGTCTAGGACGATGAGGATAGATCTGGTAACTGCCCCACAATATTCATCATTGATCAAGAAATGGGTAGTCTTACTATGATACACCTTGCATAGTACTAGTACTAGTAGTAAAGCATTGTTGCCTACTAACGGCTATTGTGTCATGTTTTGGTGAATTTGGTATTCTACTTCCGGCCCAGGTTAGGCTGATTTTTTGTTCTCAATTATTTCTTACCAACTAATTTCTTGTGTATTAACAAGCCCTAAGCCTCATATAGGTTGCACAAACTCTTTACACATCAGTCTATGTAAAACTCACTGCCTAGTAGTACATTTGTGATTGTGTTGTGATGTGTGACACCATGACGTTGCTCTTAAGTCTATTTCATGTGTTGCAGGCTGAGTTTTAATTCTACAGCCAATCACTATATAAGCCCCATGGCTTGGACTCGCATCTCTTTCCATCTTTCTCTCAAGTAATGGATGTTTTAAGTAGGCACTTAGAAAAGAAAAGTCACCATCATGATTTCGGAAAATCAAATGTAGTTTGCAAGTGTCTCTATAGCTTTAGACCATAGAAATTCAATTCAAACTACAAGGTTAAATGCATGCCTGTCATGTACTTAGTGCTCAATTGATCAAAGCATGCGAAGAGTGCCAGACTCGGTGAGATTATTTACGTCCCACCAGCATATGGTAAATTTATTTGACTTAATATGAATAGGCTTAGCAGCTCCCCTGCCTATTGTGTGAATACATAATATATACCTGTTACACTAAGGAACAGGTGTCAGTCACTAACTGGCTATACTGTCTACACAACTATTTTGCTTTTTAAGCATATGGCAGAAGTGTACGGGGCGGTTGGTGATCTCTAACAGTCATGAGCATATGATGACAGCATAAGTCATCAAACATACCTCTGATTCAATAATATACTGAAGGTACATAAGTTCCCCTGAAGAATTTCTCAACATTCACTGATCAGAAGTAAGTATATCTCCACCGTCCTTGATGTTCAAACAAACCCACTTACACATGTATCTGCAGGTGCTAGTCGCACATTCAGCAACATATTCCCCTCAGCAGATTCCTGCAGGGCACAGAAATATAGATACCTCGACATATCGGCCACCTGTTGCACAGAGGCAACACAGGTAGTGAAATTCATGTGCATTTCGATAAGCCTGAAATCGTGAAGGGTGTATTTTATCCCTGTATTCATTGGTGGGCCTGTGACAGATGTGAGTGGCGAACTTATTATGAAAACAAGTGATTTACCATTGGAACGTTGCTAGTTCCCCCGTTTGGCCGTGTTAGTGAAGTATACCATGGCGGGCAATAAGGATCATCACTAGCATCTTTAAGACCTTGGGGTTGGCCACGAATTTGAATTCCATGGATAGTACTGAGGATTCAGAATATGGAGAAGATGGTGTGGACATTGCAGAATCTAATAGAATATGACTTATCTGTATCTCTTGCGTTTATATAGATAAGATTATCATTTAGCATCGCCGCCATCTCAAAATCCTGCCATTCTCACCACCTGCAATCACACTATTGGGCTATTATTCTTGCCACCCAAATCACACTATTGGGCTGCCATTCTTGCCACCCACCATCACATTATTCAGCTGCCATTTCGCCATCGCATAAAACCTCCATTAACGGACTCGCTTCTGGTATGACTCAATGTCAGTACCTGCTTACACCTGCATGTGCAAATGCACCTTCATCACCCAAAACCACTTCAGCCAGCATCAGCACTCTTCTTCTTATACCAAGAAGTGCCTGTCATTGGCTATACTTTCCTTGAAAGAATGTGTCAGCCACAGGAAAGGCTGCGAACATTCTTCAATACTGCGGAAGTAATTAATTTGCCTATTCAGTCATCAAATTTGTCCACAAATCACCTGCCCTTAGGGGTCACCAGTGGTTCAACAGTGTCTGAACAGTCCAAAGCTGCTGACACGCCTCCAATAAACCCCCTATTAGCTTCTGTAGGAGAGACCTCCGCCCTTGAGGATGAAGTAGGGGAAATTGACGGACAGGATGTGAGCTTGGCTTAGCGTCAGTCGAGGTGACAGAATCGCCAGCTGCCCAAGCGATTCAGGGACATACTTCTTCAGCCTCCACCCACCATGCCCTCGGAAGTCCACAACCGACCTCCTGCATCTGTTGGTCAAGTCGTGACTTTGAATAAAAGACCAGTGTTGCCAATATTTTGCACACACCCAAACATATTTGGGCTAGTGCACCAATATTTCTCCTCCACACCTCCATCCCACGACCCGGAAGAATATGTCACACTGGCGGATCTCTCCTTTATTCCTAATAGCACTTTTGTTACCAAAGAACAACCCCATTCTCCTGTTGCTTCGGGCAGCGAATCTCAGTACCACCCCTATCCCAACCATTTCTCCTTTCAACTTGGTAATTGGTATTGGAATCAAGGTGTACAGAAATTGCAAGGGGATTACATGAAGCTGGTTGGGATCTTGGGCGGTGGAACCTATGATAAAGCTCCAGATGTAAGCTCCACCCGCTGGAAGCAAATTAACTCGCAGTTGGGTGCAAATGAGTATGATGAGGGAGATGGAGAAGAGTGGCAAGATGAAGATGCTGGTTGGAAAGGAACACCAGTGTCCATCAAGGTGCCCTTTTCCCATACAACTAAGACACCAGGGCCTCATGTCTATCCAGCAGCTGATCTGTACCATCGCTCTCTTGTTGCTGTCGTGCAGGAAAAGTTAGCCAACACCCACAATAATAAACTGTTTCATTACGAACCATACCAGCTGCACTGGAATCCCTCCCACCTCGATCCTGAAGTCTCTATATATGGAGACTTATACACGTCCCCAGCTTTTCTTGATGCCCACCGCACATTGCAAGACATGCCCAGGGAACCTGGCTGCAATCTCCCCCAAGTCATAGCTGGTCTAATGTTCTGGTCTGATGCTACACAATTGACTTCATTTGGCAATGCCAAGCTGTGGCCCACCTATATGTATTTTGGCAACAAGTCCAAATACTGCCACTGTAAGCTGTCATGCAACTTGAGTAATCATGTTGCGTACTTTGAGATGGTATGCCTTCCCATAGTATGTATCTTGCATAACTAACCTTGCTTCGCTAGCTCCCAGATTCTTTCAAAGATTTTACAGGCTCCAACAGCAACTGTGCAACCCACTGCTGCAGGGGACTTTTTCATGAGCAATGGAGGATCTTGCTTGATGATGAGTTCCTAGAGGCATATGAGCACGGAATCATGATTCATTGCTGCGACAGCATCACACGCAGATTCTACCCTAGGATCTTTACCTATTCAGCAGATTATCCTGAGAAGTATGTGAACTTGTAGTGCGTGGGTCTTGCATTAGTTCTGACTTCATCAGAGTGCTTATAGCCATGGTTCGAAACCTTGGAGGTTGTCCATGTCCGCATTGTCTTATCCCAAAGGTTCACATACAGAATATGGGATGCCTCAGGATAGGCAACAGCGCGAGACTCTAGAACACAATGATGATAGACGAAGAGTTATGGTAAGTACTGCACGTTCATTGATTTATGAACAGGACTATGGAGTGGGGAGCACAGCGGTAGAAGGTTTTCTGAAGTCACAGTCCTGGGTTCCCACCTTGGTGAGGTTTGAACTTCTATCACTGACAATGACTACCAACCTATAGAATGCATTTTCTGATCGCCTTGCTGCTTTGGGTTTTAGTATCTTCCATGCCCTTGTCATAGATCTCTTGCATGAGTTTGAAATCAGTGTTTGGAAGATGCTGTTTATTCATTTATTACAAATTCTTACAGCAGAGGACAAGAATCTTGTTCACAAATTGGACGAAAGGTATGTTGCATGATCATTCATCACCAATTCAACTAATATCTCCACCACAAGATACAGGCAAACACTTTGGACATGAATCATATGGCAGCCCAAAACTTCGAAGACCTCCTCCAGGTATGTATCATCTCACATTGAAGCTGGATGGGCCTTGACTCGATCTGAAGTGCTCTATACCTGTCTTTGACTGTCTTCTCCCCGAACTACACAATCAGACCATCATGTAATTGCTATTCACTATGGCGCATTGGCACGGACTGGCCAAGTTTTGAATGCACTCTGATTTGACACTAAATATCATGGACCAAGTTACTTCTGCAGTCGGCCAACAGTTTCGGAATTTCAAAGCCACTGTTTGCTCAGCTTACGATACACAAGAACTTCGTCAGGAGGTTGAGGCTTGCGCCCAACGCAATGCAAAGCGAGCGTCGAAGCAGATGACAGGGCAGGAGGGCAAGCAAAGGGAGCCAGTGATATATCCAAAGAATACACAGTGCAATAAGGTGTTTAACTTCTAGACCTATAAGTTCCATGCTTTGGGTGACTATGTTTCTACAATTCATCAGTATGGCACGTCCAATTTGTACAGCTCCGAACCTGTCAGTCCTACTATGTTCAGTCCCAGAATTCACTTACCAGCTTTTTATCCAGGGTGAGCTTGAACACTGCTCTCCCAAGGCCAGATATAGTCGCACCGATCATGAATCATTTGTGAAACAGCTGACCTGCATTGAACACTGTCAGGCTCGCATCCATCGCATTGGTGACAAGATAGTTCATCATCCCCACCCAGAAATCGCTGAAATAGCAAGAAACCTGCATCTTCACCATCACATTGGTATGATGCAAAAGTTCCCAATACACATAGGAACCTTCTTGTGCAGCCATGAAGGCAATCCGGCGATCAAGGTTAGTCTAATCATACTTACCCCAAGAACACCTTCAAACACGTCCCTACAGAATTTCCTTCCGAAGCTCAAGCATCATCTATTACAGGATCTTCACAAACTCCCTGATGCCTCATCTGCGAAAGAAGAGCACAACACCAACACCATTATCGTCAAGGATGATTGTTTGTATCACCACAACATTGCCCGGTTCAATTATACTATGTACGATGTTCGTAGAGCTCAAGACGTCGTCAACCCCTGCACTTCTCACTGCAATGTGATGGTTCTCTGCTCTGACAATGATATGGGACATGAGGGCCATAGATTTATCTATGCTAAGGTTTTGGGTGTTTATCATGTTAATGTAATCTACATTGGAGTCGGTATGATCGACTTCACTCCTCTCCGAGTGGAGTTCCTATGGGTTTGCTGGTACCAGCCCATAGAACAGGTCTCCACTTGGGACACTTCTACTCTTGATCAACTTAGGTTTCCACCCATGGACGATGAATCCTCATTTGACTTCATCGATCCCCAAGATATCCTCAGGGGTTGCCATATCATACCTGCATTCACCAGGGGCAAGAGACATGATGATAAATTGGGGGTGTCTGCATGTGTGGGGGATAAGGAAGATTGGCGCAAATACTATGTTAATTGGTGAGTTGGGCATGATTCATAAATGATTAATGCCGAGCTCACAATTTTAGGTTTGTTGATCGTGACATGTTGATGCACTTTCACTTCAGTCTTGGAGTGGGTCATGTTTACTCTCATGATTGCTCCACACAGGTTGATTCATGAGAACTCATCGCAGACGACAAATCCAAAGATACAGATGAAAACAAAGATACAGATGAAGCGGAAGAACAAGATGATGATGATGGTATCAGGGGTGAACTAAGCCTCAAGGAGTGTTTCAATGCTAGCAATGAGTCGTTATTGTCTCAATTTGGTCAAATGTATGATACCGAACTAGAAGTAGATTATGAGAACTGAATGTTGCCCATGACCTTGCAGTAGAAATATGCTTGATCGCTGTGTTCATGGATGTAATAACTTCAAAGCACCTGATACTGCTAAATGGCACTCAAGTGGCACTCGAGGCCCTCTGAGTGCCAGCCGAGGCCCTGGAATGGCAGGAAGTGGCACTCATTTAAGGTATATTGTTGCACGATGCACATAATAACATTGGGATAGATTGGTAGGTCCACACTGAAGTAAAGGCTTTTATAAAGTTTGTCTTCAATCTATAATATTAATCAACAATGTCTTTCTCACCAGAACACCAAGTCCTTTACAATGTCAAATTCTACATGTACAAAGAAACCTTCCCCTTCATGATGCCATTACTTGTAAAAATTTCCACCTTGCTGATTGCTCACACCTAACTCAGTTTTTCAGGGAAAGCTTGTAGGCGTAATCGACACCTTGCCCTTCATCAGGTATACTGTAGTTGGCCAGGGACCAGTTCTGTGTCCATTGTATGTGAGTATGTCTTTCTGGAATATTTCTTGTGGTCTCACTATGGCCTGCAGTGTTCTACACAGGGTCTTGAGGCTGTAGGTGGATTTATTTTTGTTTTGCATTGTATTTTGATTAGCTCTATAGGTACAACAACACATCAAACTTACTGCATATTTAGAGACCAGACACGTCCATGCTCCTGCACTCAATGCAGAAAGTATAAGTTGAATATGAACTTTGCCCTGCATCCTGCTGATTAGTTTTGTAGAGGTACATCTCCCCCGCAGTCATGGATCTGCCTGCCAAGTGGACCAGGCAGGGCCAAGACAAAAGATTCACATTGTTTACGATGACATTGTAAGCCTACCTTGCAACTCTGGTGCTATATCTAGTGACGGTTGTGCAGGTTGATTTCATGAACTTCCAGACCATGGTCCACTGGGCTGATTATCCATCAGGGTACAACATGCCCGTCTTCAATTTTGGTAGTATTCTCGATATGTCAGACATTATTCAACCAGATCAGCAAATGACCACTCACTCTTTAACAATTGGACTTCATTGGATGTCAATATGGCGTTGGAAGGTGATGGCGCCTATTCACATCATGGAGCACCTTCAATTTATCACACCCACTCTTCACCATATATTGCCGATTCTGCACCTCATCCCATCCCAGCTGCATCTCATGCACTTATCATCAAAGCGCAGGACACCAATAATGATGATGACAATGATGATGATGATGATGCTGGCCTACCTACAACTTCTTTTCAGAGTGGCAATATGCACTGGAAACTCTGTGAACCCTCATGAGATCACCACAAGCAAACCTCAGTTTATCTATGATACAGCTCAGGTAGCCAATTGGGCAATCGATCACCATGAAGCAGGATTTGGACTGCATGATATCTTTGATCCAGTTATCCAAGCTAAGCTTGAGATGTTGCTAGAAAACTTCTTGCATTCAAAATCTGACCTTCTTCCTATCAACGTGGGTGTTCTGATTTAGATCATGTTATCCAACTCTTACTCAGTCCCATAGCAAAATGGTTTGGTTTGGTTCTTCCATTCGAAGTTTTCCAAGATGCTTGCCTGGCACATTGTATTTAGAATGACCAGGTCGAAAGGCATTCTAATCCACTCAACCCTTAATGTGCCACACCTGGGTAGCACCATTAATCTTACTAATTAGTAAATACATCACATACCCCATCTTGTTACTAATTAGTAATGCATATCACTGTTCCCTCATACCAGCAATAATATCAGCAAATCAGCGGTCCCTTGGGGAAAATCGGAGCTCCCCTAGCTTACTTAACAGGGATAAGGCGCTCACTTTGTAGAATGTAGATGACATACACCGAAATGAACCTGCATACTTGTTCAGATGAGCAGCTCCAAAGGCTGGAGTCTTGGATCAACATATCGAGAGCTAAATTATGGGGTAAATCCATCATTTTTAGTCGTTGAGCCGATCCTTGCAAGAGGCCAGGAGCTATACCCATATTATTGTGTAGTCCTGGACAAACATACTTGGTTAGAGCCTGTAGATGGTTATCTTCTTTTCCAGGAATGTATGGTGGTGTGGCATTGGAATCATAAAAGTATGTTTGTTTCCCTTCATGTTTCACTTCTTGAAAGTGATCTTGCAGGACTCGAGCTTGAGGCCCAATTCTGGTAAGCAATGTTGTGTCAAACTGATCTGAACGGCTTCCACTGTTTGTCCAGGAAACACATTGAGTATTTTCCATTCAAGATCAAAATAGATCACATGAAAATAAGAGCTTTACAGATTCAGTTAAGCTGGTACCATGTAGGCAAGTTTTTTTGGCATTGTGGTACTCAATCAGATTAACTGACCAAAAAATAGAAGCTTTGATGTTGGAAAATTCTACAGCAGCTTCATTATTCTGGAATCTGGATTAAATGAAGGAGATGGCCTCTGAGCTGGCCAATGTTGGTATGCACCTTCTTCTTCAATCTGCATCAGCAAGTTGATGCCTGAAGGACAGTGGCACTTGCAGGCCCTAATAGGATGATGGATGCACCCGGTGTCACAATTTGTGTTGCATAAACCTTAGAATAATGGACCATTATGAGTTTACCTTATTACTTAGTAACAGGAAATTTATTGCATATAATCCATACAATGTTCTTTTTCTGTACCAGACATGAGCGAACTGAACAGTCAAGAAGGACACCACAAATACTTGAACCATTACGGTCAACCCAAGGCTCGTTTGTTGTGAATGCACTCACTAGGTGAGAAATGCAAAAATCTGGACTAAAGCTCAAGCAACTGTGGTGAGTGCTACATCCTACACCCAAATGAGAATACTCAGTCTCTGTCAGGCAAGTGTCATTATGGCAGTTAACCCCAGAATCCTGGCCATCCCAGGTCTGGGCTCTCAACTCGCTACAAAGATATTGTGTTCTGTCTCATTCATCCTCAGTGTTTACTGCATTATCGGGTGCATGATAGCACAACAGTTTAGCTCCAGAATAAGATCCCTTGATTTTGCAGTTCAATCCACTTATATTTCTGCAACCTGGATCTCATATTCTCGACTAAATAGGTGTATACCTTCAAGGGAAAATGATCAACCTTGTGATCCTTGCAAGCATACCAAGTTTTATTTATCTGGCATGGCAAGCAACCTTTAATCCCAGTGAAAACCCAACATGATGGGGTTGGGCGCCAGCGGGTCAGATCTGAAAATTCCTGCTTGAATATGAAATTTCCCAAGCTGCTCACAGAGGACTCGAGTAGATCACATATATTACATGATGAGGCAGGGTTTCCTATGATGACATCGGACTTTTGTTGTAACAGTCATATCTCACCCGATCTTAGCATATTCTCAGTTATGGTCTAGATGGATTGAATTGTGACGACAGCAGATGAGAACAGGTGACATGGGATTGTAGCATTACAAGCAGGAATTACTGCAATTTATGATGCAGCAAAACTGATATGAAATCGGGAATTGGTGGGTGGGGGGGGGACTATATGCAGGGGAAATAACAATGAAAGCAGTGAGAAATACAGAAGCAGACGACAGAGTGGAAAATACATGCAAATGAGACAGTGACAAGTGAAGAAAAGAGCCAGGAAATGCAGGAGAAAGACTAGTACATGAATACCATCACAGATGGCTTTGTCAGATCCCTTCGTCCAGTCCTGCGCTCTGCAACTGTCCCATGTCAGCCTTGTACTCGTCCTGTTGCGCAGATGTGAGTGCGGCCCAGTACAGGCAGAATTAGTCTATAGTGCTGCTCGCCGTCTTCAGCCAGCGTGAGGCGCATAAATTTCTGTGTGAAAATGGTTAGGGTGTAACATTGAATAGTTGAAATGAAAGTATTTACCAAACATTTCTTGCAGCACCCAGCGGACACATGGAATAGCTATGGCAAGCAGTCAAAAAAGCCACTCTTGGGGCATCAAACACTTGAAAGACTCACAACAGAGTCCAGAAGAAATACTGCAGTCTGCGTGTTGTTGAAGATTTGGTGAAGCTTAATGGATCGACAAAGATAGGGTAAGAGCTTTTGTGCGAGCATCTAGGAGCAGATCCACTGCTAGTAGTAGACATGGAGGTAGCAGAAAGAGACATGTTCGGATGTCTTTGGACACCCGAAAACATGCTTATATGAACTTAGTAAAAACTGTTGCGGATTTAGTATGACGTCAACACAATGCAATCAACAATGCGCAATGAGATCACAAGAGCGATGCACATGGTGCAAACAATGTGCAGCACAACATGAACGACGCGAGAATGATGCGAAATGATGTGAACGATACAAAAATGATGCGAGGACGATGCACAATACGACGAAGATGATGCGATACAACACGTCTTGGTCGAAAATCTCAGAGCTCATCATTTTTCACAATATGTAATCATAGAATTGTCATATTCCACCCAATCTCATCATGTTGGGTTTTCACTGGGCTTCAATCACAATCACTTGCCACTCATAAGACTACTCCAGTTTGTTATTTTCTATCCTTGGATTCCTTTCAGGTATATTTTACAGTCAAATTTGGGCTTGACTTATCTGCAAAGATCGGATGTGGGCTGGCCCTCATTTGTCAGGGCAAGCCTAACAATTCCATTGTTGATCGCTAGTTTCGGCCCCGCTGAACCAGACTGAACCAGACCACAGCAGCACTACTTGGACCAGTGTATCTTCATTTTGTCTGTTCGAAACATCGAAAAAAAAGCAAGTCATGTTTTCAATGATTTTCTGTGTGTGGGACATGATGCAAAAATTGATCATGTTCCTTCAAGGACAATGCTGTATTTTCCATCTATTGTGCGCAGAAAAATGTATGATTTGTGCATGTTCTGAGGCAGAGTATCCTGCAATCATGTTTCATTTTTTTTCTCTGAACATAATAAATGTTTTTCAAGTGTTGTGCAGGAGGAATATACTGCAAGCATGGCGCATGTTTCATAAATTTCCTCTTGCTGAATATACAAACGAATGTTTGAAAGTTTCTTTGCTTTTCAGTAACAAAAACATTGTCAAAATATATTTTATTATTTGTTATATGATTTTCAATGTTCTTGGATCAAACATATGGTGAACAGGATGAAGCAATTGAGATTTTTGATACACAGAACGTTGGAAAAACACAGGCAAAAATTTAACACGATTATAAATCGTTATGCGAGGAATGATGAATGAAAAATAGACCGTTTCTTGAGGGAAAATGACTCATTTTTAGAATATGTCTTGCATACAGAAATTCTTCGATACATTCATTATTTGTTTTCAATGTTTTTATTACACAAAATGCAAGGAAATTTATATCTTCTAATTCAATGTTTTTTGGAGGAAAATGAGGAATCCTATTGACCTAGGCTCACTACTCAGCTTTCAATGTTGGGAGTCCATGACCGCCACAGCATGGTGAGTTGTGGTGGTTTAGGTTGTATGAAAAAGAAGAGTGATTCGTGTGAGTGGGTGGGTAGTAGCAGGCTTGGACATATTTCACATATGGAACTTGAGATCGGTAGAAGACGGAGGTGATGAAGAGAAAGATGCATGGATCGTGTTTCAAAGGGGGATGATTCGCACTATCGGGAGTCCGAGAGCGCCACCATGGAGGGCAGAGACTTTTTTTATCACACGCATTTGAAAATGGATATCTGAGTTTTTATTCACCGTCGGGAGTCTGAGAAGTCCCACTGCGGGGCAGGGTCTTTTTTTTTTTGGTCGTGCTTACTTTACTTACATGCTCATTCTGAAATCTACATCTTGTTTGTGCATCCATTTCCTCCAATTATTCGGATGTCATATCAAGGGTCGCGTGCAACGCCCACGGCAGTCCAAGAGTGCCACCATATGCCATCCATGGGAGATGATCTCGACCATGCTCGCATCTGGGCATCAGCGGCGCCAAGCTGGCAGTCTCAGAGTGCCGCTGCAAGGCGTGGCAGTCCTGGCATGCTGGGTTCCCTTTTGGTCCGTGGGAAAGGAACCTGTCTGCCACCCCCTCCGATGGCGGCAGTCCTGGACTGCCTTTTTTTTTTTTCTGTGTTTTTTGAGCGATAGACCGCCCCCCCCCCCCCCATGGCGGCAGTCCTGGAGGGCCTTTTTTTTTCTCTTTTTTTTTCTTTGTTCGACCGACGACCCCCCCCCCCCCCCCCCGGCGGCGGTCCTGGAGGGCCGTTTTTTTTCCCGAATGTTTTTTTTTTTTTAAATTCCGGGAATGCCGATTCCCGCCCCTGTTTCGAGTCCTGGAAGGTCTCATAACCCTAACTAATCCTACTGTTTTATTATCATATAAATCGATTGGAAATGGTCCCAGAGTGATTTGAGTCCATCCTAATTAACATATGGGTGTTTTCCTGATACCCCCCTCAAAGATCGATTTTTCTAGGCTTCCCATGACTTGCTTGTCCTCTAAAAGTATTTTTCCGGAGTGCTCTTGATGTCCCTAAACACGATGGTCAAGCCCGTTTTGTCAGGAAAAATCAGGTTGTTGAGATATAGAAGGTCCTCCTCCCCCCTCCTACCTCATATATCTGACTATGGTCACTTTTAGCTCAAAACCGATACTGTAAATAATGGTCCTGGTGCTTTTAAGACGTAGAAATCGATTGGTGATGGTCCCAGGGTCTCTGGAGGTCGAAAATATTGAGTTTGGTCACAGGTATGAAAAAGTCAGTATTTGGACTTTATCTCCACATCCCAACCGCCGTTTTCTTTCATTCCGGGCTCATATTGATCCTTGGGAATCCCTCTAACATATGTACCAGCCCAAGAAGAGAAAAAAGTTTTGAACTTTGTAACCTATTTCTGTTTTGACCATATAAATAAGGTGTACATGTGTGGATATGAATGGATGTATAAGGTCATATATAGGGATCCGCACGGGTATACCCTGGGGTGTCGGGGACCTGACCCGCACCCGCACCCCGAGGTATACCCGGACCCGCACGAAGGGTGCGGGTTTTTGGGGGGTATGGCCAGCTCGTACCCTCACCCGCACCCGTGCAGGGTTTACCCGTGGGTAGTACATATAAATATCAAGTTAGAAATATGAAAAAAATGATTGTAAAATAGAACTTACTAAGACATTGCGAACGGTGGGCAACGACTTCGATCAGTATGGCTTGAGCTCGATGGAGGATCGACACGCTATGAACAATAGACAATGACTTCAATCAGTATGGCTCGAGCTCGAACGAGGACGACACACTCACGTTCTATGAACATTGGGCTACGACTTGGATCAGAATGGCTCTTGCTTGAACGAGGATCGGCACACTCACATACTGCGAACGTTGGGCTACGACTTGGATCAGCATAGCTCTTGCTCGAACGAGGATCGGCGCACTCACATCCTGCGAACGTTGGGTGACGACTTGGATCAGCATGGCTCTTGCTCGAACAAAGATCGGCATGCTCACATCCTGTGAACATTGGGCGACAACTTGGATCAGCATGGCTCTTGCTCGAACGAGGATCGGCGCACTCACATCCTGCAAACGTTGTGCTACGACTTGGATCAGCACGGCTCTTGCTCGAATGAAGATCGGCATGCTCACATCCTGCGAACATTGGGCGACGACTTGGATCAGCATGGCTCTTGCTCGAACGAGGATCAGCGCACTCACATACTGCAAACGGTGGGCGACGACTTGGGTCAGCATGGCTCGAGCTTGAAGGCAGGCGTTGTGTTGAAGAAGATGGAGGGGTATAGCACGCTATAGTAGGTAGTGTAAGCATTAGCAATAGGACAAGTGTAGTAAGTACCGCTATAGTTCTCGATTATGTAATGTACCGGTCAAACCCGAGCGCGGGTGTGGGGTGTGGGTCCGGGTACTCAAAGTGCGGACCCCCACCCGTACCCCAGTAGTACCCATACCCGTGACCCGCACGGGTTACCCATACCCGTGCATATGCCTAGTCATATATCAGTATGTATGTACGTACTATACACTTTACACCTTATTATATACCCACTTCCGCATAGACAACGGTGGCATGGGCGGACATCATATAAGACACAACATATATATTAATCTTTCTATATATTTAGTAAGACAATCATGAATAAAGGGGCTACAATACCATACCTTGAGTGCATTTTTGTGCATTGTATCATCATCATTTTGAATGAATTATTTTTACAATCACCCTCAACTTTAGTTTCACAGGCCTTAGGGTCAACAAAACCATACATTTAACCGAACCTATTTACAAATATCCTTTATAAATCCAGGTCTTCAGAGTCGTGTGCCGCATATATTCACCTTCGAGGAGTACACCGACGAAGAGCTCCCTTTAAGTCGAAGTGCACGATCACCGAGCTAGCTGTTGCAGGATAACAACCCAGGAGCACGGATTTCCTGCCAGCGATGTTTCTCTAGTAATGCAGGCTTTTGAAATTGATATAATCATTCTCCACTCGTGCGTTGCATTGATGGTGGTAATACAAAGTGCTACAGATTTGGCTGGTGTATCTTCTTTGGCGCTGTAGGTTGACTGCCAACATCTAAAGGTGGCCACCGATGGCCTTGGGTTCATATCTGTAAAGGCGTCGTCAGTCTCATGTCGAGTGACCAAGCGAGCAGAATACGCACGGCTCCTCCAGGTATTTTATTTCCTCCGGGGCGAGTTCAATTCCGTCGATGATACTCTCCTGCAACCTCTGTATAGAACTGATACCAACGATAGGGCTCGACACCTTTGATGCAACCCAAGCCAGCGCAATCTGGCTCATCTTGATGTTTTTCTTCTTGGAAAGCTCTTCCACGCGGTTGATGATAGTCGCGTCCGCACTGGTCACCTTTCTCTCGAAAACAGTTCCTTTGGTAGAATCCTGACGCATCGACCGTGTGCCAACGGGACGTGCGAGGAGGCCAGAATACAGAGGAGCATAAGGGATGACACCGATACCGTTGTATTTGCAATAAGCGAGCATCTCGCGTTCCTAGACATGATGCTAAACTGGAGAGCAAACGTTGTGATTTTTAGGGACACACCTCTTCGCGGTAGAGTAGCGAGTATTCATCCTGCATGCTGATAAACGTCGTCCAACCATTGCGAGCTGCCACGTCATTCAACATGGCAAACTGCCAGCAACGCATGGAACTGGCGCCGATATAACGGACTTTACCGCTCTGCACGAGGTCGTGAAGTGCTTTCATGGTTTCCTGAGGGGTGACTGAAGGGTCGAAGCGGTGTATCTGCAAGAGATCGATGTATGAGGTGTCGAGACGAGCGAGGGACGCGTCGACAGCGTTGAAGATTGCGGCGCGAGACAGGCCAGATTGGTTGACGTACTCGGGCAGGTTATTGAGATCGGGCATGACGAACGTCGGGACGGAAGGATCATTTGCGACAAGGCCGTAGCATTTGGTGGAGATAATGATCTGGGAGCGAGGGATGTTGTACTGTGGAGTTCGTACATTAATGAATGTAAATTTAGGATATCGGTAAGGCACACCTTGTTAATGAACTTGGCGACGAGGCGCTCCGACTCACCGTTTGAGTAAATGTTAGCGGTGTCGATGGTGTTGACACCAAGATCCCAAGCAGCCTTCATTATTTCAATAGAGGGCTCCTCGTCAAGGACCCAGGGCTGTAAGATATTGAGGATGTGGTTAACGAGTCGGAGATAGGAAACAATGACATACAGCCCATTTCGGGGAACCGAAGCTCATCGCACCAAGCTATGAAGAATGAATATTAATATTAATAGAAGGTGAATGCTATACGCTAGCATCAAACTCACAATTGGGACAGAGACTTTGAGACCAGACTTGCCAAGGGAGCGGTACTGAACTGTAGACATTGGGAATATAATGATATAAAACTCAGGCTCCTGTATTTAAACGAATGACTCAGCTTGTTGACATGGATATGCATGAATTATCATCATCAGTACTGATCATGCCGCAATGCGGCTCAAGAAGCAACTCCCGAGATAGGCCGGGCACGGCATTGCATCAAAGATGAGCAAATGGCTTCAATTTTGGATAAGATTTCACTGGTCGAATGTCGATCGCGAGCAGTACTCGGTGTGTTTTGAGACTTGACAACGAGGACAGCAGCAGCCAGCGCAACTCTGCATTATTACCTAATCAATACAATAGCACACCGACACCACAACAACGTGGCCGTTGGCATCAACTTGTTTTCCAATTGTTCAAACGTTCGTTCTTTCGCAAGCTCGTCCGACTCCAAAGATATCGATATACTGGTTTTATATCCTTTGCAACTTAAATCATATCCTTCGAATTCGTTTATTCTCTCATCTATCAAATAATGTGAGTAATAACTTGTTGTATTGACCTGTTTACGAGCGTTCAATTCCTCTTGCTTGACGACTCTATAGAACTCTGCACGCCCTGCACGATTCAGTTTTACCCAGAACCCGTGTATATATCCCTAACTTCTTCTGCTACTCGTCTATATAATCATCGCTGTTTTTCACTTCGACTGTGATGACTCGATTTGGCGATTTCCAAACACTTTGCTCCCAGGTCCCGTCATACACCTGGTGCAATCTCTTTTATCGCCAGGTCTGCATAACCCCATATTCCCTACCCATTCGCTCACCTCATTCCCCCATTAGTTACAAACAAATGATCCAACCGTCTTGACTGGTCTATCTCAATCCGCCGCCTCCGCCCCGGTCGGTGTCAATCCAGAGTGTGGGATACCAAAAGTGAATACCAACGGCTCTCTGGGCAACATCGCCAATATCATCGCTTGCGGTCTCAGTTTCTTTGTTATCGGCGCTTTGATTTACTTCACTGGAAGGCGCAAAGCAGCAGTCGGTTAGTCTTCTTACTTCTGCCAAACCCACTTTTTTTGTCTTCAACCACATGTCATGTCCTTCCCCACATCCTTCCCGCTCCTGTAAACTAATCTTTTTATATTACAGGCCGTATAGAACTGCGGATATTCTTCGTCTTGTACCTCTTAACTCTTCCATTCCAGTTGATTACCTCCGGTTCCTTGCTTACCCAGGGCTCGACTGCCTTGGTTGCGCTTACTGCCATCCAGGCTGGTCTCGTCGCTACATTATTCTGGGCATTGCTCGCCAATGCCATTGTAGCAACGCAGATCGTGGAAGATGGCACCCTGAGCTCAATAGTAGTGCGTCTTGATTCCATTTTCCGACGTACAGCCAGCTCACCTCCCACCCCAGCCCTTCTCCGTACTTTCTGTAGCATTCTTCATCGCAACAACCTATATATCCTTGGACGTCGGATTTACCTTTACACATGTGCTTGGAACATCAAATCCACCCCAATCTATCAACAGTATACCACTTTTTGTCCTCACTAGTATCTGGCCAGGAGTGTAAGTCGCGCGACCTCATTGCAGCTTCTTTATGCTCACTTCTCCGGGTCATCTTTATAGCGCTGCTTTAATCTATTTCGGACTTATGATGTACATTGTCCTTGGGATTCTGAACGAAATCCGACCTGTGTGGTACTATGTCATCGCAGGCATCCTCTTCGTGCTTAGCCAGCTCGACTACTTCTTACTGAGCAAAATTATATGTCGAGTACGTAATGCATGAAGGATGATACGTCCGACACTGCTGATCTGTCGGTACCTGCAGGGCTCATCAATGAAAGTTGACGGCTCGTTCATCGCCACAATACTGGAGACCGCATGCGTAGTCACTCTCTACTTTGCATGGCGAGGAATCACAGAAGGTACGTTATATGTCCCATCTATTTCAACACTGCTCATCCACGTTTCAGAGGACTGGGATGACAATGTCTACTTCTCATCATGATTATGTTGTTATGTTTGTGATTTTTCCTCCTCTTATATACACGCGATACATGTTACTCCTCGGTTTACACGCTTATTCGCCTCTCCTTGCATTCTGCTTATGTATGGTCACCAACTTCTACGCGAAGTTAGCGCTGGGGCTGGTCGTGAGGCGCTTGGGGGACAGGTTCTGGTTAAAAAGAGGCTTTCCAGTGGCTCGCTGGTACTTGGACCAATTGTATTTCTGTGGGGTGCATACCCAAATATTGTTGTGCTGTAATATCACCGTGATATATACCGTCGATGGTGTGTACAGATCATACATATCTAAACGCAGTCACGGTGAGCCAGCACCTATGCGAGACGCCGTCTCTCAATAGTATAAACATGCGTCAGCAAATTTACATAATTACAGTGAAAGGAACGTTCACAGTGAGTGTGTAGTAACTGCCTGCAGCGCATATTGATACTTAGAAGGAAGGAAAATACTTTAAAAGGAGGGTAAACCATAAAGTAGTGTATACAATGTCGCACTCGGGCCAAGAAAGGCACCGAAGACCCTCACATCTCCTCGACGACCCGTTGGGTAATGAATGGAGTTATTTCAATAGAGACCTAGCTGTCGTCAGTTGGCGCTTTTGTAAAACGACGAGATTTTTTGGACTTGAGGCTACGTGAAGGCGATGTCGGGGTGGAGGAAGTACTAGTGGAAATTGGACTTGTCGAACCTGAACTGCTGCTATATGAAATCGGAGAAACTGGAGTTGGACAGTCACCAGGGCGGCGTTTTCTCAGACGTCGGCGCGGACTATTTGGGGGAGTGGCGAGGTTAAAAGTTGGCTGGTATGTGTCCGCTATCCATAGTGGATGTGGTACACGACTCCCAGGGGTCTTTTGTTCCACACGTGGGACATCGACATAGGCAGACGTCGAGGTAGTCGTAACGGACCAGTGTGATTTCTGTATCAGTGGTGAGCTGTGAAGCAGCGTGGTACGACGACAGACGCACCAATTCTGTTTGTTTTGTAATGACTGGTATATTTTCGAAGAAACCCTCATCTGACACAAGATCTGACTCCAATGAGTGGTCAACCTGCGCCTTGCACGAGAGTTCCGCGTTGAGCTTATCAAAAGATGGGTACCGGCGTGATGGCCGTACAATAGGGTCTCGCGAGTATACGTCTAGTCCGTCCAACGTTGAGGATGTCACCGTATTGGAGTGTTTATGTCGCTTGCAAAACTTTGAACGCGGAACACGATGGAGGAAGGCTTTGAACGAATCTTGGAATGTTCCAATAGTAGCTGCAGTATTCTCTTCTGATGTAGTATATCCGTCGTGGTCGGCTGGGACAGTTTGAGAAAAATCATCGTCCGAAACGTCAGGAGGAGTAATAGCTCCTGAGGAACTGTCGTATTCGTCGCTTGAATCGAGCAGGTGTGTTCCGGAAAATGTCACCATCCCGTCATCTGGGTCCCATACCGCTGCAAAGGTCAATGCTGACTTTGGTGAGACGACAGGCGACCATTGGTTGCCACTGGTGTCCGCAGAGGTGCTGGTGCTACCGAAGTCAAGCGAGATAGATAACTACGGTCCAGACAACGAGAAAAGTGAGACTGACTGTAGGCGGACATAGAGGGGTTGCTCGATCCTACCTTGTTTGAAACACCTGAAGTGGAACTACTTTGCATGAGACCGTTGTCCATCTAGACTGATAGTAAAACTTCTGTGGCAGTGTTAAAGAGTGAGTTAGAACGAAAGGAGTTGTCGCAAGAAAGTCTAGTCTATGGCGTGTAGTAGCAAGAGTCAGTCGCTCGCCATGCTTTCAGGCACAACGCGGACGCACCTGAGGTCGATGGCTAAATTGTTGTATGCCTGCACACGCGTGGATCCGATGGCCGAGAGGAAGGAATAAAAGTGAGAGCGGAGGTGAGGAATGCACTGTATTTTATAGATGATCGACTGAAAGACTGAAAGTAATCTTGACGCCCTCTTTGCCCCGTGCATCAATAGAAGACTTACATACTTGGTTACTTCCCTCACTCTGTGAGAATATTAAAACGTGCAACTTGTCGAGGCCCCTTCGACTCATCCGAACATTGACCCCATTTTCGGTTCCACGGTAAACGAAGGCTGTATCACCTTCCATAGAAGGACACCTGCCCTTTCTTGTAATCACAGTTCAGTTCGGGTCGTGGTGTTAGTCTCTAGAGGGATTGACTTGGCTAACCCTTCCAAGTTAGTCTTCAAGAAAGGATTCGCAAACCTCTGATTGCCCATATAACAACCCCCCCTGAACCCTTCCTGAACTCAAAAAGAGTAATAAAGGTCAGGTAATGCGGGTAAAAAGCGAGTCAATGTCCGTACCTTGTCCGTACCGGCAGTCCGCATTCCAGACTCGTGTAGATCATATGAACATTCGGAAACGTCACAACGACTCAGAGTGCCCTGCAATTCGCGGACATTGGAGGGCGTGCTTTTGTCGGATGGAACAAGTGAATTCGGGCTTCTTTGCTATGATCGGCGACTAGAAGTCATCCTTTCACAGGGAAACTTCTGAATATCTCATTAGCGCGTGTGAGGTTACATGCTACCGGGAAAACGTGGCATTCAAAAATCGTACAAGCTTCGGATCACCGCACTGTATACGAATGTAATTTGAGTTTTCAGCCGCCTAGTGGGAATCGGGCCGCCGACGCGGAAAGTCGCCGGGACCGATGGGAGGATTGAAGGGATAAAACACGTTACGATTCCTCCAGTGAAACCGGGATCATGCACCTCAAAGAACGTGTTTGAGGGAGAGTGTGACAGGCTTGCGCAGCGAGTGCACATTTCATGCGGTTAGAATGGCGAGTCAGTGACAGAACAGTTAAGCGGGGTCGAAGGGTCTGGAGTCGAGCTTGAGAGAAAAAAAAAAAGAGTAGGACGTACATGAGTAAGGAGCTGTAAGAGACAGCCGAACATGAAAAAGGCACGCTTATAAGCGATTTCTAAATTCTCGATCGACCGAAAATTCAAGTTCGCTTTCTCATGATCATGATATCGATCGTTAACGTTAACGTTAATCCGGGGAAAGTAGTCATTCACATGTTCAGGAGACTACTTCAAGCAATCTCGCTCGAAAGTTGTAAGCAGGCCACGATAGCCCTTGTTTCAATTCTTGTATGATAGTAGGCATATTATTGTAATGGTGAGACAGCGACAAAGGGTCGCGTCTGGTAACGGCAGTCAAGGACGTTGCATGCAGCACAAGGACCTCGGTATTAAATCCCTCCAAACTAGATACTATCTCAACGCTCACTGGACGCGCCTCTCGTCCATGTGAGCCAGGTCCTGTTGAGCGCTCAACAACACCTCCTAGGAGTTCCATCAGTCAACCTCGTGCATTGCTAAAACATCACTAACCGTTACAAGCGCTTGTCGCGCTTCGTCCTTAATCTCCTTCCACCTCCCCTCATAGGTGGACAGTAGTTGCTCATACTCATGTTTCCGAGCCAATGACCCAGTCCTGATGAGAGATTGCAGAACAAATATGCCTGCAACCCACTCCACTTCGTCTGCCTCCCAGACTGCATCGCGTGCCATCAACTCCGACAGCGATTCGGCAGTGCTGGCGTAGTCGCCACGGAAACTCAACAAACCAAGTTCCAGCGCTGCGCCATGAATTTGCGCCCATTGGATATAGTCTTTCCGCTTTTGGCGGTCTGCGGCGATACGCTCCATTTCATCGCTCATCGTAGTCCCACTTGCCGGGGTAAGGACCGGGTACCATACGGACGATTTACGAATCGCCATCTGCAATGCGCGAGGGCCGGCAACTGGACCGGAGACACCTGCATGCACTACCGTCGCCGGGAAATACCCACATGCTTCGGTGAAACGACGTAGGATAGTTATGATCGTGTCGTGGTTTGAAGCAGTCCGTGAGGCTGTCGGGGCGTTGAGAGATGTAGTGACAGCCGCAAAGAGAGCGTCGATTATGGGATTTAATGGTGTGGGCGAGGGGTGTGACAGGACATAACTTTGAATGAGCGATGAGAGCGTCGAAACGTCTATTCCTCGTGTAAAGAACGCCTCTCTCAAAGCGTTGGGGCTAGCTTTTAGAGCAAGTGTGGCTGCAGAAGGCACTGATACGTTAGTCTGGAAACTGAATTGTATATGACCAGTAGGCGGAGGGGGAGGTACATGTTGAGATTGCTGCTGCTGTTGCGATGACGAGCTGGCAGTTTGGGCTGCTATGTCGTTTTGGGCATACGACACAGTGGTTGGAGTCTCAAGATTCGGGCTCCATGTTAAGCTATTGTGACCAGGGGACCCAGAAACTATAATGGAGATCTAAGGATCAGGAGAGTGTACTGATTTGAGATCCAAACCTTTCTCAGCTGGCTTCTTGGATCTCGTTCTTCCCTCAAGCTTTCGTCTCGCTCGGCCCACGGTATTCTTGTACCAATTGTATATTTGCTAGGGTCAATAACTCCATCAATACATTTTCGCTTCCTCAATTAAAGATCGGCTGTAGCTGCCCTCACCTCCCGGAACCTTGGCTCTGCCTCGTCGATGCCCTGGAGGTCTTCGGGCATGCCGAAACGGACAAGGAACTCATTGGCGCGGTCTAACGCGAACTTCTTGGCGTCGCCTCTCACATGTCCGCGAGTACGTGTCTCGAAGCCGCTTATGTGACTTCGCAGAAAGATGAGCTGTTCGTCGGTATAAGCCTTGGGCAACCTGGGTTTGCTCACCCTGGGATCGCTGGCCATAGTATCGTGAAGCTGACACAAGGTTCGCTCTCAATTCACATCCTTCTTCGGCAATACCCGAAGGATCGTTCCCAATGGGCCTATGCTTATCACCGCGCGGAACTTGGGCGGACTCTTTGAATCATTTGTGGTTTCGGATTACCTTAGGTTCAAGCTCAAGGTCAAAGAGTGCCATATAATCGTGCAATGGTTCTAGAGTAAGTAAGTGTTAGCAGGGGATATATACGTAATATATATGTAGGTGTGTAGTTTAACATTCGGAGAGCGTGGGCTTGCGGCAGATTGCGAGATACATGGGCGTGAAGAGCTTCAAAAAGATCATGAGCCTCCGTTTAGATATACAGAAAGGCGCTCCAACATACCTTTGTCTGGCCACCTTTCACAAGCGCATCAGCAGCAACCTTCAGGGATTCGCCAACATCATAAGTGCCTTTGGGCAAAAGATTAAGCATCTCCATGAATTTGATTGCAGTGTGTGAAACGAGCTTGCCGCTCCAGCTCATTCGCCAAACGGTAAAGTAATCCCAGGTAGTCTGAGCTTTCCAGACATCGCCTTCAAGTGGGTAATACCATGGAACTTCGTCGGGACGTTCAGCCAAATCCTCTTCGTGCTCAATCGTGAAGCCAACGTTAACCATGGCTTCGCGGGCTTTCTTCAAGTGACGCATCTCTGGGATACCATTGCCAAACTCAATGGCATGGGCAAGTTCCTTGTGCGCAGGGATTGATGGATTCCATGCATCAGTCATGCACCACTCGTAGACGCCGAACTGTGAACCAATGCTCAATATATCGAACTTTGAAGGCAATGACTGACATACCACTCCCCCAGGCTTCAGAACCTTCATTATTTCCCCATACACTCCTTCCCACGTGGGTGCATGGACAGTGGCTTCAATGGCATACACTGATCGCGATGTGTTCGAGTTCAACAATTTCTCGAGAAACTGTACAAACACCCACCAGCATCGAATGAGTTCTCGCCGAACTGTTCTGACAGCTTCATAAAATCACCCTTGGCAAAACTTACTTGGTCCTCAAGACCAGCCTTCTTAGTGTACTTCCGAGCACGCTGAACCTGGAAATCATTGTTGTTCAATCCAACGATGTTGACGTCGGCAAACCGAGCTATCTCCCGTGCGGGACCACCGATGCCGCACCCGACATCCAGCACGCGCATACCAGGGCGAAGCGACATTTGAGCTGCGAGATAGTGCTCATGACGGGCCAAGGATGCTGCAAAAGCCTCTCCTTTGTAGAATCGCGAGAAGTGGAAGGACTGCGCCCAGCCATACTCATACAGCTCCGTCGCTCCATCGTAGTAACCTGTGTCTTCTGTCACTAAAGAACCATTCGAGAAAAAAATGAGGTAATACCATTTACAACGTCGGTGTAGCTTTCAACGCGGTTTTGATTGTCCACTTCACCCTCCTTACCAAGATCCTTTTGCCAGAACTTGGTATAGTTCTCGACGCGTTTTTCTTGACGTCCGTCGGCGTACTGAGTGGAAACCATGTGTCTGCAGAACAAAATAGGGTAAGTAACGAACTGAACCACCACGACAACAAGAAATAGGATAAGAGGAGATGCTGGAGTAAAACTCACTGGGCTAGAGTGAAATGATGAGGGGACGAGCCGACCTTGCAGCCTCCGTGATTTCAGTACTTGAATTAGGTCTCCCCTAGTACTACTAGTAAGCAGACCTTTTCATTTATATAGACGAAGAATGGTTCCTTGATCATGATGTGATCCACTGGGATGAAGCTTTTACATAATTATGAACCGACGGGAAAAAATCAGGTCATTGTGCGCGGACCTGAATCACGTGGGCCGAAGTATTTTGCATCGCGTAGATCAATTTAGATAGGTAAAATAATGTATTCCCCAGTCAGACTATTAGAAGGAAGACAGACGTTCCCTCAAACTGGATGTAAAGTCTACGGTCACATCTCACGTGCCAGATGCGGGTCGAACCTTCAGATCTCAGAATCTCGGCGATTGTCAGAGTCGGAGTACTTAACCTCTTGCCACAATTCTCGGACATTGAAGGGTGGGTCCCCGCCGCATCGGCTTGAGTGCTTCTCAACTACCCTTTGCGACTGCATATAGTACGCATAGTCATCACATTACCATAATGTGAAGGAGAACGTAACATTTGAAGTTGACGAAAAGTTTCGGATGACCATTTTGTGTGGCTTTGGGGCCGAGTGTTGGCAATCGTGACGATAGAAAACCAATAAAGGTGAACCGATGAGAGTATCGCAAAAACGTTGTCGTGTGAACTAGAAGGCGTTGTCAAGGACAAGGAGACGAGAGATTAGGCAGCGGAAAGTTGAAGATAGCATGAACGTGTTTCTCTGGCATCTCAAGATGTTGGAATTCGTGATTAAGGGAAAGCGGCGATACTGTCACGCTGTCGCAGCGATATTGAGCGTAAAAGAGTCTATGACCCTGTCTGTATCCGAGTCAGATAGCCGTGTTCTGAGCAGTGAGAACACACCATAACTTAGCTAAAGACGGTCCAGGAGATGCAGCGTTTCTGCAACAAAATAGTCATTGCAGCGTCGTATGGTGAGGCTGTAGCTGCCTCACTCGAGGGTGAACTAAATTCAGCGCTTGGTCCTTGAAGCTGGAGATTAAGTAGTTTAAGGAACATGAAACATGATCCTTAGTGTCTCCCGGGAGTATTTCCGAACGGGGGAATGTGACACAGCTTTCAACGTCAAACTTGTCACTGGTCTGAACGGACATCCAAACCACTCTCCACCCCGTCATCTCTCCCTTAAAACTATAGCTAGGAACCCCATATCTTTCAAACTGAACGTGGTATGCGATGAGCTCGGCAGGTGGACTTTCTCGCAGGCGGGTGGCTGGAGCTTCATCGTCCTCAGCTTCGGATGACGCCCCAAGTCCTAGCTGGACACCAAATGGTCCCAACCCCAATGGAACAGTTGTAACACACGCAGGCTCGGCTTTTGAAGGCGGAAGCAAAGTGGCCTGTGATCCTCGCGACCTCGATCAAGTCCAGGAAGACAGTCGCTATGGTGGCAGAATGCCTCGGCTGACAATCATGGAAGAGGTGCTCCTTCTTGGTCTCAAAGACAAACATGTATGTCCAGACCCTCTTTTATACACCTCCTACTCTTTATTTTCTGTGCGCTGTTCTTTTGAGTGCTATCTGCGCTTTCTCAGGCTACCCTGCCTCAGCAGCATAGCATGCCTCTTACATTACCTGCTTGAGCCGGTCGATATTCATGCACATGTGTCCTCATTTGCCACGCCCTGACATTAGCTCTTTGCAGGGTTATCTCTCCTTTTGGAATGACAGCATATCCTATGCACTTAGAGGGTGTATTCTTATCGAGCTCGCCCTTCGCCGCCGCATAGCTCTAGTCAAGGATCCAAATCAACGGCGGAGTCCTCTCGCAGACAGGCTGATTGAGGTTATTGACGACAAACCGACTGGTGAAACTATCCTTGATGAAGCATTGAAGATGATGAAGGGCCAGGAGACGGACAGAATGTCAATAAATGGCTGGGTTGATCTTCTGAGTGGTGCGTTTAGAATTTTATAAGCATTCTATGTCATCATTCCCGCATTGATGTTCATCTCATTGCTAAGCTGACTTTCTCCATAGGAGAGACGTGGAATGTCATGAAAATTGGATACCAACTTAAGCAAGTTCGTGAACGTCTAGCAAAGGGACTGGTGGACAAGGGTGTTCTGCGTACTGAGAAGCGTAATTTCTTGCTGTTCGATATGGCCACACACCCAGTTGCCGACGTACGGACGAAGGAAAGCATTGTCACACGGGCGGTATCGCTGCTTACTGCGACCACTTCTGCAGTACCACCGAGCGCTTTGGACAAGGAAGGAACTCAATGCAGGGTCACACGTACTGTTTGCTTGGTGTGCGCGGCATACGCGGCCAGTGTCTTGGACAATGCGTTTGGCAGATTGACATATGAAGACAGGGAAGCTGCCTTTCAGAGATGTGACGAGATACTTGCGGAGTTTGCTTGTTGGCCATTCGGGTCAACTTCGGCGACAGGAAACGGGGGTGGCAAAAGGAGAGAAGCTGCGAATATTGGGATGGGAAATAGTGCTCCTAGTGGGCGGGAGAGTGTGCTGGGTCTTGTGCAAGAGGTGAAGCGGGAGATGAACGGGGAGGATGACCCTTCGTTTCACTTAATTGCAGGAGTTCTCGAAGTTCTTTCAAAATTAGACTCGCTGTTGTGAGGAATGAATGCATAATTTTTTTTTTGGTGCTCGCTGCGCTTTGTTCGCACTTGTCCATATATACCTGATGATTGATATTTATACACTCACTTGTTCACCTGGACCGTTATCTGTAAGGTTAGGTTACTTGGCGTGGACTGACAGCGACACACTTGGCTTTGTAAGGGTTTAAATTCTCAACAGGAATTAGCAGCTGGGGGAGCATACGGTTGTGTCTATTAACCATGCTGACACCTGGCGTTTCTTTGACGACATTCTCAGGACGCGATCAATTTCGATCACATACGACATACGCCGCTGGGTAACGCTGTGCTCTTTCAGCCTTTCAGGCCCTTTCAAAGACTCTCACCACTGCAGAGGTCCTTCAGCTCTGCGGATATCCTATATTATTACAATTTACCATCAACACAACGAGATTATCAGTAATCTTACTTAATGGGCTTCATGATCGTTCAATGCCTCGGACTTGCACACACTTGATCGATTTTCCCGCTAGGAATTCACTGGGTAGATTTTTGCCTAAAAGCTCATCACGACTCGTCCCTGATCACCTTTTACGAGAGTATTCGGTCACCCACAGATTGGTCATAAAGCGCGGGTTGTTATCGCATAAATTCTTCATCGCTGTCCATACCCATAATCGTCCTCTACCGGTGCCCTCGGGCATTGACTCACATGGCTTTCAGCGTGGTCTTCCATCACGATACTACCGATCCGCTAGCGGTTATCAGCGCACCACCCCCGAACGAATCTTCACACGAGCAAGCCGCCAGGGAAGAACGGGAGAATGAGGCTCAAAGAATAAGTGATCTCATTGACGACGAAATTCGCGCTGAACGAGCGGTAAGAAAGAAAGAAGAGAATACAGTCAAGATCCTACTGTTGGGTCAGAGTGAAAGTGGTGCGTCCATTCAACTCTAACAATTCCCCTGGCATCTCAAGCTTTACAACAGGCAAATCGACAACCTTGAAGAGTAGGTTACGTTGTCTTCTTATTCCGTCATCATTGAATGAGCATTGTAGATTTCCGCATGCGGTTTGCCCGAGATAGATGGATAGAGGAACGAGCGTCATGGCGAGCGGTCATACTGTTAAATCTCGTTCGTTCTGCAAACACCATCCTTGATGCGCTGTCACAGGAGATGGATGATGCTGACCCAGACGAACTCGATGATGCATTCAAGTTCGACGATTACTATCGTCAATATAAAGTTCGCCTGAACCCACTGCAAGCAGTCGAGAGTAATTTGAAATGCTTGCTCGGTGCCACCGAAGATATCCAACCACGAAAACAGATCTCCCCAACAACGATCGCACCCAGCGGGTCGCCGGAATTCTTTGTTCGTTCTCGGACTTGGCGTAACTTTCTTCAAGCAACCCGAGGTCCTGATTTATCGCGACATTCCTTCCAGCAGGATCTTCCCACTTTACTCGACAGCACAGATGTGATCGCAAATGGCAAAGATGACATCAAGGCCATATGGGAGGATAGTCGCATACAAGCCATGCTATGGAGACGGAAGACCCGGCTCGAGGACTCTGCCGGCTTGTCAGCCCATTCATATTCCTTTCTCGCCTTCTCTCTCTGAATTGCATCTGCCCGCAGCTTTTTGGACTCAATCGACCGATTATCGGCACGAGATTATGAGCCAACAGATGACGATGTCCTTCGTGCTCGATTACGCACGCTTGACATCCAGGAACACGAACTAATAGTTGATGACGGTGAGTGAAGCGTGAGATTTTTTGCCTTTGTTTTCTGAATCCATTTTTGCCTCAGAGACCGATGCTCCGAAATGGAAGATTTTCGACGTTGGCGGCTCGCGCACACAAGTCCGTGTTTCGCCGATTTTCCAATTCATGCTCATCGCCGAATGATGTCTGCTAGCGTCACGCTTGGCTACCGTATTTTGATCAAGTCAATGCGGTCATATTTCTCGCACCAATCTCGTGTTTTGACGAGCGACTTGTCGAAGACCCCCGTGTCAACCGTCTAGAGGATTCCTTCATACTCTGGAAAGCGATATGCTCCTCCAAGCTTCTCTCGCGGACGATCCTCGTCCTTTTCCTAAACAAGATGGACATTCTCGAGGAGAAAATCAGACACGGCGTAATGGTGAAGCGCTTTCTCCCCAGCTACGGCGACCGGCCAAATGTGACGAATGATGTTGTCAAATGTATATATTTCTTGCTGTGTTGCGATCTTTCAGTGTGATTAAACGACTTGCCTCTAGACCTTCGACAAAAGTTTAAAGACACAGTGAGGTACTGCTCTCCGGAGCCGCGGGTATGTCATATATACCCGACGTCCGTCATTGTTGGTTCTTCCCTTTGTTCCGGGCTGGAAGTCCTGTTAATCTTCGTTTGCTTGATAGGATACGAAGAGTATGTCTGTGACACTGATATCTGGTACGTGCTTCTGTATTCTCTTGTGGTTTAAACAACCTTTTAAATGAAGGATTAACCTGGCAGTGCGGGATGGGATCTTGCGCGAACACCTGAAACGGGCGGATTTGTTCTGAGCGCGAAGTGACAGTAACATTTGTAATAACAGATCACATGCGAAACCTTGGCGAAACCTGATGAAGATACGACAGTTGACGATATAGATACATCATACGACAAGTGTAATTAGTACACGATTACCCCCTTACTTGCCGGATCTACCATATCGTAGGTATCTATAGGGACCCAGGGTATAATACAATCAGTATGAACTTCTCACATGATCACACGCTTAACTTGACTATAGCGGTCTCCATCCCTCGCCTGCTGGCCATTTGAGGTTGTCATTTTCCTTCAGAAAGTCACGATGTACGCCAGAGTTCTTCATCCGCTCTAGGTCTTCCCCTGAGCTCGGCTCATCGTCGGTAGGAGACTCCGTATTTGGATCACGATCAACATGAGCACCATCGTCGTCCTCGCGATGGGTATCCGTCATCAGCCCCTGCTCGCCCTCCTCCATCCACCTCGCTGGCGCATGCGAATGGTGAACGAACCCCCGCCGACTGAGACCTGCCTCAGCTTTGTACCGTGCCGCATCCAGTTTGGGTTGGGCTTTGAGTTGGAGATTTGAGATAGTTTTCTGGATGTGGGACATTGGTGAGGCGTCGGTGGTGTCACGATCTCTCGTGAAGGAGATGTGACGAGAGAGGCCTTGGAATGAGGATGTTCGTGTGTGTGAGGGAAATGCGGATGAGGGAAGTTCCGTTGTGCTTGACGCTGCGGTGATCTGGATGCTCTCGGGACGCTTGCGGCGAGGGGGAACTGGGGGTGTTGCAGTGTGGCGCAGTGACTTGGACCGCGTGGGACGCGTGGAGGAAGACGTAATGGACTCTGCTGTGTCGTTTGTAGGTCTGCGATCCGGGTGGGTTGGTGGCGCAGGTAGATGGGATGAGACATCTGGTGTCGTAATTAAGGAGTTTCCGGGAAAGGTTGGTTCTCTGGTGGGAAGTGGTGGGCGGAAAGGGGTGGGCGTATATGAGGATTGGGTGTTTAAGCTAGCGCTCGCCACTTGGTCGATGGATGGCAGGGAACTTGAGGTTGATGATGGAGAGCTGGGTGTTCGTCGACGGGGGAGCGGAGGCGCAGGGCATGTGTCCTCAGATCCAGACGAACGACTGTCGAGCCCTTTGCGGAACTGCTTTGTGGGACTTAGGCTGCGCGGCCTGCTGCTCGCAGAGGAACCGGATGAAGTCGTCTTGAGCACCTGTAGAACACGCGCACGATCCAACTGTTCTTCAACACGCTTCAAGTTCTGACCGTGCTTGCTAGCCTCCAGTGACTGCTTCATCAGGGGAGTCATGATATGACTTGGCTTAATACTGCGAGGAGTATCAAATGGAACCAGAACAGGTGCATTTCGGGACTGGGCTAACGATGTGCGACGTGCTTGGGCAACCAAGGGTGCTGGTTTTCGAGGAGGAAGCGGTGGAATGTTGGCATCATTGCGCTCGGGCGATTTCTGAGCAGCGTCTGTCCAATTTGCTTTGTCGCGCATCAAGAACGGATTATGGCTGATCTTCTGTGACATACGGGAGGGTATGACGGGAGGGGTGTCAGATTGATCTTGAACAGATGACAATGACTGCTGTGTATCAGACTCGAGTGATTTGCGAAAGGGATTTGTGTCTGGAGAGGAAGAGTTTGAGGATGTGGCATATTGTTTGGGTCGGTCTGGATGAACAGGCGGAGCGTGCGCTTGAAGCTTTGAGGGAGAAGTTGATCTCGAGCGTTCAAGAACTTCTGGGGTAGGGTGGGCTGGAAGGTATTCGGGTCAGTGCTGACCGAAGGATGAGGAGGTAATACACACACCTTGGACAAACGCAAGAGTTCTATCAACGCGTTTACCTGATACAGCGTGAAGGACAAGCCTGAGTGCAGCAAAAAACTGGCCACCGGTGAGACAATCTGTGTGGAGCAAGTTTGGGTAGAAGAGTTTCAAGATCTAGGCGGAACGCGTACAGTTAGGACATGAAGAAGGCGTATGAATGGCCGAACCTTGTCGATATCTGCAGTTGGTAGATTGGGATATCTGCCTCGTAGCCATGCTCTGACTTCGCGGACGCCAACGGACATGGCTTCAAAGTGGGCATCGTCGTGGACAGTGTCAGGTGAGACTGCAAGATCATTGAGAGATGAAGTAAATAGGTTGTATTCTAGATCGTTGAGAGCAGATACATGAAGAATTAAAGGTCGCATTGCAAACAAGAGAGTCTTTGCATGAGCAAAGCGCGCGTAACGAGTCTTACCCGGACCACGCTAATCATGGGCACGTGTCTTGAACCACAACGGTCATGTCAGAAGACCTTCCACCACCATACACCCCAGCTACTACAGCACCACCTATCTGGGAACCTCACTTTGTAGATCTAACCCAATATTCCTCTCTTATTCTTCGCAAGCCCTTGGATCCTCCACCTGACTGCTTCTCCACTCCGTCGCCTCCAAGAGTCAAATCTAACGATTTCCCTCCATTCAGAATTCCCTGCGCTGGAAACAACCTCGCAGATGGTTTTCGCATTCTTTATCCCTCGGGTCTACTTGAGAAACATGGGATTCAACAGGCAGACTGGACTCGCTTTCTAGAGGATCTTGGAGTCTCTGCTCGTCTGGCGGGTCAGGGACTTAGCGCAGTCGGTTCTCGTGTTCCCATAACACCACACCCAGTCCGTGGTATATTCAGCACAAGAGCAACTGGGGTCGCATATGACTCTCAATTCACGAGAAGCCCTAGGGATGAGGTGCAGACACTCATTACCGTTTGGAATCAGTCTGCGTTTGAACGACGCAAATTGCGTGTCACTCTGCACATCACAGGAGGGCTGGATAACAGGGCCGCTTACGAACTTTTTGTCGAATCTCTTTGAAATGCTTACGATAATCTTTACCCATATCACCAGAAATTCTTTACATTTCAGCATCAGGTGTAACACATGATTTATGTGCGTTCGTGTCCACACTTGATCATCCTCGCACAACTATTGCAATTCGATTCACGCTACTTTATGAACAAATTGTCTTTGAAGTTCCCAGTGTGACAAGCAGCAGTGATTGATGGACTTTCATCTGAGTCCAGTCAATGATGGTACCAGAGCGATTGCACGACGTCAAGAGTGCCAAACCGTCCTTGTACAATTTACTTCCAACAAGTCCAAGTTCACGATGATGAAAGGTGTTCAGCCTACAATTGGCCTAGATCCAGCACAGCGAAGAATCTGACAGTTCGAATGACCGAAACGTGTGCATAGCATACACGAATTTGATCATAGTCATCAAGACATGCCGAACCCCGGCCACGTTTATTGTGCCCCCAAAACGATGGCGAGTGAGCAGCTGAACTTTGAAGATATAGGAAACAGCTCAACCTGTATTGGGCCGACAGTTCTGGATTGTCGAGGATAATACACATGCATGCGCAAGGCAGCGCATACTCACGAGAGTCATGGTCAAGGGACTTGCTCAGATGGTAGCGAATATGGATGAAATTAACGCGAGGTGATGACCACCAAGAAAGTTCAAGTTTGACAAGCATAACCCACAGGAACACCAATCACTCAGTGTCCATGGAATTCTCTCAGATCGGTCATGCTCACCTTGACAAGATTCTCATTTTATTTACAGTCCGGCCGACTTCGTACCTGAAGTTCCTGACCTGGGAACCTACAAGCGTGCCCATGCCCCAATATGTGATGGTCGAGGAGTCAGGATTAAAGAACCGTTTCGTGGCCGTTTGATCAGTCCGAACGACGAATGAGGTCTGCTCTGTGCGAGTTAATGCGAAGATTCTCGTCCGAGAGGAGTTGGACAAAAATGACCACCGCAGGGGTCGAACCTGCAATCTCCTGATTCCTTCGTTATCGTAGTCAGACGCGATGCCATTTCGCCAGGCGGCCGTGCTTTTGTCATCGTTCCTGTTGAAAATGTCACTCCGGTTTCTTGAAAAAGACCGGCAAGTTATTCGAGGGCACCCCACTCAGGCAAGGACGACAAAAGTGTTAGTCTAAAATAAAATAAAAATGCGCATGATAAATGGTTGGCTTCAGGTATCACACCTTGCAGAATAGTTGGCCCATTTAGTACGAAACCACGACAGGTGGTGTACTGTGGTGCATGACAACCTATAAGTACACGGATTGTAAGTAGTCAGGATCGATGTAGACAACCGATTCCTCCGGTATATTCGGAAACTCAACCGCAATCAAACCCCCGCTGTTTATCAATGACCACTTCGTGAATTTCTTTTCTGGGCGACACACAATTGTGATCCCAAGAATGTCACTTGGTTGAAATCCCGGTGGGAAAGTTGACTTGGGTTTCCGCGCTAGAATAAAGCCAGCTGATTTGCGCCGGATCCCAAGGACTTCGCGTAATCCTTCGATATTTGAGTAGTTGACAACTCCGAGTGCATAAACCCACGAGTATTCGTCAGACATAGCTTTTCCTAGATGGACCATATACGAGTTAAGATACCTTTCCTTCTCGATTATATATCAGACTCACCAATGTCTTCTGGAAACAAATTAGTATGGTCATATGAAGTGAAGTCAATTTCGATGGTCGGACACAGCGGACACTTGAGTTTGAGTTGGGTACTCGAGCCATCAAACCGTCTCCAAGAAACATTGAGTGGAAGTATCGCTAGAGGCACTCGTAAGCCGAGGCTGGTCATCGTCATCTCGAGTCGCTCATCATCGAATTCCAAATCTTGACAGTCCACGTAGCTCTGGGGCGATTGAGGAATAGCGCGTGAAGTGCAATGTTCTGCACTCTGGCCCTTCCAGTTGAAGACGGAAGGATCGCCGGCCTGCATGATTGCCTCAATAAGCCTGCAGAAGGCGCGGTCTCCTCCCTCTCCGTAAGCGACCTGGAGGCTGACGTCAAACATTCCCATTAAAGAATAAGCCACATCTTCGGCCCTTGTTGTCTTGCGTCTTGCTGCCCATGTCATTCGTTTATCCACCCTGATAGGACCTGGTGTGAAGAAGAGGTCATCAAAAGAGATACCAGACGCTCTTTCCAGAGTCTCCATTACTTCAGTCGGTTCCATGTTCTTGTCATCTTCATCATCTGTCATGGGCGTCCAGCGCTTGTAAAAGAATTTAATCCTCTCGGGCGCAAGGAGTTCTTGCAACGTCCAGCCCCTTGTAAACCACTCATCATGCTCTACATCTGCAATGGTCTCGCTTTGCGCCAGGTGCACGATACAGATGGCTGAATTGCGATACCATCGAAACATGGAACGAATCGACTCGTCTAGCTCGGTGCTGTTGTTTTTGTCGATACAGCAGGTGTCCGACCACGCAAATTCCATCCCGTACTCTCTGGCTTTTTTGCAGAAGTTTATCAGCTTCGTGTATCCCGCCAGGCTTTCCGCTATGTTCGCCTTCATATCATCGTAGGTTGGCTCTCCTTCATCCAGCCATCGATGAGATAGAATGGCGTATCGTACGCTTTCGGAGGGGTGATACAGACTGTCCTCTAGTGGTACAGAGCTCCGGAAGTGCTTCTTGACATCACTGCGCACAACAAACTTCATGTCTGATAGACGTATGAGTCGGATCGGTATATTGTTCATCACATATCGCTCGAATTTGTCGAGATTGCTCTCCTCCTGATTCATGGTAGATCCTACACTGCTAGACACAAATCATTATAGATCTACGCGACAAAATGATGGAGAGAGAACCAACCTCCTTTGTGGGTATCAAGAATCGTTCCGCTGGCGCTCCGTCTGCACGATGAAGGGGCGTTGCAAAGGTTCTTGAGCTCAAGCTCAACAAACTACAAATTATCAGGTGAGACTTCTTCCTTTGGGCCAAATCCTGACTTGCCTCGGACCGGCGAGGCAATGGTATAAAATGGTACTTGGGTATTAGTACACTCAGCCTGGTGCGCCAATGTGTCGGAGCTCCTTCACCTGTCAATGTAAAATGTCAGTTCCTCTGTGTCTGCGTTAGTACAATGCATATGCAAACCCCACCTTAAATTTCAAATGTCCTATGTAGTATATCTCCTTGCACAATGCACAGCTTGCCGCTGAGTGAAGCTTGTGTGATGACAAAGCAGAGTCACGGACACACAGAAACCGACTTGAAGTCCATGACGGCGGCTTTCTGAGCCTTTCTCGACACACATTTAAACCTGGTTGTTACTACCCCTCCTCTCTTACTCAGACCACCAACGTGACACACCTCCGAGATAAAGTTTACTGCAATCTCAGGCTGTACACTTTTCGTAGTAGTAGATGTCGGGTCACCCACTCCTTCGCCAAGTGCTCGTTTTAACATAAATCGCTGCCAACAGCTCCAAAGTGTTCAATCAAAGGACTGTGGGAACAGCTAGTTTTTGTATCATTGGTATGTTTGAGATTCTTTTATTCACCAAATTCATTAGCCTGACGTGAACTAGTAAGTACAGTGCCATCATGGGGGCCTGCCAACGGAACATTGGGTCTCCCCACCCGTTGAGTAGTTACTTCAACGTTCACTCGATGGCAAAGCGGACCACCAATGGAAACGTGCCCCTTGTCAACTGCAATGCAGACCTCTGGTCTGGCAAGATCGATGTGGGCACGCCCCCTCAAACGTTTACAGGTTCGTTTGATTAATCCACAACATGATACAGTCTAATCTGACATTCTGAAGTGGTGTTCGATACTGGTAGCTCAGACCTCTGAGTTTTCTCAGAAGCATATTCCTTCGTCTCCGCGCTGACAGTTAACTTCCTTCCATCTACTGAATGTCTTGTCAACTGTGTTGGGCATGCACAACACGACCCTGCTGCATCCTCGTATGCAAAATATTCTGGCCAGTCGCTCATGCTCATGTACGGCGCTGGGGAGACAGCGGGCGAGGAGTACGTCGATGACGTTTTTGTTGGAGGTTGCGAAGTTAGTTGTCCTACGTGTTTATTTTCTCTCTACTAATCTGGTTTAATGCCAATGTCCCCGGTGTTAGAACGACTTTTTAAAGAGCACCTGCGCACTCTGTCCCTGACTTTACAGGTTTATGTAACCACACGCCTCTTGTTCATTTGAAATGGCTGCAACCGTCGATGTTCGCTCTGCTGGAATCTGGGGGAGTTCAGGGAACACGAACGTTGAACTCCCCCAGATCCCCATGGTAGCAACATATAGAATCAATGAAGGCAAGGCTGTTACGGATCTCATTAACGAGAACACCGCACACAATGCAGGGAAGTTGGTGCACGGACTAAAGCCTCGAACCCCACCAGCTTCAAGTTAGTACGTTCAACACTTGAGTTCGAGCTCGTGTGGTGAATACTTGCACTGTCAATTCACTATTCAGGTGTACTAATTCTGAAGCTTAGTATTGCTCATGTTGAAGATGCAAAAATCTGCGCCCACGTGCTGCATGCAATTGGTGGGTGAATTCTCCTTGTGTTTTGGCGGCAACCCACCCGGTCCCACCGTGACTGTTCATTAATCCCACTCTTAGATGCGACCAGAGCTGTCGAAGCTGGCGACATCCCAGCTGCATTGGACGAATTCCGAAGAACTGTGGTGACAACAATTATGTAATGCTACAACAGACCCAGGCCTGTTAACAGAGAATAGAACGATACGACAAAACTAGGCAATGATTGATGTTCGACTGACGTACAACATTCGTGCATGTATAGGATAGAATACACCATACCAGTACTTGTTGTACGTGGTATAGGCAGCGCAGTGACACGACAGAACATAGCAGCAGGTTAACCGAAGTTAGCTCACAATGCATCCCCATCCCTTTTCACTTTGTTTTCCTTCTTGTGTACTTTCCAATTCGTTCCCCTCTCCTTCACCTCGCTTCGTTTCATTTACATTCCCTCCACCTCCTACACCTATACCTTGACCATCCCCTCTCGTTCCTTCATCTTCGGTTTCATCACCCCCTGCTGCTCCCTCACTCTCACTCTCACTGTCACCTTCGTCGTCTTCCGATACTTCACCTCCACTTTGATCGCCCGTTCCTTCGCCTTTCCCACTCCCCATGTTCTTGGTGGCGGTAATTATTGAAACCCTGAATCTCGTTGAGTAAATCACCCATCTTGAAATATAGAACGCACCGTTCAGGATAATCGGCTGAGTACATGATGACGATTGGAAATACCCTGTATAACTCTCCATCGGCACATTTCAATACAATACCACGGCGAAATGCTTGCGCTCCTGCCCCTTCACCTTCATCCATCACTCCTGGTCTATCTGTACTTTCGCCAACATCATCCACAGTTTTATTATCCTGCCAACGCCAGTTATTTGGCGTCCATGCGAGAAGCTCTTCTGCTCGCTTCTGAAAAAGCTTGCCGGAAGCTCTTGTATACTTCAATAACTCATATTCGCCTTCACCATACCCCTGCGCACGAAGTGCTGCCCATGCGACATTCATGGCCAAGACTGAATGATGCCGGTTCGGAACGGTGTCCAGGATCACGATGTACTTCACTGGGAAGTTCTTGAAGCGGAAGAACCAGCCTTTATTTTTTCCGCTTTTCAGTATTTGAAGATATCCGAGGAATGGGTAATTTCGTATGCCTGGCATCTCACAATGAGTGCCATACAGTACATCGACCGCAGATCTTGAGACCGTCCACTTGCCAGAGCCTGTTGGCCGATTTGCAGAGAGCGCTGGGGGAGCTTCAAATTCCCGAGTTCGCATCATTGGTAAGACGTCTGTGGGGAAAACTTCGACGTCGCGCCCGGGGTCCGTCTCAGAACGTGTTACTACCTGGAAGAGGTCGGGTCGCGCGCGAAGTTCTCGTAGAAAAGCATCATTAAATGGATCGGGCTCGTTTCTGAGGGCGCCAAACATATATCCCCTCGCCTCTACCTCGCACCAGACGATACATCCCGGCCTCCTGCCTCGACGCGTGGTTGGTATAGGACCAGTCATGTGCGGGGGCATCAGGCCTGACACCATGTCAGTGATAACCACCCCAGAGAGGGAAAGATGTTTCCTGGGTACAATCGCATCAACCCCATCGTACCGTCTGCTACAAAATGTCGGAGGTGGTAACATGCCAATCGCTCCAAAAGACAGAAAATTGACCATGTCATCGAAGTTATTGCATAAACGGACAAACCGGTTCTCCACATCGGCGGGTGGCTGCAAAATCTCCAACAGATACTGATTAATCACGTATCGTCAGCACCAGTACACAGGAAGATCGAAGATACTTGCCCACCAAGCTTCATGGGAGATGGTGCGTATGTGGGTACGGCTGTATATCCATCCCCCAAGCACCTTGTGCCGGCTACCTGAACAACATGAGACGGTGGGTTGTGCAACTTGAATAAGCACGCCACTTACTCAGACTACCAAAATTAGCGACGTCACCCCCCTTCGACATCATAAGGGCATCAACCACTGCATCTTTGAACCACGTCAATCCAAAACCTAATTTATTTCTTTCGAACAGGAACACGAATTTGAATGCATCCTCGATCGAGAAGTCATCGTCCAGCATGAGATCCTGGAAGGAGACCTTGTCGAAGGTTTTGAAGAAAAAGTCTGAATCGTGAAACATGATCCGTCGTGCATATTGTTGGAAAATGTTATGTAGGACAGTTGGGTCAGGCTCAAAAGTCGGATCAGAGTCGTCTGGATCTGCTTCACGACGAAGGCGTGTGAAAAGATCAGGGTCCGTGATCATTTCGAAAATGGTATGCAGTATCTGAGTTTTTCGTCTGAAAAAAAAGAGTCGTCATCAATGTCATCACATCCAAGCCCATGGCCTAAATTTGGCGAGACTTACGCTCGGTGCTCAAGATCAATTAGGTCCTCATCCGCTAACGCAGAGGATCCCATAGACTTTTTACTAGCGGGAAACAGATATGTAGAGTTCTTTCGATCATTGAGAAAGGTTCGTTGAGCTGCTTCAATGATTCTCTCCGTGGAGATTGGTTCATCATCCAAGTCGTTTGGTAGTTGAACCGGTTTTATCCACTCGGAACCAGGATTATTGGCAATGTGGAGATCCAACGCCCGGGCTTGAAGATTGCTGAGGATATCAGCTGCTTTCCTCATTTTTTTCTCGAGAAACTTCAAACGATCCTTGTGTCCATCATCGACTGTAGGCGCACAGTCGTGTTGGTGAATAGAGCGGGAGAACTTAAAGGGCTCACTTTTCAAGAAGAAGCGTCTTTGGTGTATACCCCTGCCAGTCCTCTCCACTCGAATGCTCTCGAGATATTTGCGCACCAAACGGGCCTTATTGAGTGTCAAATGCAAATCAGTGTAACATTCAATTTGCTCCTTCGTCGGGAGCTCCAGGGTCCCAGATTCGATGTCGTCAACAACCTTGGAAGCATCCTTGTACTTCTTATACATTGTACGGTACTGGGCTTGGTGAACCTCACAGCGCTCGAAGCCTTCTGTCGGTGGCTGGTCGCAACGCGTCGTTTCGTCCTCCTCCAAGGTTGAACAAGAGATTGGGCCTATATCCTTTGACTGACTGGATGAGACATTGGGTATCTTCTTCCTGCCATTCCCCTTGCCCCTTCCCTTGTTCTTCTTCTTAGAACCTGTCATTGCGATGCGTAGTGGTGATGACCAGAGAGTACGACACTAGTGGGCGCCTGTCCTGGCAGGTTGGCTTGATTTGCCCCAGGCATGATACTGTGACTCCCACATAAGAATAGACCCGGCGCTCCCATAGTCGACGACTAAAGTCAATATCATAAGTAGAGACGAAGGAGCGTGCGAACAAAAAATAGCCGTGTTTAGGAGTCTCGACTCGGATGGCGGCCTCAACCTGTCACCTCATCACCACTGACACCACAATACTGCTGTAGCGGGACTTGAGTATTTGATTTCCTGCGGCCTCATCAAAGTGTGGACGCCCTCTCTCAGGTAAATATGGAACGCTGTCTTAGGTGAGATCAGATAATATACTCCATATCACTAATGTACCTAGACAGAGTAATAATCAGACTTGAAGGCGCATGTTAGTGTATACGCGGGCGAGCAGAAAACGAGCGATTAGTACCGTCAGTCCAGGTTACGAACTGAGGGACTCAGCAAGTCCATGTTAGGGAGTTGTATAATGCAGCATGATCCGAGCTCACATATCCGGCGTAAGCAATCCGAGAGTATTACCTACAAGCGATGACCTTTATTGTCGTATTGATATCTGGCAGAAGCATTTTGAATGCCAACTAATCCGTGAAATGTACAGCTGGTCGCCACCCACGTCTGTATCTCGTGATGCACTTTACTCTGATAGTCGCGCTTAGCGAGCGCTCCAACAGAATATCGCAGTCGATGCCTCATCAGTAGTTTGATAGGTACGCTTGACGTCCTCTGACCTGAACCTCCGATTTTCTTATTCTCCACTCATCACTCAGCAGACTCCATATCCTTGTCATGCTCATTCGCGAGAGAGACGTACACTCAAGCCATGAGTGTACACGATTCATTCATTTCATTCTCCATGGCCCATCGCATGGAGGAAATCGCATCTGAGCACCGATCAGTTATCAGCTATCTGACTTCACGATTCGCAATATCTATATATCCAGACAGTAGACCGACAACACGTAGAATCAGCTGTCAAGGCGCTTTCATTGATTCTCATTGTATTTTAATATCGGCCATCAAGCTTCAAGGACCAGGTTGGTTGCTAGTCATTCCAGATAATTTCACCTTACTACTTGGTTCAAGCGCGGGTGCTTCGTTCTAGTAGTGAGACAACAAGAAATAGCTTTGCCTAGACCTTTCAAATATACTATATGTCAAATAAATATCACAACGAATCCTCCCTCCCTGCAGGCTACTCGGCAAGCATGTCCCTACACAGTACTGCTAGTGGTTACATGTACACGCTCCTGGAAAACAATCGAATTCAGGCCAGTTTCTGCGTCGGAGTATGCCACGAGTTTGCTATGGTATTCTCGAACGCTCAGGATGAGGCGTGGTCCCAGCACAAACAATTGTACGACCAATAAAATTTGAAGAGCAGCATCGAGTGTGAGAGCTCCAATAGAAGTTGAATTCTACAGAAATGATGAGCACTGGTTGCATGCAGATAACAGCAACAGGTCAGCACACCAAGATTCCTGTAGAGAAAGCAGTAAGCTGGATGCAAGAGACACCGGCAAAGCTAACATATGCGGAACTTGAGCAACATAACCGCGTTCACATTACAAGCTCACCTTGCAAAATAGAGAACGTGAGACTGTATCAGCACTCCGAAATAGTCCCCGATGGTCGATCCCGTCGATGGGCCGAGTCGTCGCAGCTCACGGAAGTGTTTTACAGTAACCCAGGCTGAAAGGCACAGCGTGAGGACCTCCCAAACTGTGTTGAGCATCCAAACCATTGAATACAGAAGCTGGTCGTTCCCGCCATATACATAATAGCACATATACGTGCCAGAAAGTATGAACTCCTCTGGTGTTTGTCCAATGAGCCATGTTCTTCAAGTCGACAAGTAAAGCTTACCTGCTATATGATGTGGTATTGCTACCATTACTCCGCAGGCGATGTTTACAGCCAGGAAGATAATAACGAGGAACATAAGCATCTTTCTAGATCCCTGATACATGGCATGCAAGCGAGCAATCACGATGACTTGCATCGTGTGTCAGTTGGCAGGTCAATATCACAGAGGTATTGCACCTGGGTCACTTACTGCCCAACATGGCAGACAAGGCCACAATTGTCCCGCCGTATGCGTAGTACGTGATAGTGCCTAAAACTCGCAATTGGTGAACGCCCTCGCACTAGTATCAAAGACTCCGACTTACACCTAATATTGAGTCATTATGTTGAGCCAAGTTCAATGGTTGGAATCTCACTCACCCCTACATATGAGCGTATTGATTGGATGGGAATGAGATGGTTGCACAATACTTACTGCACCTGTCAGCGATACCGATGGCAAAGATCCTGTGTCTCCCGGTCAGAAAAATGGAACACGGCGCATATGAGACATGCCCAGAAGATTGAGACTAGTTGTCAGAGATGTGCTATTAGTACAGTGCAAAGTTGTCGATCTCGAGACATACGCAGAAAACGGGATTCCAATATAGCGTATCTAGAACATTTTGGAGTCAGCACAAGTTGCCCACCACACTAGAGCACAACACAAGTACGAACAATCAAATACAGCACGGTCATGAGAGACCAGCGTTGTCTCTGTCGCGAATTCATTTCATGCTCTTGGTTTCTTCTGATATGGGACTCTTGTCACTCACCCAGATGAGTTCAATCTATGATAGCATTATTAGTGAGATAGTTGCTCCGGCGATAACATCGACGCACCTCTTGTCCGAGTGTTGACACTGGAAATATCATGAGAATATCAGCGATCTTCGAACACTGTCCTGCTCACCCCAATCGTATACCACCACGACGCCTGCGGCAACTGCACAACCACAAGTCAACGTTAAATGCAGACATTTTGATGTGACAAACCTCCCCAATAACTGACAAAAATATCGAAATTGATTAACGGCCACCAACTGGGATCATTTGAGACGTAGGTCATGTTCAAGGGATGGGTGTGAGCGAGTGGGGAAGGTTAGTGGTATATAACTACAGCGTTCGTGTTAGATATACCACCGTTCAGCATAATGGAGATGTATATTTGATCCTGCTTCAAAACCCTTGATCCGGTGAAACGGTTAAAAATAAAACAAAAAGAAGCCCTGGATAATCAAAGTAGTAGAATTTGATTTATAAACCAGTATTACGCACGCGACTACTCGCACACTAGAAAAATTCCAGTGGTCAGTGATACCGCAAACTTATTTCCAATGCCATTTTCGAGGTGTTCCGTATGAAACCATGTATCCATCGATCGAACGATGATGTGATCCCAATGAACCTATCTGTGTTCTCTTAGCCTCGCTGGCCAAGCTCGAGACTTGCTATTAGCTCCCCTGATTGCTTTCTCTAACAAGGTCGCATTCTGTGGTATGGCAAAAGTCAGAGAAGAAACACAACAGCGCAGTCTATTCGGTGCATCCGATCGTGCGCTTGATGCGACGGTGATTCATTGCACTGGCGGATACATTGTTACTCATGCTGTGTGATTGATACCTGTTGAATATAAGACGCCATGCATACTAGGTCGAAAGAGAAATCGCACATGGGAGACGAGAAGCCTGTGACAGGTAAAAAAGCCCGATTTCTGATTGTACAGCCATTGTATTTCAGGATGTTTTATTGTGCCGACTTGAGCAGGAGTCGGTAAAGGTTGCAAGCTAAAAGCGAAATCCATCAGATAAACCAAGGACGCCACTGTCTGACCTTCATGAAGCTCAGCAAATTCATTGGCAGGCTACGAAAGTCGTATCGTGATCGGATGCTTGCACATGCATAGCCATCGTACAGACACATCGTCGCTTTAGAATTATTCCACCTTCACAGGATGCCAAAGATACAAATCCAAAACAGTCACATGTCGCCTCGTATACCGTACTAACGGGTGCGGTGTGACCACGGGTACCACATCCCGACACCGTACGCGTACCCGCCATACCTGTGACCCCCATACCCGCGGTGTGGCCCATACCCGTGCTATAACCCTAACCACATCTTCACGCGATGAAGCGCACGGTAACCATTCCATTCTCCATCATCGCATGGAAAGCCTCAGCCTGGATGATGCAATCGCCATGACCTAGAAGAGTTGCCATAAAAATGTTGCTGCACCGTAATATATTTGCCCTTTTTGTGGTTCTCCGAGCGCTTCAAATGGTTTCTCATGGGTTTCGGTGTTGATATTCTGTCGTTCGAGAAGCTCGACTGTTGCAGTGGCTGTCTTGGCTCCGGAATTCCAGTGTAGGTTCATCCTGTGTTGGGGCAGATCAGTGGCATCGAGTATTGGATACATGAATCTATGATATACTTAGTACCTGTGACAACACCAAAGCACGGCGATGAATGAGTAATATCGTCAAGCAGTGTTTGCATTCACGCACCAAGCATAATACACAAGAGGTGGGGTCTCCATGCGTTCGCAACTAGTGTTGAAACTTGTCTAAATTTTAATCAAAGCCCGTGGCGCTACTGTCGGCATTTAGTTTGCGGAGTCAAAAAATGAACCAAGCCTACTGCTGTAATAGGATTGAGTGCTTACCGCAAGCAATGCACACTCTCTTGTTGCCTCACTCTCATCGGTCATGGAAGACGAGAATCGACCTGCGCGTGAAGCTCGACGGACAGGCACGTTATGATATAGTTACCTGTAGCAACACCAAATTACGGCAACGAATTAGGGCTTTCGACAGAGAAACGAAAACGAGGGGGTCGAAGTTCGAAGGTGCTTTGATGGATGTGGGATGTGTTGTTGTTATAAGTGCAAAATGATCGCGGTGCTTTGCAAACAAACGGTTTGTAACAGCGAATCGCGAATCACAGCTCGATCGACCCACCGAATAGACAGTCGGGGGCGAGGAAAGTGTAGTGATGGGATAGGTAACTGCGTGACCCAGCAGGGCCATTTCGCTGTGGTTGCAGGCGCACGGTGACTTGTTTGCTGAAGTACGTTGGTCACCGGCTGTGTTCACTGTTCAGTAAAGCACTGCTGGTTATGCCCATAGTCCAGAGGAAGAACTGACCGTTTTGCGGCAGGACGCTGAAGACGCACACGACACTAGGCACGATGAATCAATAAAACAAGAGTTTGCATTCGCGCATCAAACATAATATGAAAGATGCGGCACCTCCATGTGTTCGCAGCCAACGTTGAAGCTTTGGGTTGCAACCTTCGGTTTTTGCCGAAAAATGTGTGCTAATCTGCCGACGCCGTGGAACTCCCATTATATGTATATCCATGTCATCGTCGACTCATCGAGCACCCGTAAGCATATATAAGCTGAGTCATGCATCAATCTATGCCAATAATGGAGACCCTCTTACAGGGGATCGATGATCAACTTGAACTTCTAGCAAACCCATCTCCGAGATCATCAACGCAATGTCTAAAGTTCAGTACCGCTCCCTTGGAAAGTCTGGCCTCAAGGTCTCTGTCCCAATTGTGAGCTATCAAACGCTTGTTGATAACTCGCCGCCATTCATTAATATTCAAATATTCTTCATAGCTTGGTGCGATGAGCTTCGGTACTTCAAAATGGGCTGTATGTGATTATCTCCTGTTCGATTCACCAGATCCTCAACTTCTTACAGCCCTGGGTCCTCGACGAGGAGCCCTCTATCGAAATAATGAAGGCTGCTTGGGACCTTGGTATCAATACCATCGACACCGCCAACATTTACTCAAACGGCGAGTCAGAGCGTGTCATCGCCAAGTTCATCAAAAAGGTGTGCCTTACCGATGTCCTAAATATACATTCATTGATGCATAGATTCCATAGTACAACATTCCTCGCCCCCAGATCATAATCGCAACCAAGTGCCAGGGCCTTGTCATCAATGATCCTTCAATACATGGGTTCGGCAGACCCGATCTCGATGCGCTGCCCGAATACGTTAACCAGTCTGGCCTGTCTCGCGCTGCAATCTTTAACGCTGTCGATGCGTCCCTCGCTCGTCTCGATACCCCATACATCGATCTCTTGCAGATCCACCGCTTCGACCCTTCAGTCACCCCTCAGGAAACCATGAAAGCGCTCCACGACCTCGTGCAGAGCGGTAAAGTCCGATACATTGGTGCTAGTTCAATGCGCTGCTGGCAGTTTGCCATGTTGAACGACGTGGCCGCTCGCAATGGTTGGACGACGTTTGTCAGCATGCAGGATGAGTACTCGCTGCTCTACCGCGAGGAGGTGTGTCCCTCAAAATTACAAAGTCTACTCTTCAGTTTGACATCACATTCAGGAACGCGAAATGCTCGCTTATTGCAAATTCAACGGTATCGGTGTCATACCCTGGGCTCCTCTATCTGCTGGTATCCTCGCACGTCCCGTTGGCACAGAGACGACACGTCTGATTTCTGTCAAGGGAACCGCTTGGGAGAAAAAGGTGTCCAGTGCAGATGCGACTATCATTAACCGTGTCGAAGAGCTTTCAAAAAAGAAAAATTACAAGATGAGCCAGATTGCGCTGGCCTGGGTTGCATCAACGGTGTCGAGCCCTATCGTGGGTATCAGCTCTGTACAGAGGCTGCAGGAGAGTAACATCGAAGGAATTGAGCTCACCCCGGAGGAGATAAAGTACCTGGAGGAGCCGTGCGTATTCTGCTCGCTTGGTTATTCAACTAGAGACTGACGATCAACTTTACAGGTATGAGCCCAAGGCCACTCGTGGCCACACTTAGGTGATCACAGCCCACAACGCCCAAGGAGAGATACCTGTAGCACTTTGTATTAGTACCACCATCGACTTAAACGCAATGGACTGAGTGGAGAATGATCATACCGGTTTCAGAAGCAGCGGAGTTCTACTATGCTGATGGATTTGAGGGTATGGGCACAGCGTAAGACAATTGTACCCTTGAGTACACCGTGACCTTCGTTGATTCATTCGAACACTTGACAAGAACAGAGACAAAGGACCGTGCGAACAAAAAAACACCAAGAACCGTTAGCTGTGTTTAGGAGTCCCGATGGCGCCTCAACCTACCTACAAGCGATGAATCGATAACCGGTCGTTGGGTTTTATGCTGTATTACTATTAGCTCCAAAAGTAAAAATGGCAACCGATAAGTCAAGAGTAACGCCGTCGTATTTCCAGTAATTTTTATTGTCGTATTGGTATCCAGAAGCATTTTGAATGCCCATCAATTCGTGAAAAGTACAGCTGGTCGCCATAGTGCTGGAGGAAAAGGATGAAAAGCAAACCTGAGAGCGTGCGTCAGTGCTGCACAGCATGACGGGTGGACACAATTGACACCGAGTCGACTCCAACTCGTGCTTAATTAGAAGATGCATTATATATACATGTCATCGAGCACCCGTAAGCATATATAAACTGAGTCATGCATTATGCTAGCAATAATGGAGACCCTCTTTAAATACAGGGGATCATTAGCTTGAACTTCTAGCAAACCCATCTCCATCATCAACGCAATGTCTAAAGTTCAGTACTGCTCCCTTGGAAAGTCCGGTCTCAAAGTCTCTGTCCCAATTGTGAGCTATAAAACGCTTGTAACCCACAGCACTCGCCATTCATTAATATTCTTCATAGCTTGGTGCGATGAGCTTCGGTACTTCAAAATGGGCTGTATGTGATTGTCCCCTGTTCGATTCACCAGATCCTCAACTTCTTACAGCCCTGGGTCCTTGACGAGGAGCCCTCTATCGAAATAATGAAGGCTGCTTGGGACCTTGGTATCAATACCATCGACACCGCCAACATTTACTCAAACGGCGAGTCAGAGCGTGTCATCGCCAAGTTCATCAAAAAGGTGTGCCTTACTGATGCCCTAAATCTACATTCATTGATGCATAGATTCCATAGTACAACATTCCTCGCCCCCAGATCATAATCGCAACCAAGTGCAATGGCCTTGTCATCGATGATCCTTCAATACAGGGGTTCGCCAGACCCGGTCTCGATAAGCTGCCCGAATACGTTAACCAGTCTGGCCTGTCTCGCGCTGCAATCTTTAACGCTGTCGATGCGTCCCTCGCTCGTCTCGATACCCCATACATCGATCTCTTGCAGATCCACCGCTTTGACCCTTCAGTCACCCCTCAGGAAACCATGAAAGCGCTCCACGACCTCGTGCAGAGCGGTAAAGTTCGATACATTGGTGCTAGTTCCATGCGCTGCTGGCAGTTTGCCATGTTGAACGACGTGGCCGCTCGTAATGGCTGGACCACGTTTGTCAGCATGCAGGATGAGTACTCGCTGCTCTACCGCGAGGAGGTGTGTTCCTAAAAATCACAAAGTATGCTCTTCAGTTTGACATCACATTCAGGAACGCGAAATGCTCGCGTATTGCAAATTCAATGGAATCGGTGTCATACCCTGGGCTCCTCTATCTGCTGGTCTCCTCGCACGTCCCATTGGCACAGAGACGACGCGTCTGAATTCTCTCAAGGGAACCGCTTGGGAGAAAAAAGTGTCCAGTGCAGATGCGACTATCATTAACCGTGTCGAAGAGCTTTCAAAAAAGAAAAATTACAAGATGAGCCAGATTGCGCTGGCCTGGGTTGCATCAAAGGTGTCGAGCCCTATCGTGGGTATCAGCTCTGTACAGAGGCTGCAGGAGAGTAACATCGAAGGAATTGAGCTTACCCCGGAGGAGATAAAGTACCTGGAGGAGCCGTGCGTATTCTGCTCGCTTGGTTATTCAACTAGAGACTGACGATCAACTTTACAGGTATGAGCCCAAGGCCACTCGTGGCCACACTTAGGTGATCACAGCCTACAATGCCCAAGGAGAGATACCTGTAGCACTTTATATTAGTACCACCATCGACTTAAACGCAATGCATTGAGTGGAGAATGATGATCATATCGGTTTCAGAAGCACTGGAGTTCTATGCTGACGAATTTGGAGGGTATGGGCACAGCGTAAGACAATTGTACCCTTGAGTATACCGTGACCTTCGTTGATTCGTTCGAACACTTTACAAGAACAAATTAATTAGCGAATGTAGGACGTGAGTGGATGTCGAGTAGAAAGTTGAAACTGCTAGTGTGATAAAGTTACATCACGTGAACAACAATTCTTATTTAAAAGTTATTTTCCGCTCACTGACTGCTGCCTGAACGTCGAATGAGGGAGGACTCCCAGGGCTTCAATGATTCAGATCCTGCTCAGGTCATGAATTGAACTTTGATTCGTTGGTGTGCCCTTTGTGTTGACGTATCGACATATACTTAGATCGTCTTCGTCGGTTGATTGGAAGTACTATTTCAATGTGTCTGAAGCCCCTCTTTGAAATTTGGGTGTCTACGCACGAGATCATCAAGTGAAGATTACCTTTTTTCAAGATAGCAGTTTGTTTTAGGAGTAGTCATCCCAATGTCATTCTTCACCCCCACCCCCACTCCCGCTCCCACAGACGATAATATTAATATTACCTGTCCAACCTGGACCCTCATTTGCGGGATGGGTCTGATAATTATAGTGGGCACTTTCCCGTGCTGGGCAGCAATTTTGTGGGTTATGCTCATCTGTGTTGTTTCATGTGTGAGGGGTGTACTTCGTGCTATACGCAGTGCGCTCAGCTGTGTTGTTTCATGTGTGAGGGGTGTACCTCGTGCTATACGCAGTGCGCTCTTCGGTAGAGTTTTGAATGTGCAGCTAGAATCTATGGAGGATGACGGGGTACACGGAGGAGGTGGAATGTTAATCCCTCTAGTGTTTTGTGGGACTTGGATGAGACCTCCCCGAACTGAGGAAGACAGGAGTGTGGATCAGTCTGAATGGTCAAGTATTCAGGTGTGTTGAATTCAGGTTCTGTCACTTGTATGATAATATTCGATCATAGCCTGTATCTGCATCTTTGCCTGTCAGCTCTCAGGTTGCCGCTCTTGGAGTTGGCAAATCTGAATCCGCGGTATCTGCTGATACCTTCACACGGCCATCTCCCCATGATTCCAAGTCTTCTTCGCCCATTCAGAATCTCCCAAAAGCCGCAATGGTCGCCGTGATGATCCAGATGCCTTCTCCCGTTTTCCGGTGTCGGAACGATAGAGAGGGCCGTACGTACAACCCCACTAGACCAGACAATCCGTTGTCAGAGTACCAGATCGGCGTAGCACAGGTTCAGTATGTGGACGCTCGATGTTGACGCGATCCGCATTTTCTCTTTTGCTTTTGCTGCTTGTCTCAGCCGCTCGGTCATTGTACCAGGGTGGTCTGGCACAGTAGCAGCAGTCCAGGCTCGTAGTCCTAGAGCCGTAGCCTCCCTATAGAGGTTTGGCCTTGGATTTCCCTCGCAGTCCGTGCCCATTCCATCATGAACGTCTTGTGGGTGCTTTGTGTTCGAATTTTAACCTGTATAGTAGCAGCATGTCCCTTGCTAAAGAATTAGTGTCGTCAGACCGCAAATGCTTTCGACTTGAACTCACTTTGATAGATCAGCCAGTCGTTTTCGTAGCTGCCTTTGGAGATCATTTACTCGAGAATGCTACCTCGTGTATCTAAAAAGCGATCAGGGAGAGCTTACTGTGCAGGCCATCGAGCAGACTTCGCAGGGCAAGCCCCGCTCATCTTGGACTCGTAGAACGTCGCCTCAGGGTTGCTGGATGACAGGTGACGCCTCTGGATGCTTGTGGGGCTGGCATTCGGAGGGTTAGCTTATGATAACCCAGAGATTTTGAAAACTGACTAGTTGCGTGTATGGTCAGCCCAAGCTCAGCATGTGCTGTGTACAAAGGCCACCAAGTGCAATGGCCTTGTCGCAAATAATCCTTCCATCTACACGTACCTTATGCTCGGTCTGAATAAGCTGCCCAAGTACGTCAATCAATCTGGCCTGTCTCGCACTGCAATCTTCGACGCTGTCGACGCGTCCCTCGCTCGTATCGACACCCATACATCAATCTCTTGCAAAATCCTGATCGCAGTCAACCTACAGCGTCAAAGGAGAGATGTCAGCCAAAATATGTAGCTCTTTGTGTTACCACCATCACCGCAATGCACTGAGTTAAGAATGATTATATCGGTTTCACAAGCCTGCATTACCAAGAGATCCTACCGATACAGTAGTAAGATAAACACAAAGATATAAGAGAATATGATAGGCGAGGGTAAATTCACGAAGCGGGGTCATGCAGCACCGCGAGGAGATATCTTTCATCTGTAAATGAATAATTAATATAGTTATCCGTCAAACGCAGATACCCACCGACCAGGCGAAATCATGATTTCATGGCGTTTGGTCCGTATTCTCATGAAGCGAATCTGATCCTATAACAACGTATGAGCAAAGCATAAGATATGAACATAGTTGCTACGCACTCCATCATTTTCCGACATACTCACTTCCTCCAAGCCTGCTTGCACGCTCTCAACCATCTTGCCTATGACGCTCGCGTACTTCTTCCCTTGTTCTCCCTCAAAAATGACGCCTGAATGACGTATGATACTAACATGGTCTCCACGCGAGAGCAAAAGGTATCCGAGGACAGAACGGTGTGATGATAGAAGAGCGAGCGTCTGCTCGAGCTCTGGCGGCATGATACTAGGCGTAGAATTGTGAGTAGCACCTGTGATGTTTGTGCCCGTCGTCGCTGTTATGCCTTGTACTGCCTATATGCAGGTTGGTCAGCGAAATGGAAGGAAGGAAGAGGGAGCAGACCATTATGTGACCGGCTCGAGCGCGCAGATTGACTGGATCAGTGGTTCAGGGCATGACATTTCGGGTAGTAAACGTTGTTTGGGTCAGAGGGTGTTGCCAAACAACCACCTACACTTTATTTTGCTTTCGCCCAGACCACCTATAGCTACCGGTGCTCCGACATTATAACTTATGGACCTCCGGTTATTGCTCACATGAATCCATCAGAATCAAAGAACAAACAGAATCCGTGGTCATTTAACCACCGTACTCGAGCTCATTATGCATTCGACTCTGGATCTGACTCTGAATCCGAGCCCGAAATTAACTCTCAAGTCAATATTCCTTCCGACGACACTAGACTCATTCAAGAGCTCGATATCTCTTTGCGGCACGAGACTGTGGAGTACAAGCCCAACCCATGGAGTATTGCGCGTATCAATGCTGTCAGTCGTCCCCCGAATAAGGAACCCCCCAAGCAGGCGATCTCAGAGGACATACGACAAAAATCACAGCCACGGGCACCACGGGGTCGAATTGTGGATGCATTCAAAGTTCAGGCAGAGCGCAAGCCGCGTCGCGTACCCCCTCCTTTGAAGGCACCCAAGGTTACAAAGCCCAAGTCGAATATGCCTCAAGTCTCTCGGGAGCACCAAGCTTGTTCACAAATACGGAGAATGAGTAGCCCTGAACCAGGGAACTACTCGCAGCACGATAATGCATCGTTTCTTGCCAGTGGGTTCCAAACCAGACCTTCGGACATGCCCGCTACCTTGTCGTCCAACGCTCCCCAGGGGGACTTCCACGATCAGCGAGTCCAACCTCATCCGGGTGTCCCAATTCTACCCTGCACTACAGATAGCGAGCGCGGCAACATTCAAATGAGTCACGAGGCACTCTTGCAACGAAGCGAAGCGCATATATCCACCCCCGATATGAGTCTGTTGCCACAATCACGATATGACGTGCGATTCATGTCTATGTCATCTCCACTCACCAGCCGTGACCATCCAGTGAATGTTTCACACTTTCGACCAGGAGGTTATCAATCTTCCCCGCCAAGACCTTTCCATAGAAATATCAATACTTCTCCGAGAATGCTTCCGTGTAACCAATCCTCCTCACAATTTCGCCGTGGCATACATCTTACTGGTAATCGTGAGTACCTCGGTGCGCTTGCGTAATATATGATGGACGTTTTCTGCAACTCCGCAGAGCGTTTTCAAGCGTTGTCTGCATTGCCCGTTCCCCAGGTTCCAGCGGTGAGGTCCTGCCGCGCATTGCCACCTGCGATGGTTGAAGTAGAGCCTCCGTCAATGCCGCAGTGGCTGGCCTCCACCATTCACAGCTCCCTCAACCCTCCACTAGCTCAAGCAGAATTTATCGAAAGAGTTTCACGCCCGGAGCAAAACCATAACGATCTTATGTCTCCAGAGTCCAGGAAGCGTCCATACCAATCACCAACGCCATCTCCACTGCCACAACGTGCCAAAAAGTCTACGCCGAAACGTAAAATTGCGGCCTCGTCAGTTTCACTCGGTGATCACCGAACTTCTGTGTACGCGTTCGATGATGATCCTGACGCTAACTGGAGCACGGTCACGAAACCAGTGAAGAAAAAGAGTAAGAATTATAAGCCCGGTCACATATCGTCATCAGGACCGTTCAGTCTCCGTCTTCCTGGTATTGCTGTCGGAAATTCGAAGGGCCGGAGTACAGACGTGACGCGGACAGAGAAGAAGCTTGGTACTCAGACAAAGAGACGTGTTATCACGTACCTCCCACCACCACTACCACAGCGCACCGTAGCACAAATGGAAAATTCGTTCCAGATCGAAGAACACTACGTCCCCGATAACAACGCTCCCCCCTCTGCGTCCACGTCAGCTGTTCAGCCACCACAAGAGAGCGGTCGCGTATCTCCTCTACCACTAGCCGACTCTGATGATTTGACATTAGTGAATGGAGTGGACGAGCAAGTGGTCACATTTGATACTGGAGAGGTGAAGGCGCGGTATCCCAAAATTCGCAAGCTCATCAAAGAGGTGCGTATCTATCCCTGTTTTGCTTGCAAATGCCCTTGACCTTGCGTGGTAGCCCCTTGTCGCCATATTCGATGCTTAGCTGACCATAATTGTGTGGCTTGTAACAGACTCGCGTTATGCTTCCGGAGCTGCTGGGTCTTCCGAGTTGTGGGATTGTATGGCGGGACGATGATGTCGCACGAGTGGACGACACTGAAAATAGAGAAATCAAGATAAGCGTTTGGCCTTGATTGGCGCGTAGGGCTATCACATCCATTGTGTTGCTAATGTCCGCTATTCGGCTGCTGAACAGACTCGCCTATAAAGAAGAACGGGACAATACTACAGTTTATTTTTATCGGCACTCTATAGAAGATGGTGTATATTCGATGGTCCAGAGACGGGAAATCGCCTGTAATTCTTATCACACAATTTAAACGAGTATTCATTCGTCTGTGGCATAATGTCAACCAGAATTTAACCCAGCACCCGATCTCACTTCAGACGATTCTGTCAGCAATACACGGCTACTCTGACCTACCCGTGCGAGCAAGTACTGATATAGTTGATAAAGATGGTTATTCAACGTTTAACTCCTCCAGGGGCAGTCTTTGTCTCGTACCAAGAGGAGTACCTGCATGTATTATCCGACATTCAGGCCCTACGGAGATGTGACAATCCCGACGTTAGTACTATACTGTACCAGAAACACAATGACAGTTGTACGTTGTATACATTACAAGTGATACTCTGCTCGGTAGTTTAATGAAACTAGAAATGAGGAGCGAATTTGGCCAGAGCTTCTGTATCTTATACATCAGGAGGTGGTGACCATAAGCCCAGCACCATAAGTACCAGTAACTGTGACACGTGCAGTATACAATCATGCCATCAAGTCCACCCATCACCCAAAAGAATCCGATGATACTTCCCATGGTCGGTATTCTAGACGTGATTTCAAAACACTTCGCGAAGAGACAGAAACGTGGGAGATGGAGGTGTTGCGTGGACAAGGTTAGAATGACGGCGATGGCGACTCTGTTGTGTGCTTCGAGGCTGCAATTTGCGCCTTCAATAAATCGAGTTCGGCTTGCATCTCAAGTTCCGGAAGCACTATCATTGATCAAAGTAGACTAACGCTACTGAAAATGCGTACCTTCGCGATCTGGCGATCGCGTTCACCGATTTCATGTTGCTGGTAGGTGTGGCCTTGTTCCACAAGCTGCAGTGACAAACAGTATGCCTAAACTGATGACAGTGAGCAGCGAGGAGGTGATAATCGATTCACCAAGACCGCGACGTGCAATGCGGAAGGCCGTGTGGATTAACTTTGAAATGACAGTGAATGAATGTTTGAATGTTTTGAATTTCTCTGTGAAACATGATTTGGTTGTGCCAACGACTAGACAGTAAATCATGTTTTCTGTACATGTAAGAGTTTTGGATGATATCGATGATCATGGGGTACTCACACCATCATCGTCGATATCATCCGAACAGTACCCGATAGTCAGGTAAAATGTAGCACGAGAGATTATGCTCTACTGTCTGGGGGAAAATTGTAATGGTCAATCCTTGGCAGCATCGACTACTACAATTCTCCCCAAAGCCATATGATTGTTATTTCCGTCACCATCTATGTGTTCTGCGAGAGATTAACACTCATAAGTTGCCTAGTGTTCCGTTAGTCAAACCAGAGGCAAGGAAGTCCTTCAGGGGGAGGTTTTACCATGCCTGATCATCGAGGGTAGTTGGTTACAAGAGGGTTGATGTTGGCTTTGAATCAAGACATGGGAAGCGATAAGAGGTCACGCGTCACGGGTGCCGGTGATCATCGGTCCGGTTGTTACACGTGGAATTCATTCTATGCTTTCTTCCTTGTGCACTGACAGTCTCAGTCGCGGAAGTTGATTGCCTATAAGACCATCGACGTGTGCGGATGCTCTATATGATTTCAGATCCTCATTCAATCTTGCCGGCTTCGGTGTCTGGCAAACATCTTCGAGAGGAACATTGACGAAGATCTATCCCATCGGCTCCTCATTTTGCAAGCCGCCGCCCTTCAGCAGATTCCCCTTGACAGCTCCCCTGTTTCCTCGTCTCCATCTAGGCACCGCAATGAAGGTCTGTTATTGCGCTGGTGGACAAGTACCGTCAAGACCTACGGCCCCCGCTTGGTCAGGCACCCTCATTTGCTATCCCTGCCATACCCCAGCCCTCACTCGATGTATTGGTTACGGCTCTGACTGCTCTTCTTGTCACACCCTAACCTGCAGGAGCTTGCTGACCGCCTGGTACAAAATTTGCACAAAATGTGTGGCCTGCATACACAATACAAAATCTCTGAGGGCACCGCCTTTCACTCAGCAACCCTGTCTCCTCTAGCCATCGGCACAGTGTAGAACTGGAGACTGACTTGTCCGATATTCAGTTTAAACTTCGTGCAACGGCGACGATCAAGAAAGGTTTGTGTAAGGACAGTTCCTTACCCAAAAATTTCCGTATTTCGCCTCAGATGTTTGCTTGACCAGGAAATTACATCCAGAACGACGGGTCCTCACGTATATATATTATCAATCCTCATGCTTTCTTGCACTGCTCTTGTAGCGCCAGTGATACTTATTCAATGACGATTAGAACGACATCGCTGTTACTACATCTGAAGGTTGGGTAGAGCTCACGCATCATAGCATAAGCTACTGGTATCGGGCTTGTTTCTCGGTACTTCGAACACCTTTTCTCAGCTGAGGGCGTGGTCAGAGAGACTAAGCTGTCTAGTTACGAAGTGAGGCAGTTAAGTAATATCATTGCTATCATGACTACCGACACAGTACTCTGCCATTTCTGATATGTTTGATCAAAGCCCAACTTGAACAGCTCATGTTACGCTAATATCTAAGTTTGGCTACCAGCCGATATATGATTGTACAAGATCTCTCTTAGAGCACAGACTAAGAAAGACTGTCGTACCAGTCTAAGTATACAACGCATTGTAGTGCCTGAAAACAATCGGATCCAAGATTGAAGTATAATTTTTACACAGTCCCTTGTGAGTCGATGATCAGCAAAGCATCAAGAATTTGGGTCCAGTCATTTTCACAGACGGTTTCGGCGACACCTGTTACAAGCGTTCATCTGACACCCTGCACAACGCTAATGATGTCATATTAGGTGTGTCAGCGTAAGAAAGGTGATGCAAATGACTTACGAAGAGGTATAGTGGGAGATGCACTTCGCAGCTCTCGCAACGTCCACCACCGCGCCGGAATTTCCAGCTTGTGTGGTGACAATCATGGTCCACTCTGAGACGCTCCATGGTCTCCCTGATCATACGCTGTCTGACGGTGTTCCTATCCGAGCCCGGCGTTGTTGTAGTTGGCGTGGGCTGTGGCTGTGGCACTCGTGTGGACCATGCTGAAAGGAATGCTCGCGTTTCAGCACGACGAGTTATCTGAGTCTGGGAAGGGGGTGCTGCAAGAAGTGCTGGTGCTGGTTCCTCGCGATTAAGAGTCGTGGTACGGGGTAAGACAGGAGGAGGTGCTGGGGTAGGTGCCTGAGGACGACGAGTCGTGTGCAAGATATTGGCAACTGGTGCTGGTCTGGGCGCTGCCACAGGAACTTGTCGAGGAGGAACCGGAGGAATATTGACGACTGGCGCTTGTCTGGGCGCTAGCGCAGGTCCCGGTCTAGGCAGATCGATAGGCCGATTCCTGGCAGCGCCAGCAGCTGGCACTGGTTGGCGTGCTGCAGGTGCCTGTCGGACAGGATTAGCAGGCTGTGCGTGACGCTCAGGCAGTAGTTGAGCATCCACGCGACGCTCTGCAGCAGCAAGCAGCCTGGCCTCGTCCCACTGCGGGCACCTGCAGCTCTTCCAGAGTGCTTTGCACAAATAGCAAAACTCTGTCCTGCATCTGCAGGTCATGTGGAAACACCCCATGTTGAGCTCGATCATCTGAGCGCAGCCTGGACAGCGTGCCCACCCGGAGGCGCGGCTGAGTGTGAGAACCTGCTCAATCTCTGCATCGGGAGTGCAGAGATGGGTGATCCCTTCGTATCTACCACGACATTTTCCACATGTAGACGTCATACACGTAGGGGATGTGCATCGAAAGACCTTGCTGAAAAACCCCTCATGCAATGGCCCGAGGAAACGGCTGCACGCTGGTGAAACACAATAAACGCGCTTCATGGTCCCAAATTCTTCAGCTTTGAGGGTAAACTCAGCGAGGACTGTCTGTGCCAAGTGAGACCGAACTTGTGGGAGTGGAATGTTCTGGCGACAACATCTAGGAGGGTACAAACTCTCATCGCGAGTTGCTGATTGGAATAGGTCGGTGACGCAGCCGATATCATAAAAGTGGCCGCATGGTGCCCGAATTTCCACTCCGAAGATGGGGTCCTGACAGATCACGCAATCGTGGCCAGTAGCCCTACTAGTAGTTATGATGGATTCAGTAACAGTATGTTAGCATAATAGGTAGTAACGCGTCTCACCGAGGAGCTGGCCTAGCCGCAGTGGTGGGCGCTTGAGCTGGGTTTGCCAGTGTTGGTGTCTGACTATCCGACACAGGCGCCGAAAACAAGGAGGCAAACCATTGGCCCCATGTTTGCGTTTGTACTAGCGTCGCGCTGTAATTCTCATCAGATACTGCAGAGGAACGTTACACTTGCAAACGTACTTTCTCAAGCTAGTCAAGGCGGGTGTTACTGTTGCTGGCCTGCTTATCCGAGTCAGTTTTAGCTTTGAGAGTCCCGTGATATATAGCCTTACCTAGTAGGCACAGGATCAGGCTCTTCAACAGCAAGTCGCTGGGCAAATTCCCGATCAGCATTGAACTCCGCAAGTTCTCGAGCATTCTGCATCAACAATGCGAAGGCAACTTCGCGGTCAGTGAGTCCCTCTCCTCGGTGCACTCTGTTATCATATAAGGTCTGCAGTCTCTCTACATCAGAGAGTTCCAGTTGCGCAATCATACGGGTAAGATCCTCCTCATAGTTGTCTCTATCTCTTGTACCAGGGACCGGACGTGGTCGTGAGGGACCAGCGATGTTCATGGTGGCAAGAGAGAAAGAGTCAAGCGCAAGCGTGAGAGCCTACAACGACATTCGACTAATTTCTGGATGAGCGGTGCTAACACGTGCCGAACCTTAGCGTAATGTAGATCACTGAGCGCTGTTCTAATGACCTACACGTTGTGCAAGACTGCTTATCATCGGCGATGCATCGACGAACCCCGGATAGTTGCAGTTCTATTTTACTGTAGCGTCCCCCAATAGCCCCTAATCCTACATCTGAACAGCCTGTGATTAGCTCAGATCGAATACGTCCTTCAAAATCTCGACAAGCTCTTGATCTTCAGCATCAGCGCTTGTAGGACTAGGGCAGCCTTGCTCGGCTGCAAACCTCTGTGCATACTCACGAGCCTCGTTTATCTTGAGGACGGTGGGCATGCCGAGCCGCTTGCCATCGTCAACAGAGCGACTCGATTGTTTACACAGAAGAATGTAGGCGGGCAAGAGGAGCGATTTGTCGAGGTTGTACTTATCATAGGTGATAATTCGCTCGACAGGTTTCATGTCGAGCTTTTGCAGCTGCCGGACTGCCAGGTCTCGCACACTTGGAAAATTCCATCGTGTAGCCAGGTCAAGGATGGTGATCCAGTGGTCTATGGGTTGTTCATCGTACATATATTGCCTTCGATTCCAAACGCTCAGTCCGCCGATGAACAAGAGCGGGGAAAGAGGACTCACGGGTTGTAGAATACCCACAGCAGTCGCTCGAACTCACTGATCTTGACATCATCGAGTCGAAACGCTGCCTGGTCGGACTGACCATCTTCCTGTGGCCCAGCTGCTCTGAATCCCTTTCGGAAATATTCGGATTCTCTTTCAAAAAAGTACTTGTGTACGCGAAAGACGGTGCCCGCGACCTGTTTGACGGCAGGTATTAGGACCATCACGATGAAACAAAAGGAAGACGTGCATGAATTGATACGCTACCGTCATGCAAGTAATACTTGGGATGGCGTGTTATTCGGGTCATGCCCATATTTTTGATAGTTAAAACTGATTGATAACGATGATGTGTCGGAACTTCTCCCCGGACCCCACTTTTATCTAGTGCCATGGCCGCAGCATACCTTCCGTATTCCATTCACATGTGTGTTATTTGGTGACAAAATTATGGCAAATGTAACCAAATGTGCAGAAAGCTCTGAATCGCCCAATAAAAGGCTTCTGTTGCAACGTTGAAGATCAAATGAAGATTCATTCAGAAGATAATCGGCTAGAAGTGCGGCGATAGGTCGTACACGAGGCATGGTGGGCTGTGTGCGATGGCAACAGCATTACAAGCAGCATCAGGGTCCAATATATAAGGATCCACATATCATCCTTGAAAGAAGTAGCACTGATAACTGATCAATCTTCAACCGTCCTCTGCTAGCTATTTTAGTAGGAATCGCGACATACATTTCGCATCGCGGCTGTTTTTCCATCGTCTGAGATGAGTACAAGACCAACAACAACCTCAAGAGAGGTACTCCATTTACAATAATCCCGTCAATATGATGCGTTAGCTGGAATGATTTCCACTTTTGAGTAGGGCTTTGATGAGGAAAGTGATCTATGTAGGTGCCTGAATAATTCTCGAGTAGAACGTCGAGTGGCTCCGGGAATCGCTGCCCGCCTACGAAGTAAGACGCCCACTGTTCCACTGGGACGCCTTAGTCGGTATCGGAATCCGTCTGAGAATCTGATCCTACAAATATTTAGTGGAACATCACTCCAAACAATGCAGGGCAGTACTGACCGATGTCATCTGAGAATTTAAAAAGGCAGATGGGAAGTTACATCAAAGCGGAAAGCAGGTCCTAATGTTGAAAATCTAGCTGGACGCTTGAATCTTTGAGAAAGCTCGGGCAGCCAATTCAACTGTCTCAGAGCATGTTAAGTTACTTGACAGCCTCAGATGCAGTTGTAAGTGCCGCAGCGTTGTTCAGCCACAGTGGACCTTGGTGGTTAACGTTAACATTGAAATTTCAAAGTTGTTCGATTGACACGTTGCAATAAATTACATAATAACCAATGTGCTTTCGGCCACTAACATCGACCGGGCCAACCTTAAAGCTGGCGAATCTTTGCCCATGCTACGTGCTTGACACATAATTTAGGATCGTTATGGATGATGATAGTGCTGAGATCGAGCTCGTATGTTTTTCCTCCAGGTGGATTCGCGAAATGTTGACCGTTCTGTTATGATGCAGCTAGAGCAGAACCTTAACAAAACGCACCAGATCTCACAGCGGATGACTTGTGCGTGATTTCCAGCCATGTCCAACCGTGACTAGTTGACTGTTGACTACGCTTCATGATATACTATGACAGCTATCCTGACGAATTTTGACACTCGTCTCGTGAAACTTGAGAAGTCTATCCTACCACTATACAACTCGACACAAAAGCTTAAACAACGGGCTCATAGTTGGTAGTCCAGATCGATTCATAAACAAAAACTCATCTGGTCATACGCAGATATTGACCGCGCTCTGCTAAAGATCGACGAGGTTGCTAGTAGTCAAGATGGCATTGCCGTAGAAGAGGGCCTGATTTTACGGGGGTATGTCACAGTTCGATCAAGGCTTGGTACATAACTGAATCATGAATAGGCCGCAACTTGGTCAGCTTGATGCCTACATTGATATTCTTGAACGCCTCAATGCTGCCATTGCATTCAAATCTTCTGATGCAGATTCCAGGGATATGGTACGATTGAAATTCATTTGTCGCCATTTTACATGCCTCTAATCATCTTTCCAAGGCGCGACTGTTCGAGACTGGTGCGAAGAAGCTTTCCCAGTTGTATACGAAGCTTGTCGCAGAAGGCTCTTCAGGATCTCCACCCGTTTCAGGTCTTGCATTCATGCTCACTGAGTTCCCCCCTTCCTTGATGTCCTCCCTTACACCCCTGGTCGCCTTCCTCCGTACTCTACCCCTTCCATCAACGCATCCCTCTCACCTCGCTGCTTCGGCTATCTTAAACACGCTCAAAGATGCGCAGCGAGGGTATGCAGACATGCGCGGGAATTGGAGTCGCAAAGCGCTCGAAATGCATTCACGGCGAGTTATAGACCGAGCCGAGACTTTAGATGGCGTGGCTGCCGGGAAGGAGTTCAGCCTCTGGATAGATAGTTTGCTCAGGGTCACCGAGGTGTTTTTTCTAGTTATCGTCCCTATTTTGCAAATTCTCAACAGAGCGCGAATACACAGACCGAATACACTCTCCTCGCCGAACTCGCCCCGCTGTCTAGCAACACCCTCATTGCATCGACTTATGACACCCTTCTTACTCCTCTCCTAACCCTCTTCACAGACACCTTGTCATCCCTGACATCCCTCATCAAGCGCTCACTACACAAATACACGTTCCACGCGCTTTCTGCGTTTTCTGCTCTATCGATGTCTCAGAGTCGCTGGGAATCTGTGTTGGCAAGACGTGGACGGGAGGGGAATGAGTTGCGAGATGGGCTCAATGCGATCCGTGGAGTATGCCTCAGGAGCTTTCCCGAATTATTGGCTGATTTGAAGCTTGCCGCTGTCGGCAAGGGGGGCAGTGACCTGAGTGTCAGCTTAGCGGACATCACTATATCGGTATGTTAAGACAGTCCTTTGCCTTGTATTCACCCGCACTGAACAAATGTAGACCGTACAGTATCTGAATCGCATACCTGATGTCCAGGACGCTGTCGGGTCTGCATTGTCTGCGCTCGGGGATGGAAACTGGAGAATGGGTGACGGAAAGCAAGTAGGGAAAACTGCAAAGTCCAACTCTGTAGAGGTGAAGGAAAAAGTCTTGATTCAGCACTTTGTTTGTGGGTTGTTTTTTCTTTCCATTATCCGAATATAATTCATTCAATCTGCAGACGATGTAATGAATACTCTGATCGGAAGCCTCACAACTTTGTCACGCACACAACGCCGACCTCCCTTCGGTTCTGTGTTCCTCCTCAACAACATTTCGCATCTTGTGTCTCACCTCGTCTTGCGCCCTACAAACCCCAACACACCTTCCCTGCTGTCTAAACCTACGATAGACTTCCTCACCTCGTCATGGCGTACTGCAAAGGCAGGTTACTTTGATGCTAACTTCTCACCCCTCATGCAGGCGCTCGCCGACGACACACGAGATAAGACGAGCGGTAGCGGTTGGAAGGCGGCAGCGAAGGAGAAGTTTACTCGCTTTTATGACCTGCTTGAAGAGGTTGGAGAACGACATCGAATGGCAAAAGTGTTGGATGAGGATCCAGAGGAGAGGAGCGCTGTTGGGGAGGAGGTAGTAAAGCTGGTTGTTCCATCGTTGCAACGGTTCATGCAAAAGCAGAAGGAGAGAGAGTTCAGCAAGAGTGAGCTTCTTGCCCTTGTCGTGCGCAATGAACTAACACTTCACCAGATCCTCAAAAGTGTAAGTCATCCTTTATTTTTGCGCGAATCTACTTCCTTTGACAACTCGTCCTTTAGATATCAAGCTGTCTCCTGAAGAAGTGGAGTCCCGGATCAGGAATTTCTACAACTAGTTATCAATTCACATTATAATCGGACTTCGTTCTACGTTGTTTCCCTCCCTGTCTTTCGGGTACGAGTCGATCACCAAGTAGGATGTTCTGCTACAAGTTAGGCCCCGCCACACCGGTCAGCATTAGAGTTTTACGCCGCATGGTCTAACAAGGAACTCTACAATGCACGAACCTCGAATAGGTTCCATGTTGATGTTCGTGTTACCCAGTAGCCTGTAGACTGATCATAATGATCATATGCGCACGCTGACGTGGTTATATCCCAATGGTAATCACAGGTAACCAATCGGACTAGCTCCTCCTATTGCAGATTATATGCAGACTCTTGAATGCCGATAAAAAGCGTTTTGCCAAGTAGCGCGAGGTACAAGGGCTTTGTATGTTGTGCCTCAAAACATTCATTGCGCAGGTCCAGGTCCCAGACAGGATAACGATGGACACAGGAATTGTGCCCTCAGATGGCCCTCATGCACATGAGCGATAAAAGAACGCACTCGATGGTGCCAGCAAAGTCATGTTTTTCACCACGATCCCTATCCACTATTTACCAAGAAATGATCCTGTCCCACTGACCAGGGGGAACCGGTACTGCCAGCGCGAGCGTCCAGCACTATCCTTTCGGCCTCGTTTTAGGAAGTCAACACGTATCCCTTCAATAACTACAGCTTCCTGGAGCCAGGTATCCAGGTCCTCGTAATATCCGCTTCTTATTCTTTCACCAGAACTTTAATTTAATGTTCTTCCCAGAGTCTCCAAGCGCCAAGTTGTAGCGAAATATTTCTTATCAGTTGAATGGAGGTATTGACCGAAGTCTTGGGACAAGCCTGGCGCTTGGAAGATAGATATTCCTGATGAAGGGACGATTAGGATGCAGGGCATCGTGCAATGAAGCGTTGGTGCTGCCGCCACTTTGTGATGGCGATGAATGCTGTGTCGACGAAAATTACAGGTTAATAGCGTCTCAAATACGGTGAGCACCCTCTGATGAGTCAAATTTTGAATCCTTCATCACTCATCCCACACAACAGTACGTAACTGGAGCAGCGATCTTCTGGCTTGTGGTCGTTTAAGTTGTGGCCCTCATACTCCCTTGGCTAGAATTTATGAATTGTCAGGAATTTCAGCCTGACAATGTGTGGGTTTGTGCAAGATTTCGCAAGAAAGCTAACTGCTCCAGTCTGATAGGGCAACCTAACAGATTGAGCAATACTAGTTTTCGATTGACCATTTCCAGAGTCAGTTTGTACACACGATCGCAAAGCAATGGTATCGAACAGTGACAAAGATGACTAGTTGACTAAGCGACAAGTAACATGCTGCAGGGTTCAGATATCGTATGCCTACCTGGATCTTGTCGGGCATTATTGAAAGTGGAGTAGGGAGCTGTACGGTATGTAGGACCTAGGTGTGTTCTTATCAGGTCTATCGTGTGCAATACATATTTATATTTGATCTTCGAGCTACACCGACAGTGTGAGGCTGCGCTATGGACTGATCTGCATGCCCCCCAATGATAGTATTCTTCTTGTATCCTCGCACGTCTTATCTTAGCCCAATACCCCCTATATTTCACCAAAATTTTACGCCAGCTCCAATATGCAAAAATCTGTAAGTTTTCTTCATGCGCGTTTCAACTCTACAAATCACTGGTAACCCGCGCGTCAGTATCAACGGCCATACTGCACCGATGTGAAAGCAGAAACACGACTCACTGTGCAGACAAAAAAGGTCTACCATGCAGGTAAGTCATATTATCAAGTCCAGGAAAATGTTGATACTCACGCATTCGTTATAAGTGCACTGCGGGCTGCTGCAATGCGAGTCAGAAATGCAAAACCTGGCACAGTGATCGGCGCTATCCGTGTCACTGGTAGCAGGCATGGCAGAGACTGATGATGCTAAAGCAGTCACGACGGCGAGGACAAATGCAGAGGTGAAACGCATTGTTTGTGATTCGTGTGATATGGGATCAGGTAATTCTGAAGGCAATTGTAACGAGACGGCGAGCTTTTATATTTTTCTTTTGGATTTCTGTCGCGTGGATGTGCCTCCAAACGGATACATATCTACAGTGCCAGCAAGTTTATTGGCAGGTGTGGAAAGGTGTGGAACTGCTGAACGTTCGCGTTTTCAACCGGCCGTTGACTCGGTATCAAAACCACCGTGACTGACTGGAGAGATCTCTGTGTGCAACCGTATGAGTTGAAGATCCTCTTTACATGGTTACAGCCATCTAATATCTGACATCGCATGCCGGGATCAGAGAAATTCTGATACGTAGCATAAAGATAATCGTTCCTCACACAGAGTGAACTCTGAATACGTGTCCTTGACTTCTACTTCTGGCTGGAGACCCGCCAGCTGTCGGCAATCATGATTCATGACCCAGATTCATTTCGACTGTCGACGTGTGGTACCAGTGAGATAGATGCCGTGTGCAAGCCTCATCAAAATATCTTTGTGTCAGTCGCTGGAATGAAAACAACGTGTTAGATTGGCACACAGAGAGCGCTTGTTTTGCATGGTCGGTCTTCTCTCATTTATGTTCGATGGTAGTCATAACGTCGGTATAATACAGATACATCATGTGTCACAGCAGTACCCCTTTTGTCATGCTATACCGAGCTCTTTTGCCAAGATCTGGAGACCCTACATCATTGCATTCATCAAGAGATATATAGACAGACAGAGGAAGGTAGCCCACCAGGTGTTTACTGGAGAAACGCGAGATCCCAAATGGACCAGAAGCAAACCAAAGTGCCGGATGTCCAGAAGGTCGATATGTCTGATTAAATTCTCCCTCTGAGTCAAGGCCGAGCACCACAGGCGGAAGAAGTTGGTCGGTAATGTCATTGCCAAGAAGAGCTCTCGCGGTATTCATGATGGGTTCATTTCCTGTACTAGAACGTGCGTGAGAAGGATCGACGAGAAATTACCAGTCATATCATACGCTAGGACGATAACGTCTGCTGAAAGCTTGGAACCGTCTTCAAACGTGACCCCATCTTTTTCAAAGTGACTGATGTCTCCTTGCTTTATCTGGGCGTATATCGCAACAATCAGACAGCCCTCAGACAATGAATACAAGTCCTACCTTAACTCTGCCTTCGATTAGCTTACTACAGCTAATGCCAAGCACTGCATGGTGTTTGAAATGTCGCTCATCTCAAGAATAAATCCTAACATACTAGTTCCTGACGACTGGCGGATGAACACAAATCCTTCTAGTCCAACCTCGCCACTACCGGGCGAAGGTTCCCAAGTTAAGTTGAATCCAATTTTGCGCAAACCGTCGTGGAGTTCCTTGTCGAGCATCTTCGTGTGTTGTATCCCACCTGAAATTTTCAGTTGCAGGAAAAGAGCCTTAGGCATTGAATTATTGCGGAAATCTAGTTCCTCGACAGGGGTGCCATCGGGGAAAGGCGACTTGTAGTAGGTTTTCTCTGCGGTAGTCGAAGACATAACACATGTAGCGCTTCTTTGGACCATTGTTACCTTTCTTTCCTTATGAAATCAAGACTTTGATATTGTTCAATCCATACACACCTCAGTGGCGCCATGCGCTACGAAATCTTGGCATATGTCTGCACTAGCATTGGCCTGACGCTGTCATGAGTGTGCACGCAAGTGTGAGATGTAGACATACGACTTACCGCACCCACAACGACAACGTGTTTGCCTCGGAATTGCTCTGCATCTTTATGAAAGTCAGAATGATACAAGGCTCCTTGAAATTCATCCATTCCATTCCAAGTAGGAATGTAAGGACCCCCGCTTCCTATGGCAAGTACCAGGTACTTCGGGTTAATGAATACTTTCCGGTCTCCGTGCTGGACTTCCACAGTCCATCTTGCGGATGATGAGTTGTACACTGGAGGTGAGGCTATGCTACTCGAGAGCCAGATACACAATTCCTGGTGCACAGCATATGAATCGAGGAAATTAGCAAGTTGCCCCTTAGGAATATAGTTGGGGAAGGTTGTCCTAACATTACTGAGATAGATTATACCTTAAAATGGCGGCAAACACATACGGATATGGACTGTAAAGCACTGTGTATAGATAAGCCCAAGGCCTCTCATAGAAAAAATGATAAGACGCACTGGAGGTTTGGTATGCGGGACTATGCAGCGTAAGATTTGTGTACCTGTGTTTCGTATCTAGTATGACAAAGAATGACGCACTATCGCTGTGTTTGTACATACCGGTGTCGCCAGGAGTCTCCGACACGCGCATTTTTCTCAATCACGAGCGTACGGATGCCCAACCTACCCAGCCGCGCCGCAGACATAAGGCCAGCTTGTCCACCACCGACTTTTACGCTCGTCAAGTCATCATGATTAATGAAAGGAACTGCACTGCACCGATCAAAACAGTGGGGTCCGCCTCTATAGCACGGAATCTTGCGTCAACATCTTCCTCCCAAGTCATTTTTCGATCCTCATGTAGGCCGTATTGATCTGCGGAAGACTCCTCGTGCCCGACGAGGTCCTGCATGTTTGTGAAAAGGGTTAGAGCTTTCCACTTCCCATCGGTATCTTGCGTCAGACGGAAGAAACCTCGCCCGAGTGCAGCCGGTTTCGTAATGGTGAATGTGAAAGCACCTTGTACTCCTTGAATGCCTTGTGGACCTGGCAGTTTGAATGGTGAAGGCGCATTTGCGGCGATGCGATCGTCTAGCTTGAAGTCACGAAGACCAGAATGTTCAAGTCGGGTCTTTCCATCAACCACCTCCGAGAGGAATCCGTGTATTTTTTCCACACCTGATAGCGTCCTGAAATCCCAAGAGAAACATAGAAGATCTAAGAGAGAACACTTGTGAGTACGCCTCCGTTTCTTGGGCAAGCACCGACCTCTGAACCACCCGTCCGAAAGGAAATGGCTCACAAATGAGGTAGAATCTCCGGTAGACGACGCAACCTCTAAGCTTTTGAGCCAGTCAACGGAGATTGCATAACGGTCCTCTGAAGCCATGTTGGTAAGGCAGGAGATAGTGAACGTGAATTAGGGCAAGTATGGAGATATAAGCAAAATCTGTGAGTTCATGGTACGCACCCTGTTATCAGTCGGACTTCAGGTGGCGCATCAGCAAAACTCTTCAAATGTCACAACACGTAACATTACCTGATTAGGAATTGTGAAAACGTTCGAGTATTATGACGCATATATGCATGCGTCATACGAAGCTTACGTGTCATAAACACGTCACGACCCTCACACGAATCTTAACACAGTTCAACCACAGTGACAGCGACATATATTGTAGTTATAAGGTGGTAGTACTATTATATGTACCTCGTTACAGTAACAAATGAATATATGTGTGTTAGAAAATTTTAATCTGCCTCCCCATAATGAGATTTAAGATGGGTGACTCAACAGCGGATCACACAACAGATCAAACGTGAAAACATAGTATATTATACTACAGAGCGCCGTAGCCCTCTTCCGCCATGAAATTATCATCTAACTCTTCTCCCTCGTCTGCTTCTATCCTATCGGGGTCTTCCTCCTCCTCCTCCTCCTCCTCCTCCTCCTCCTCCTCCTCCTCCTCCTCCTCCTCCTCCTCCTCCTCCTCCTCCTCCTCCTCCTCCTCCTCCTCCTCCTCCTCCTCCTCCTCCTCCTCCTCCTCCTCTCCGTCTCCTTCCTCTCCCTCGTCTCCGTCTCCTTCCTCTTCCTCTTCCTCGTCTCCATCTTCTACATCATCTCCGTCTCCCTCCTCCTCTCTGTCCTCGTCCTCTCTGTCCTCCTTTACCACCCGCGCCCCATCACTTTGCAGGAACTCATCCCATTCGCGAGTTATCTTGTGGCCGATACCTCCTCCTCGGTATCGCATAAACATATCTCTATCTACGAACCTATAATTAGATAGATCAATTAAGTAGAAATAGATAGGCGCAGCACACTTACATATTTACATAGAAATACGCCCAATCTTGATCTGAATCTGCCTCGCGTCGGACAAATGAATGAGGAAGGAGCTCATTAGTCTTGCCCAATTGAAATGCTGGAATAAGATGAATTTCTCGAATGATAACATCGGGATCCAGGAAACCGAAGGCGCCAGGATCTTCGCCAATAAGAAAGCCAATGCGATGCAAACATTTTGCAGACCACCCAGATTGGTAATCTCCATCGCGTCCGAACCATCGCACGAATAGGAAATCCATCCGATGCGGTTTCTCCATGGACGCATCATTGCAGTCCCAAACATCGACGTGGAAGATCCGGATGATCCGCGCATACCAATAAGGGTGTCGTGCGTCATCGGTCTCATGCGACAGAACCATAATGTCGGCACGGGTGCGTGGGTTGAGTGAGTCTTGCTCTCGCCGTAAGTCGTAGGTGGTGTAGTTGATCCGGAGGACACTGTGCTCGTGGAGTTTGTTGTTAGCGATAATTATCTGGGACCGTTCTTCGTCAGTGAATTCAAGTTCTTCTCCAGTGTACACGATCCCGCGAAGACGTGCAAGAAGATGATCTTTAAGTCTTGGAATAAAGTCCTATTCCTCCCATCAGATGAAATAACTCTAAAACGGACTCGGATGACGACGAGGAGGAAGATGGCTCCATCGCATCGGCATAGGTCTTCTTTTTTTAAATTGTGCTACATGTATATCACTAGATTGAAGCTGCTCAATTGTATGTACATTACTTTTTTTGCTCAATTTGATCGTGTATCGTGTCCGATCGTACATGCACTCGTTTGTCAGTATACTGTAATAAAATATTGCAGATGCGCCTATATTGCGTCTGCCTGTATGTTGGTCTGATATGTTATCAATAGATCCAAACAAATATCAATAACACGTCGATCATATGCGTGATTATCTTATTTGAATCTTTCAACTCAGCTCTTCCAACACCATGGCTCGCCGCAAACACTCTGGCTCCATTTCTTCGGTATCTTCATCTGCATCTAGTTCTTCATCTACAGACTCTGAAGACTCTGATGTAAGTACACGCCCCAGCACACCACCACCCTGTATACCACACAAACGTGGAAGGGACGCGTCTGAATCGTCTGACAAGGGCGGACGTAAGTCCAAAAAGGCCAGGTGAGTGATACTGACAATTGTTCGGATCAGAACTCACATGCAGCATATAGACGTAGTAGCCCTGCGGTGATCGATAAGAAGAATGAAAAGCCAAAAAGGTAAGAGATTTTTTATTCATCTACATTTCATATTGACGAGATTCTAGAAGATCGCGCAATAAAGTTCTTACGCCGCGGGAGCAGTGTATCCACATTGCACGTTGGATCCCACGCGGCCTAGACATGTTCTGCGATCTCAAACAGGTGATTCAGGTATGTTTGCTTTTAGACCAGGAAGAAGCAGCCGAGGACGGAGATGAAACGGAAGAAGAGCAAATTAGGACTGCTCGGAAGAAGATTCTGGCTGACTGGTAAGTACATATGACCGCATATATGCGTACTAATATCGTTTTTAGTGATGAAATCACTCGTGCGCGGTACAAGCGAACGTTCGAATACGTCACTGAACACGCCCCTTATCTTGGGACTCTGATTGGCCGGAGGAAAAAACGCGAGGAGCTCACGCAACTCATCGGCGAGGTGCGTAACTTTCAATTATACTAATCAGAGCTAACTATTTACAGATGCAAAACATGATAAATCACACGCGCTCCGAGGATGCAAGTCGCCTCAAGTCACGCATGGGCTCATACGCAGCCCCAAACCCTGACAAAGACGTTGTCCACCCTCCAATCACTGACAACAGCAAGAGTCGTGCCCAAATGGGATTCAACCACATCCAGCTGGGCAAAATGCTTTGTCCGGCTAAATATTTGGCCGACTACATCAAGGATCCGCATGAGTATGTTCTATTTTTTCTTTCAGTCAGTTGTATTAACGGTAGACACTACAGGATGAAGAGCAAATTTGATAGCGGGTCATTGAAGGTAACCGCTGCCTTGTGGCCCGCTTATCTCTATCCAGGCGACATTGCAGGCGAAGACTTCGACTCTGAGGATATACTTGAAGGGCTTTTTCGTGGATATCTTTTGGAGTGAGTACATTTTTTTTATTCAATTATATCGGACGACTCTAATATATACAGGCTACTAAACACGTATTTACGTCTCCGTCATCTGCACTCAAGGCCGGCGTCTCCAATGGCACACGTGCTTGCAATGCGAAACTCCATGGGATGGCAGGGGTGGAGGCCGAGCATATCGCATATGCCGCAGTTCAGGTAGGTGTTTTTTGATGCGCACTTTATTTACTTAATCTGTACTGGACAGGCTCGCTTTGCAATTAGCTCGCTCGACAAATGGAAAGATCGGGATGCCTTATTTTATTACACTGACTTTTATACCAGGATAGTCAACTTAATTCGAGGGAGGATAGACGGGGAGTGGGTCGACTCCCTGTTAGGACATTATAACGAGTAAGTGATTTCCTACACTATTCTCTTATCTAACACAGATCTAGGATAGTGATGTGCACGGCTCGGCTTGAGGCCCTGGGCCGGCCCAAGCCGGGCCCAAATAAGCCGGGCCCAGCCCAGGCCTAAGTCACGGCCTGAGGAAGGCTTGGGCCTGGGCTTGAGTTTTGAAAAGCCTGAGCCGGCGGCCTAAGCCGCGGCTTTGGCATGTTCAGTGGCACTCACCGGAGGTACGTTTCCCGACTCTATTTTTGTCTTTCTAAGCTTCTGACTCCCATCACCTTTATCAGCTTCGACTCGAATCACCTTTATCAGCTTCGACTCAGATTTAAGCCCACTATTTCTGACAGCGAGCGATGATATCAGAGATGTGGACCTGACTAGCATCCATAATTTGTCCGGTCCAATCGCTGTGGAGGGCGCCAAGCCTAGAGACTGTCTTGTAGTTGATATTCTTGATGGTATGTCGTACCTGGTTGCTCTTTTGTGTCTCTTTTCATTTGTTCGTAGTCAGACCGTTTGATAAAATGCCCTGGGGCTACACCGTAAGCACCCTCACAAATTCAGCCAAACGCCTAAAGTGCAACAGGGTATTTTCGAACTCAAGAACGGCGGCAGATTGTTTGGTGAGCGAAGCCTACAATTGGATCCAAAGTCGGCGAGTGGTTCGTCGACCGTTCGAAATACATCCCTCTTCGACTCACGTACTGCGAGCGCAAGTACCTACGCCTCCTCGACGATGCACTTCAGGTATCTGAGTTATAGTATTCAGTGCTTACTCTTCCGGGCGTGCAGAATCGAAGCACTCGAGTGCTACCAATCGTCCATCTCCTCTCTCTCGTTCTCGTTCTCCTCCTTGTCTTCTTCCCTTCTCCTGCTCTCGTCCATCGTCCGTATTCGTCTGAGCCACGTCAGCAGTTGCTGATGTGTGCTGGGCGTTTGCGCATGGTGTTCGTGGTGTTGGGAACAGCATGGTGGAGCTCAGACATCAATTACATGCAATTCAGCATGTGGGCCGCGGCTTGCATGGGCCTAAGCCCCGGCTTTGGGCCGGCTTGGGCTCACGGCTCAGGCTTGAAATCTGGTGAGCCTAAGCCCCCCCCAGGCCGAGCCTAAGCCGGGGCTTTGAGCCCAAGCCGGGCCGGAACATCACTAATCTAGGAAATTGTTTGGCAACGAAAACGGTGCCAGACTTAGTCACTCTGCAAATGTTGAGTGTTCAGAGGACGACGACATGATCGCCATAGAACGGCAACTTGCCGCACGTGCAGCACGGGCTTCCGGATCCTCGGACACGACGTCTACACAGTCTTCAGCGCTCGATAAGCAACAAGAGTCGCATCGCAAGTCCCCTACTCCTAATAGGTCGCCCCTTCCAGATTCTCCTGTAGCCCAAGGACCGGCTAATCCCCCATCACTTCCTCCTGTCAACTCGCATGAGGAGACGGTCTTGCCCGCATGCTCCCCTCCCCCCGATCCTCCTGTCAACTCGCACGAGGAGACGGTCTTACCCGCACGCTCCCCTCCCCCAGATCCTCCTGTCAACTCGGGTAAGCACCAGCAAGCCCCCGGATCTGTTGCAGCCATCCTAGATGATGACAGCCCTCTAACGGAAGAAGATGAAGAAATCATCCAGCCTGCTAAGAAGCGCAAACGAAAGAGTGTTGCTGCGCCATCCAAGAAGCCTCCGAAACGCAAGTCCAAGAAATAGTTATTCAACGTGAGTCACGACATTCTCGCAGTCTGCTCGATACTTATAACCTTCGCTTGTTGTATCAGGTTCACTCCGCATCATTTTCACCGTCTCCATTCGCATTTGCATTACCGGACCATTCGCTCGTCTGCCCATGTACTACCCTAACGGACTCGATAGCATTTTTCTACTCACATGGACTTCGTTTTTCGTGGCAGTCTTCGATGACATCACCCATATACTCTTTTCAAATTCAGTGCTCATGTCCAGACGATCGGTACGCGGTTACCACTACTACATTAGATTATATACCACTGTGCCACATGTATTCGTATAACTCAATAATAAGTGGTTATTATGGGATATCATCGTGATTTAATGTTATAACTTAATATAAGACAATACAGCCATACAGCGTTCTGGAACATGGCAGCAGGTATATCACGCGTTCTGGAACATGGCTGTGATTAGTGATGTGCACGGCCCGGCTTCAGGCCGTGGGCCAGGCCAAGCCGGGCCTGAATAGGCCAAGCCGAGCCGAGCCAAAGTCACGGCCTGGTGACGGCTTTGGCCTGGCCTGGGCTAATGAAAAGCCAAAGCCGCCGGCTCAGGCCGCGGCTTAGTCAACTGTGCCTGCAGCGCCCAAGCTCAAACTGTTTGACGATCGTCGATCGAAAATCTGACTTCTGTCTCATTTTAGCTTTTCAATCACTTACATTGTGTGCATGTTCATGTGGTAAGAATCACAGTGAGTCGCAGACATTCTTTTCAAGCTCGACACAACTCACTTGCCACAGTGTTAGCAGATAGCACACTCGTCATTTTCAGTACCTGTCAATTATGGCATCGTCAGTTTCAAGTGAGCACGCGTTCTCACAGGGCGGTATCACTATCAGCAAGCGCCGAAACCGTCTCAAGGGTGACATTGTTGAGGCACTTCAATGCGTCAAATGCGCCCTCCGCCACGACGTACTCTTCCGTGAGCCTGGACCATCATCATCAACTGAGGAAGCTCTCGAGGACTTGGATATTGAGTCAGACACTAACGACTCCGAGAAGCTGAGTGATGCCGAGGATGAAGGTTGGGACGCTCTTCTGGAGGGAGATGAGGATCTCGTAGAATCAGACAGCGACTTCGTGTAAATAGTATGTCATCCTTGTCTGAACCATTTTTCTGTTTTCAGTGCTCGGGCCGCGGCTCAGGCCGAGCCAGGCCAAAGCCAAGCCGTCATTGACGGCTTTGGCCTGGCCCGCAGTTTTTCAAAGCCAAAGCCGTCTGAAGCCAGGCCAAAGCCGCGGCTTTCAGGCCAAGCCGGGCCGTGCACATCACTATTTATGGCTTCGTGATCTCACCAAGCTCGAATGCTGCTAGAAGTGACCAATTATATGCAGCCTTCGTGTTGTGGGATAGTGAGCGACAACCGCCACCTATGTCTGATACGTGCACTGTCGTATACACTGAGTGATTTACGTGTGGCTCCTCTTCAAGACACTCACTTTTCGAATGTTTCCAACCCTTCAGCGCTATTACCACTTTCAAGATCGCCAGGCACTGGAGTGAGGTGTGTCAGAGTACAGAATACGGGAACGCAACTGTATGCACACCAGTACCGTTGACAACATAAGGCCCAGAATGGATCTCTTATGTCCCCATAATGCATAGGTACGAAGGATGAAGATACCTGGAGATCCTGTGAGTATTCTGCGTGAATACACAATAAACATCGTAATACCTTCTGCACCAGACATGCACAATGCAGCAGTACCTGAGGGACGAACTTGAAGCGGGACTGACAAATTCTATCGTTACAATACTTACAATACCACATTGACTGTAAAATTTCACAAGTCTACATCGGCGAGTCCTCAGGATGGCAGGTGGCATTGTTTCCGACTGATGCTCACCACAATTTTTTCATTTGGGAGATAGTTCACTTCAGTATCCTCATTAGCTGCAAGTTGACGATAGAGCATGCGATCTGGACTCACTGGATAAGTGTACAGAGAGTATCAAGGCTGGCATGTATCTCGTCATGATATAAAGAATACTTCCTTTGCTCCACTGTGACCAATGAATCAAAGATACCTATCCCCAACAATTAGCCTGTCGATAGGCATGCTATCATATCTCGCAAATATGAAATCACCTCCTGGTCCAAGGTTAGGAAACAATCGTAGACCTGTGACGAGATGTTTATGAATGACGACTGGACAAATGGAAAGAGCGCGCACCCAAGAAACCATTAGTGATGCTAGCACAAACCCTGTTAGCTGTGAGAGATTATTATGGTCGAAATGATGGCACCCAAAAAATACTGCCAGTGCCAAGATTATAGATATGAGTGTAACGAAGATGTCAACAAACATGACTTCATCAGGAAAAACCTCCCCGGGCTAATTCCTCTAAACTATGATAGTTTCCTCGAAACTACGATAATTCTTGATAATCATCGTGTATTATCTCAAATTATCGGGTTTAGAACAACTAGGAAGATTATTTTTTTTAGAAGGACTTTCTTACTGCCTTATTTTAAAAGGATAATTATCACGAATTAGTTGACATTAGACTACAATATTGTGAATTTCAGAGAGTATATTTCAAACTTTGCATAGTGAATCACGCGCATCGGACAGCATTGCAATCAAAACGGACTAATATTTGATCAAAACATATGCATAACACGCAGCCAAAGACTGCAATCAACGAATCTACGACTTTTATAGGTATGAATGTGACTACAGGACCTAATCCTCTGCCATGCCATCCAGGTCAAGCAGCCCTAGCGCAGCTTGATGCTCATTGGCGATATGTTCATTCCCGTTCTGTCTCAAGGTCCTTCAAGTAGCAGAGTCAGTATCCGAGTCGAAACAGCACCATGAACACCAGCGAAACTTACTGCACAGCTTCGTAGATATCAGCCATCATGCAGTGAAACTTTCCTGGTGCGTCCCTCTTCAAGTCCTCGAGGAACTTGGTGTGAAACACATATGTCTCGCTGAATTGATTCCCTGTAAAGCTGAACTTTGTTGGAGAACCGAGTGTCTTCCAGAAAAGGGCCGCATAGACCTTGAAAACGAATAAATACAGCATGAAGCTCAGTAGAAAGGACCATACCGCGGTTGCCACGAGTGCCAGTAATGGAATGGGTATTTCAGGGCGATTGCCCTTATTGTTTGCCAGTTCGACAAAGCGCTCGGAAAACCTGATGCCGATAGACTTCGCACCGCTGAAGACTTCCTGGTATATGAGAAAGATCAGCAGGTCACCCTGGTAGGGTTTTTTCCCTATGGGTGAAGCGTTGTTGTTCGACTGTTGAAGAAGAATGTTAGTTAGAGGCTTGAGATGTAGAAACAACGATAATACTAGTATGTAGAAGGGAATATGACAAAGAGATATCGAGTGAAGAACAAACGATGACAGTACTTACATCAAACCTCAAGGCATATATATATGCATGCTGCTCCATAAGTTTCTTCACCTTGACCAAGTTGTTGCCAAGACGAAAGTAGCTATCGATGTTCGTACATGCGGCCACTTTCAGGTCACGGCGCAACAATGGAATGCGTGGCTCCACCTTGAGTAGTAATTAAAGTTAGTCAAAACAAATTGAGACGTGCAAAGGACTTACCAAACTGGCGAGGTGCGCAGCATACATCGCATCAGTTTGAAGACGTTCTTTAATGGCGTGGATGCCACGGTTCCTGGCCACTGTTAGCAAAGACTGCAGTGAGACTTGGTTTTTGTCGACAAGCTCAGGATAAGCATCAACAAAGATAATGTAGCCTTTGGCATCGATAATCGCATCCCGCACTACTTGCTGAGTCTCGTTGTTTTGATCAAGTAATTTGATATGTCCTTTCTCCGTTCGAATGAGAGAAGCAATGCTTTGAGCCGATCGAGTCCGTCCAGAGTTGAGTTTCTGGGCACGTTCAACGTCGCTGGAGTAAGCTTCGGAGGATTCGCCACATGCAGTAGTAGTTTCATCGACGGACTCTGAAACAGCATTGTCAAAATCGCGCCAGGCTGGAATCTAAAGATAATGTCAGGTTTAGTAGTATACAGCCTGAGGGCCACTGCAATTCAATATATATACACTCACCTCTGCAGCTTGTTTTGCTTCGCGGGCGGACTGGGATTTGCCACGAGATTGAACAACTTGCTTTGACTTGTTGCTGACGAGCGAAGGGACCTTGAGTTGCGATGTCAATTATTGTGTCAGTATAGTATCAGTGACCGTCCAGTTGAAGTACTAGTAGTAGTAAACTATCACTAACCTCGTCTGAAAGCATCATGGCAGTGGCCTCAGCTTCCTCGCCCTCACTCTCCTCACGGTCGGCATCAGAATCATTACCATTCGCGATGTCCTCCTTGGGGTGATCAGAGTCAGAGTCAGACTCGAATAATGCTGAGACGTCACGCATGGCGTAAGTGCGACATAGTTTCTTAGGACGATAAATAACTGTCACATGTGCACGGTCACATGAGTAAGATTTCCTTTTGAGACGTCATAATAACTAACCTCGAGGCTTTACAGGTTGCAAGTCCGCATGGCTGCCATCAGATTCATCACCACTGACCTCCTCTGGGTCGTCTACAAAGGTACGCTGACGCTCTATCATGTACCATGAAGGTTAGTACTGAGTCCTATGTTTTATATAGACTCTTAGTGACGCACTCAGTTTAGAAGATAAATTCTTCGCTGAGCTGTCACTGTGAACCTTGGTTTTGGTCGTGGAGTTTGGCGCAGGTGGATCTGTTTTTGTGCGCGGCACTTTACCTAAATCAAAGGTGAGTATTTGGCTCGTATGGTAGAAAAAAAACATCACCAGCGCTGATCTTTTTTGCTTTGACTGGTAAGTTGGCAACAGGTGACACTGGCGGGTCTGGGGATGCTTGGCGAGCGCCTTTCCTCGCTGACTTATTAGGCATCCAAACTCAAGTCGGAGGTAAGCATCAACAAGTTTTCTGCGAAGACTCGCATACTTACCTGCGTTTTCCATAGCCTTTTTCTTCGCATTCCGGGGCTCTATTGAAGCCCAGTGAGCCTACTCTGCTGTCTTGAAGACGGTGAGCTGTCAGAGTCACTCACCACGAGAATTAAGAGGTGCGGACATTGTATATAGATTGAAAGGATGTGAAACTAACAAAGAGTGTTGGAAGGAAGGTTCAAGGTCGAAAGAGTGAGGAGAAAGAGTTGAGGGCACCGTTAAATTTTAGTGCATAGCACAAGTTTCAAGGGGCGTTGCTGTCAATTCAAGGGTTCAAATTTACTGACATTTGTCACCTGAAGTTTTCGCGTGTAACGTTGGTCGGGCGCTGCTTTGGTCCCTTCTCCATACTTCCCTCGATCACCTGAAGTTTTCGCGTGTAACGTTGGTCGGGCGCTGCTTTGGTCCCTTCTCCATACTTCTCTCGACTGGCACGGCTTCAGGAAGTTTTCGCGTGTAACGTTGGTCGGGCGCCAGTTCACTGACCTCACAAAAGTTTAGAACTGCTGCATGTGCAATGCATTTGAAATGGCACCGGAGGCAGTTCATTTCAAGGTGCGTGAACTTCAAACCGGTTTCAATTAAGCTGACATTGCCTCACACCCTAGGAAGTTTTCGCGTGTAACATTGGTCGGGCGCTGCTTTGGTCCCCTCTCTATACTTCTCTCAACTAGTAGCACGGTGCACCCTAGGAAGTTTGCACGTATAATGTTGGTCAGGCGCGCTAGTTCACTCCCTCTCCTACACTTATCTCCACTGCCTGAACAGCGACCACCTCACAATTTCTGTGCTTTAATTTCCGTGCTTTGCAGATTCAACAATGCATTTGAAATGGTATCGGAGGCAGTTCATTTCAAGGTGCGTTCCATTCAAACCAGGTTTAATTAAGCTGACATTTGCCTCACCCTACTAGGAAGTTTTCGCGTGTAGCATTGGTCGGGCGCTGCTTTAATCCCCTCAGGCTTTCTATACTTCTCCCAGGAAGTTTTCGCGTGTAACGTTGGTCGGGTGCTGATTCACCCCTTCTACACAAGTCCTCTCGACTTTCTTCCGCCACTATGTCTACTCGATGCCCTGCTTGTTCCCGTGACAATTTCACTGTTACTGGTCTCAGTCAACATCTTGCCAAGAGCCGCAACCCACATTGTCGAGCACTGTACCATCAGTCACGCTCCCAACTTGAAATACATGCCAACGGGCCACAATTTGAGCCTGACGAGTCGACTTGGCCTGACTTGGATCCTGATGAAGGAGACGGAGAGGATGAACCTGAGGTCGAGTTCCAGCGGGCTCAGGAGCAATCTGGTGGTAGTGATGTAGACGATGATGTAGATGATGAGGGGTGGAATTTCGAACCTGAATGGGAGCCTCCCGTTGAAGAGCAAGACGAGCATGATCGCATGGATGCCATTGAAGATTTGGCTGATGATGATGAAGCTTTCCGGGAAGATCACCAGGATATTCAAGCACGCGCACAAGGGCAGCATGGTTGTGTGGTCGTGCCCTACCCAGATCCGCGTGCTGGCCAAAAAATAACCAACTGTCGTGCTGCGAACATGGAATATGGGGCGCACCTGGCCAATGCGGAGGAGAATCTGTATCACCCTTTCGCATCCAAGATGGATTGGGAGGTTGCGAGATGGGCTAAGCTTCGTGGAGTGAGTTCAACGGCATTGTCAGACTTGCTTGCAATCGAGGGGGTAAGTTGGATGCCATTTATTCCGAAAGTCTATGTAATTAATAGCGAACAATTTTGATTCTCAGGTCAGTGAACACTTGTCGCTCTCATTCAAGAATGCAAATGAGTTGAATGCCATTGTCGATCACGAGCTTCCGACAGGCCGTCCAAAGTTCAAACGCGAGCAGATTGTTGTTGCTGGAGAAGCGTTTGACGTCTATTACCGCGATGTGATCGAATGTGTCAAGTCATTGTATGGTGATCCTGACTTCGCCAAATATCTCGCATTTGCCCCTCAACGGCACTATTCTGACGAAGACGAGACAATTCGTCTCTTTCACGATATGCACACCGGCAAATGGTGGTGGGATACGCAGGTACGAATAATTGATTATGTCCATAGGAGATACAATACTTACAATACTTTAGAAAAAACTCGACCAGCACAGTCCAGGTGGCACCATTATTCCCATCATTATCTCATCCGACAAAACACAAGTAACATTGTTCCGCAACAAGTCCGTCTATCCTGTCTATCTCACCATTGGCAACATCCCGAAGGAAATTCGACGCAAGCCTTCGCGTGGCGCACATATACTTCTAGCTTATTTGCCTTGTACACGGCTTGAGCATATTGCCAACAAAGCTTCGCGTCGCCGAACTTTGGCAAACCTCTATCACGCATGCTTAAGTCGTATTCTGGCTCCACTGAAATCTATAGGGCTAGAAGGGCTTCGTATGGCTAGTGGGGATGGTGCCCTCCGCCGTTGCCACCTATTATTTGCCAGCTTCATCGGTGACTACCCAGAACAACTTCTCGCTACTGGGATCAAGTTTGGAGAGTGTCCGAAATGCGACGTGGACATTGGCGAAACGGGTAGTAATACAGCTCCTTTCCACCTACAAAACCTTAGCAAGGTGCTAGATGCCCTCGCTACTCTCGACGAAGGGAACCTATCCTTTGTTCGTGCTTGCTCGGAAGCAGGCATCAAGCCTATCGTCCATCCTTTCTGGGAAGACCTCCTGTTCGCCAATATATTCCGTGCAATCACGCCAGACGTGTTGCACCAATTATATCAAGGCTTGATAAAGCATCTCTTAGGTTGGTTGTCGGCTGCTTGTGGAGCGGCCGAAATTGATGCTCGTTGTCGCCGTCTTCCTCCCAACCACCATATACATCTGTTCAGCAAGGGTATCACTGGCTTGTCGCGTATAAGCGGAACAGAACATGCACAAATCTGTCGTTTTCTCCTCGGTATCGTGATTGGCATCCGTCTGCCCAATAATCTAAACGGGGGCCATCTTCTACGAGCAGTGCAGGGCCTACTTGACTTCCTTTATCTTGCTCAATATCCCTGTCATAGCTCCGAGACTCTACAGCTACTGGATGACGCACTCAATCTTTTCCATGAGAATAAGGACATTTTCATCGACCTTGGTATCCGTTCAAATTTCAATCTCCCGAAACTCCACGCCACTCGCCACTACTCTGCCATGATTATGATGATGGGTACGACGGACAATTATAATACTGAGTACACTGAACGACTTCACATCGATTTTGCGAAGGACGCTTACCGTGCTACGAATCACAAAGACGAATTTGTGCAGATGACATGCTGGCTCGAGCGGAAGGAGAAGATTATGCGCCATGCCAAGTATATTAACTGGCGACGTGCTGGTGTTAAGGAGACCGAGCCTTACCATTCACGCCCCCCCGATATGACTTTTCGTCGGCTTCAAAGTGTGGCGAAGCACCCTAGTGCAAAGGCCATCAGTATAGAGAAGCTAGTCGAAGACTACGGCGCTACCTATTTCCGTGAAGCACTCGCACGCTATATCACACAGATAAGCCATGCCAACGATCCTATCCCCCTCCGTAGTCAAACACTAGATGCGTTAGCACGGGATGTCCATTTCCCATTCCGAACTCTCCCCGTTTTTGACAAGATCAAGTGGCTCTCGGTAGATGCTCGTGGTCACGGCGATGCGACAGCCACGTTGGACTGTGTACATGCCAGACCACAACGGAGTTCAGGTTCTGGTCTGCGGCCTCGCCGTTCTGATACGGCTCTCGTGAGTGTTGGTGGGAATCCAGATGTTGTTAGTGGAGGTATAGAAGGTACGTTCAGCCACTACTATTTGCTAAGGATAGAGCCACTCACAGTCGTCTGAATCTAGGAGTTCGTGTTGGGCAAGTACGAGTCGTTTTCTCGTTACCTTCGAAAATATTGCCACTCTTGTTTCCGCCAACAGTCAAGGTTCCCGACCACTTGGCTTATATTGAATGGTTCGCACCATTTCCTTCGGCTCCCGATCGACACCACGGACTTTACAAGATCTCGCGAGCCTTACATGGTGGTGAAAAAATAGCAAGTGTCGTGCCGTTGGGAGATATCGTACGTAGTGTCCATCTTATACCGAATTTTGGTGCTGTTGTCCCGCGAGAGTGGACTAGTGATACAGTTCTCGATAATTGTGACACTTTTTGGTTGAACTCATATATAGACAGATATACTTTTTGTATCTTCAAATGATTATCAATAATCTCATCGTACTATATCATCTTGCAGCGGTTTTTATCCTAATACCTGTAATTACATAGAACTATCTAAACTACATCGTTTTATGAAGATTATGAAAATTACATCGTTTTATGAAAATTATGTGATTTTAGCCTCGGGAGGTTTTTCCTGATGTTGCACGCCACGCTTCGTGATTGAGAAGTCAGAATCGCCACAACCCTCTCCCCACCACGAGATCTTAACTCGATCAAGCTTCCATTGCCGATCCAAGGTGATACAAGGCCAGGTAAAGGGCCATATCCGTGAACGAGCCCGAGCAAAGGCAAAATATGTTCGCTTTGAAGTCGTCCCCATACTTTGATTTCTTGTCTCCATTCCTCGCTTTTAATACTGAGTGAGGCACGGTCAGAGTCATGCTGAACCTTGACGACCTGAACCGCAACCTGGTAGTGTTTAGAATTATCAGCTGGCGTCGATTGTCGGCTAGGAGAGACCTACTGGAGAAGATTCAGAAGGCGAATTCCAGCTGCACTTGAAGATTGTCGCATAGCCGCCCACTGCAGCCGGTGTGTCTGAGTCTTTGATTATCTGATCAGTGAGATCAGGGATGCAGCTAAAGCACAAATTCAGCAAGACAAAAGCTATAATTCCCAAGAAAATTCGCACATAGGAGTTTCGAATACTGACGACATTACTTCTTGCAAGTTGGATGACTACTGGTAAGGTGTGAGTCAAGCGTCAAATGTGTGGACCTTGGTGGTTGGCAGTTATCTCCCACCGTCTCCAAATTCTTGGCATGGGTGGGCGCTTGTACTTATGACCCTCGTGCTCTTTGGCGTCTACGTGTAGAATGTAAGCGCGCTAAACACACTTAACTCCGCAGCTGACATCGAGCCTCGTCGGACGCCTACCTCCATGACGGGATCGATTTCTATGCTATTCATCGATCACACATGTTGAGTTTGAGGTCCTCTGCAGCGACTCTTTGAGTCTATCGAGTGTTTGATCATGTAAAATAAGTGCTTCGCAACGCGGATTCAACGTCCGTTGCCAAGATCAGAGTCCCAATTGAGATTGAAATATAGAAAGAATGAAAATATTGACCGCTGGCGAGTATGTGGCATCGTTTTCGCGGCAGCTGATATCAAGTCAACTTTTTTTCTACCAATAGTATACAGATATTGAATAAGATTGTGCTGGCGACTGATTATCGCTCGCACACATGTCAATGGCAGCCCATTCAAGAGGTGTCGTACAAGATACTCCGATCAGAAAGGTACGAGGATCCTTCCTTGTTTTAGAACAGAATGAGAAGTTGAAAAAGTTCACACTCACATTTGACTGTTTCACGTGTCATCTCCATGACACCAGCATAGAGGTGTTCTCTTTTCATCTTCTCTTTGAGAATGCGAGCCGGAAGTGTATCCTCATTACGACCTGCAGCGCGAATGGCTTCCTTGTCTTGTTCTGTCATATCAGCCCGTAAACGTAGCTGATTCTGCTTATCCGCTCGAATATGCAAATTAATATACCTGTGCAATATAAATGTAAGAAGCGCCGCTTGCTAGAATCCAAGGATGAGAACGGAGAACATACTCTAGACATGTCACAGTGCTCATGGGTTTGTTGAACTGCGTGCCTGTGACAGCAGAGACACCTGTGAAGGGCTCGCGTTTCCTTGCAATATTAAGGACACCAGCGGGGATGTGCAGCTCAGCAGTCACCGAGTTCCCCGAGTCCTCTGCACAACTACAGCTAATGAACTCTATGAGTCCTACAGGATCTTTGGCGAAACCTTGTGCGTTATACTTTGCTCGAGCCTCACGCCATATCTGTAGCCGCTTCGGCGTAAGGGGACCTTGCGTGTCTGGGTTCCACGGAGTAATGGCATTGACTTGCAGCATCCCTTGAAGCTTCTCTCCGACAACCTCGTCGTTGAAATACAAACCAGCAAAGTCAAGAACGTCGCTAGGTTCCATTGCAATGTCAACACGTGCCATGAATGGCACATCAAATCCGATCCGGGGATTCTCGAACAGGCCACAGTCAAAGATGATAGCGACTTTGAGGAACCCCATGAGCAACGGGTTTACGCTGAACATTTGTATGGATTTGAGTACCCCCGAGGAGCGTTCGACTTCGTGGCATGCCGGTTTGTGGGTGGACCTATCATCAAGCCCGTGTAGAGTGAGGACCCAATATGTTTAATTATAGGTAGAACTCTTACCAATTTTTCTTTTGGCACTGTACACAAGAAGGCACACAACGTGCGTCAGCCCTTCAGACTTCAGTTTCATCTCAGTCGGAAATCATACCTCTTTTGAGCAATACCAGACGCTCTTACACTAAAAGCAGATTGCACCATTCGATTAACGGCTGCAACAGTATTCAGATATTTGACCACCACCTTTGCGCATTTCAAAGGCTTCTCCAATTTCGTTTGACACTGCGTACATTGTACGCTGGAGTTCTTCTGGCTTGCTTTGAGAGATTTAGTGGAAGCAGCTAGGGCACGGAAATAATCGTCCCTCTCTGGATGAATCGCATGTTCGATATAGACGGTCTGTGGAGTCGAGGAGAGATTGTTCGTGTTAGCACTCATGTTCTCGCGAATGCGATGGGTAGGTGTTAAGCGCTAATAGCAGTGAGGTTCGCCGGCACAAAGTGAACGACGGATCACGAGCATCCTACTTGGAGCTAGGCGCACCGGTGGCATCAGGTCTTAGATCAAAATGTTAGGCCAGCTATAACCATTTTGGATGTGTCGAGCGTAGCGCTCAGGTGTGAGAATTCTGAGACTAGTAGGTGTCTGCAGCAGATTCACACGATTCCTTCGCATTTAAATCTCGAACAGCGAGCACTCTTTTACTGTAAAGTCTAACACGCTGACCACTCTCTGCTCGTCATAGATTTGTGGCTCGTTGACCATTTTATGGCAAATCGACTAGCGGTTGCAACTGGCAGTCGCCGGGGGAGACATCATCAACGGGGATGCAACTAAAGCACAGATTCAGCAAGATGAAAGGTACAATTCCCAAGAAAATCCGCACATAGGAGTTTCGAATGCTGAAAATTCAAAACATTACTTCTTGCAAGTTGGATGGCTGCTGCTAAGGTGTGAGTCAAGCGTCAAATATGTGTACCTTGGTGCTTGGCAGTAACCGAAAGTTATCTCCCACCGTCTCCAAATTCTTGGCATGAGTGGGCGCTTGTACCTCTGACCCTTCGTGCTCCATGTAGAAAGTGAGCGCGCTAAACACACACTTAACTCCGCTACTGACGTCGAACACCTACCTCCATGACGGGATCGATTTATATGCCATTCATCAATCACACGCGTTGAGTTTGAGGTCCTCTGCAGCAATCTTTGAGTCTATCGAGTGCTTGATTATGTCCAATAGGTGCTTCGCAACGCGGATTCAACGCCCGTTGAGATCAGAGTCACAAATGAGATTGAAATATAGGAAGAATGAAAATATTGACCGTTGGCGAGTGTGTGGCATCGTCTGATTACTATTTCACGGCAGCTGATATCAAGTCGACTTTTTTTCCACTAATAGTACACAGGTATTGGATAAGATTGTGCTGGCGACTGATTATCGCTCGCACATGTCAATGGCAGCCCATTCAAGAGGTGTCGTACAAGAGACTCCGATCAGAAAGGTACGAGGATCCTTCCTTGTTTTAGTACAGGACGAGAAGTTGAAAAAGCTCACACTCACATTTGGCTGTTTCACGTATCACTTCCATGATACCAGCATAGAGGTGTTCTCTTTCCATCTTCTGTTTGAGGGTACGAGCCGGAAATGTATGCTCATTACGACCTGCAGCGCGAATGGCTTCCTTGTCTTGTTCTGTCATCTCAGCCCGCAAACGTAGCTGATTTTGCTTATCCGCTCGAATATGCACATTGATATACCTGTGCAATGTAAATGTAAGAAGCGCCGCTCGCTAAGGATGAGGACGGAAAACATACTCTAGACATGTCACAGCGCTCATGGGTTTGTCGAACTGCATGCCTGTGACAGCAGAGACAAATGTGAAGGGCTCGCGTTGCCTTGCCATGTCAAGGACACCAGCCGGGATGTGCAACTCAGCAGTCAATGAGTTCTTTGAGTCCTCTGCACAACTACAGCCAATGAACTCTACGAGTCCTACGGGATCTTTGGCAAGACCTTCTGCGTTATACTTTGCTCGAGCCTCACGCCACAGCTGTAGCCGCTTCGGCGTAAGGGGTATTTGCGTGCGTGGGTGCCACGGAATGATGGTATTGACTTGCAACATCCCTTGAAGTTTGTCTCCAACAGCTTTGTCGTTGAAATACAATCTAACAAAGTCAAGAACATCACTAGGTTCCATTGCAATGTCAACACGTGCCATGAATGGCACATCGAATCCGATCCGGGGATTCTCGAACAGGCCACAGTCAAAGATGATAGCGACTTTGAGGAGCCCCATGAGCACCGGGTTTACACCGAACATTTGTATGAATTTGAATACCCCCGAGGAGCGTTCGACCTCATGGCATGCCGGTTTGTGGGTGGACCTGTCATCGAGCCCGTGTAGAGTGAGGCACAATATGTTTAATCATAGGTAGAACTCTTACCAATTTTTCTTTTGGCACTGTACACAAGAAGGCACACAACCCTTCAGACTTCAGTTTCATTTCAGTCGGAAATCGTACCTCTTTTGAGCAATACCAGACGCCCTTACACTAAAAGCAGATTACAACACTCGATTAACGGTTGCAACAGTATTCAAATATTTGACCACCACCTTTGCGCATTTCAAAGGCTTCTCCAATTTCGTTTGACATTGCGTACATTGTACGCCGAAGTCCTTCTGGCTTGCTTTGAGAGATTTAGTGGAAGCTGCTACAGCGCGGAAGGAATCGCCGCTGTCTGGATGAATCGCATGTTGGACATAAATGGTCTGTGGAGTCGAAGAGAGGTTGTTCGTGTTAGCACTCATGTTTTCGCGAATGGGATGGGTGGGAGTTGAGCAAATGTTGAGCGCTAATAGCAGTGAGGTTTACCGGCGCAAAGTGAACGGCGAATCACGAGTGTCCTACTTGGAGCTTGGCGTAACAGTGGCCCATCAGGCCTCGAGGCCTCAGGTCCTAGATAATAAAACATTAATGTTAGGCCAGCTATAACCATTTTGGATGTATCAAGCGTAGCGATTCAAAGTGTCCGCAGCAAATTCACACGATTCAGCCTTCGTTGGTTTACATAAAGGACCTATTTCGAACGAGGCAGCTTAGCACTCTTTTACTGTAATGTCTAACACGCTAACCACTCTCTACTCGTCATAGATTTTTGGCTCGTTGATCATTTTATGGCAGATCGACCAGCGGTTGCAACTGGCAATCGCCAGGGGAGACATCATCAACGCAAGAGGTGTATGGGCCTGCACCTCCATTGCAAAACCGATAACGATTCATTTCACCAAAGTCTCTACGGCCGGTCCGCTTTTCTCCCTGTACAATGAGCATCAGAGGCATGTGCAGTTGGTACAGGCGCTCCACATCTTTTCGCAAAAGAGAGTACTGTGCAATCTCGGTGTCGATGCCAGATTCTTGTCTCCTCCCAGTATTGGTGATGAGGAGTCCGTTAGATTTCTCCCACAATATCTCTCCCTCTTTGTGCTGGGGTGCGACACTCCTGCTCAACAACTTCCGAGACAATAAGTGTATTGCAGGGAGGCAAAACGGTTACGGGCCACTTTTTGACACATGTCCTCGCTCGTGTGAAGAGAAGTGCTTTCTGTGACGTTATCCAGAAGAGCATCGAGATCGAAACGGAGTACTTGGCTGGTCCCGGTCAACACCAACCTCTCATCTACAGTATCGCGTCCAAATTACCGGGGTTACTTCAAAGCGGATACAAACTTCTGGTTCGTGGTACGTCGAGTCCCTCGGCTAGAATTCACGCATTCTAGGAATCCCACTCTGACGGTATGAGTTTGCGCAACATCTAGCAATAAAGTTGACTGCTCATAATCTAGCAGGGAAAAAAACCTAACAGGAAAACAGCCATCGAGCAGCACCAGTTTTCGATTGGCCATTCCCAAAGTCGATCGCAAGGCATTGGACAGCGACAAAGATGACTGAGCGGCATGTAATATACTGCAGACATCACGAGAACACTGCGCATATATCGTTAGGATGTAGGATTTTGCGACATTCACTGTTTACAGAAGCTACCGTTATCGCCTCCCAATGTTGAAATATAATGTTGTTCCAATGTACTCATGCGATGACGGACCTGAAGCCAGTTGGAGTACAGGAGAGCCAAGAGCGATATCATGTCTTGATTTCCTCCGCCTCGTTTCATTGGAACTCTCACCACTACAAGAGCAACGGTAAGGTGTGATACATATGGGCAGAGCAGGAAGTGAGACGCTCATGCGGCTGCCTGCATGCATGACCTCTTCCATCGCAGCACGCCGTAGTGGATCTGAGAGTCCTGCTGGTGCTAGTGATCATCGATATCGATCATGATATATAATGTAATTCTAGCTGCAACATCGATATCTCCGGGAGCGACTCGGGCAGTCCTGTACCTGGCTCCCCACTGGCACGGGTTCATCGAAACATATACATTTGTATGTTTCATGAACACGAGTCCCTTAACTCCGCGTTGCAAGTCATGCGCTTGCGAAAGCTTCATTAACACAGAACGGTTAGTAATAGTAAGGTTTATTTCTGCCGCTCACGGAGCTTCCTTTGACCCGAATGATGGCACGATCAATTCTCGAGCGTTAAACGACACTCAGCCTCAGGCCTCAGGGCCTGACTTCTTCAGTGCACGATTTTCAGCTTTCAGCTTCAAGACTCGCAGCATGTGGTTGAACAGTGTTCGAGACTTCATCCTCAATTATTCCTGGCTATCAACACCTATCATTGCGGCAATTGGATGGTGCCAGACCTGGGTTATCGCTTCTATTTTTCTCTCCATGGGAAAATCCAACGAGGTTGTTGAGGCCATTGAAGAGTCACGATTGCAGAGTTCCTTTGTGAGATACTATAACGAAGCCAGAGAAGATCCAGGTCACTCGGAAACGTCCACTTGTAATTATGTTGCAGAGCAAAGGTATACGGGTAAGTGGTTGCATCTATGGAGTTCCAGTTCGAGGCGTTCAAGCTGATAGTGCCCTATTGGACTCAGGTCTAGCAAAGCGTACGGTACTTGCTGCATGGCTTGCAGACCGTTCCACTGCTACTCCCAAAAAGGCCGTCGGCGTGATGTCGATGGACCCTGGACTCAGCACGCAACTTTTTGACCTCTATCATTCCGTCTGCAATGCAGGCTACCTTGCATACCTGTCATTCCTCATTCAAATTACCGGCTCTCTCTACGGTATCGTGACAGTCTCGATCATTTGGGCAGATGATGCACGTCTCAGAGAGGAAGCTTATGGCGTTCAACTGCAGCAACAACTTGCCGCACTCACTATCAACCGCGGGATGTGGTCTATTGCAGCTCTTGGAGCATTCTTCCCGTGGGCACCTCTTCACGCTCTCTATGTGACGACGGCTATTGCTGTTGCACTCGAATTCCTCTTCGCTGTCAGGGGATTCCTCATTGGTTGGCATATGAGCGTGCTTCCTGGTATCCTCCGTTTCTTTGTTGTCTTTTCGTGGTTGCTTCCTAGCGCAGAGGCGCTGACACTAATATTTGGTATGTTTTTGAGCTTCTCGTTTGTCAGTTCTGCCTTCACACATTTCCTACAGGCCTTATCGCAATGAAGATGGAGGTTTCATTCATCTCCGCCAAGGTGATAATCTTCGGGCTCCCGGCATTGTGGTTAATGATCGGGCCGTTGCTTATCATCGGAGCATCGTTGGGATCGCACTTTGGCATGTTGAATTGTCTTGTTGCCAATTCTAGCTTGTGCGCCACAGCTTGAGCGAACAGGCGTGCAGTTAGGCAGATATCGGAAGGAGCATGTATCTTGCCGTTTATTGTCCTGCTTTACGTCCTGGTATGATCTTCCTTGCCATCTGCGTATATGTTTCTCACCTGTATCGTGCAAGGTTTTATCTTTGAAGTTCATGATATTCATGCGACACTACTTCCACTTTCAATCATCCACATCACTCGATTTGCGAGAGGTTACAGCCACATCATACCCCCTTTACATAAAGCAAGTGAACGAACCAAATAGAGTGCATTGGTATGATAACAAACTTCTCGAGTTGGCTGTTTGTTGTATTGCAACCGGTGTATACCAGGTCCCTGTGGCACCCAGTCTATTGATAGTGATATCCGACCCTTGGGGATTCTTGCACGCCACATGTTGTGACCAAGGGCGAGTGCGCCATGAAGTCTTTTGATGGCAAAACCCGCAAGTTTACAGGCAACTACTTTGACGCTGGCCGGTTACGTGTTTCGCAGCGGACATATTTCAGACTTCGTCGTGCCATGCTACCACAGTATGAATATTTCCATCTTCAGGTCGAACCTCAAATGCTTTGTAAAGCCGGGTCATGTTACAACAAAAGAAGGTCACCACCAAGATCAGCTCACCTGGCTCGATATTGACCTATCGAATTATCAGATCAATGTGCCAAACTCTTGTCTGGTCTCATTTCCATATATTGGGAGCATCTACTAACACATATAAGCACGAACAGCTGGCGGCTCAGCGTCAATTGTGCCATCCACGGGCCATCACCGGTCACCTGCAAGCTGCTCTTCCATTTTATTTCCACTTTCATCTAGTATCAGCCGTACATGGCTACCACCTGCACATTCCATGGTTGAGTCGGTGTTCAAAATGCGTCGAGGTGAGCAAACATCAATAGAAATATGTATATGATGGTTACATCGCTTTGCCTGATAGTGACTTAGCCATCGTCGATTTTACCTTTGGAGCTAATACAGCCTCCGTCGAGGATGGCATTTATCTCACATGCTCGCACCGATTTACACCCGGTACACCGATGAGTGAGTTAAGGTAGGGAGCCACTAACGGTGCCGTGCTTCGATCTTCGGAAGTCGTCGGGTTTGAGTCAAAATCTTCATAAACGATTTTAATTGGCTGACTACGCTCCAGAATGGACATTATGTAATCATGTAACACCGTCTTCATTGTTCAAAACGTCGCGTCAAGTTGAACTTGGATCTTTGTGCATTTCTAGTGAATTGTCAGGCATGATTCGGTCTGCGGCAATCATTCTGATTGCTAGTTATCAACTCAACCCTATTTCAAGCTGAACTCGGATTGACTTGATAAACTAGCAGGAAACTTTGCTTGGTGATCGATACTACGAGCAAGACCATAACGGAAAGACGCCTAGAACCAATATGGGCAGCCTGGACTATCATCATGTATATGTAAGTAAGAACAAACAGGGCAGGGTGCCCTTATGGCGGTCCATGATGTGGCACCGATGTCGGAATTTCTGATATTCTCCCACCAGACCTGAAACACGCGTCCGCCATGAGGATGCACCGTGACCATCAATGCTTAACTCACCGCCGAATTCACCTTTCACCACAACATGAGTACTGGCTCAAGCGACCCCTCTGCAACACAAAACGTTGTCCGTGTGGTACATGCGACACATCCAGACCGGGACACTTTTTTCCATGCTACAGCCGTTTCGAGCGAATTCCTCAAAGCGAACCAGAAGTATGTCGGCGTAAAATGTACGCAGTGCCAAACGATATTGGACAAACCTTTGAAATGCGCAAAGGTGATACATTATTCACACTGTTGCAGACGTTCATTGAATGCCACAAACCACCTTTAGTGTAAGAGTGTCTGGTATTGCTCGAAAGAGGTAATACCTGTGAATGAAAGAAAAAATATGAATGGCTGACGTCGAACAACTTCTTGTGTAGTGCCAAAAGAAAAATGGGTGAGAGCGCTGCCCGATTAACAAGACCCATGGGACCTCACTCTACATTGGACTCGGTGATAGGTCCAAGCACAAACCAACATGCCATGAAGATGAACGCTCCTCTGGCCTACTCAAACTTGTACGAATGATCGTCACAAACCCAGTGATTTTTGGGTACCTCAAACTCGGTGTCATCTTTGTCTGTGGCCTGCTCGATGATCCCCAAATCGGATTCGACGCGCCGTTCTTGGCACGTGTTGAAATTGCTATTGAGCCTAGTGACTTTCTTGACTTTGCTGGATTGTATTTCAACGACAAGACTGCTGGCGAGAAGCTTCAAGGAATGGTACAACTCAATGCAATTACTGCGTGGAACAACCACAGTATGCAAACTCCACTTGCGCCAAAGCGACTCAGCACGTGGCATGAAGCTCGAGCAAGGTGTAACGCAGAGGGTTTCGCCAAAGATCCTGTTGGACTCATAGAGTTTGCCGGATGTAGTCCTGCACACGACAGAGGGAACTCAATGACCGCTGAGTTGCACATCCCCGCTATCATGCTTGCTATCGCAAGGAGACGTGAACCCCTCGAATACCTCTCTGCTATTACGGGCGCTCTAGTCAAGCAACCCCTGAACGCTGTAGCATGTCTAGAGTAGGCTCTCTATTCTATTTCTCTAAGCAATGGATCCGCTTACGATCACTCTAAATAGGCATGTCAACTTGCATATTCGAGCTGATAAGCAGAATCAGTTGCGTTTACGGGCTGAGATGACAGAACAAGACAAGGAAACTATTCGCGCTGCAGGCCGCAATGAGGACGCACTTCCCTCTCGTCTTCTCAAAGAGAAGATGCGAAGAGAACACCTTTATGCTAATTTGGTGTAAATGTGAGCGTACATTTTCGGCGATTTCTCTTTCTGAATTTCGGACCAAATGAAGGGAAATACTGATATGAGTCATCAGTAGGCATTCTATCCTCCGCCTGCGACTAGTGATCTTTCAAGTTACCCTTGGACTATGCTTCACAACATTGACGGGGTGTGAGCGCTTGAGCCTGGAGCTTACCACGTGATAAAGGCGTTCTGCTTACGCGCCTCGAATTGGACGCCGCGCCTTGTTTACGTATTATTCGGTCTCCTGCCAACGCTAGCGCTCATCGATCATCCCTGCGTCATCCATGTTCCTTCTAACCGTATTGTCCATCATACGCTCTTCCACGCTACCGACTGTTTGTTAATGTTGCCGTCGAAGTGACAGCCTTTCGCGGGGCCTTACTACTCAGGTTGAATTTTGTATCTTGTAACTCTCTGATCGAGGTCTTTGTATGATGATGTTCTTCTTTATCACATGATTCTACGCGGCTTTACGTAGGTTATATTTCATTGAAGAAGACGGGAGTCGCTTGTGGATCATGTGAACTGAGGCACAGCCGACTGCTGAGAACATAGGTACGCTCATAATCAGTCCTTCGTGAGCCTTAGCGCTCAACTCGCCACCACATCCATCTCTCACCGCCTTTCCGAGAACATGGAGACTGATTCTGGCACCTCCTCTGCAGCTTCAAAGGGTGTCCGCGTGGTACATGCGATATATCCAGAGCGGGACAATCTTTTTCGTTCTATAGCAGTTTCGAGCGAGGTCCTCAAAGAGAATAAGAAGTATTTCGGCGTACAATGTACGCAATGTGGGACAGAAATGAAGAAACTTTTGAAATGCGCAAAGGTGATGGTCGATTATCTGGTTTATGCTGTAGCAGGCGTTCATCAAATGCCTTTAGTGTAAGAGCGTCTGGTATTGCTCGAAGGAGGTATGACTTCTAACTGGGACATAGAAATATGAAGAACTGACGTCGCGTGTCTTTTTGTATAGTGTCAAAAGAAAAATTGGTGAAAGTGCAGCTTATGATTGACACAGACTGGGATCTCACTCTACATTGGACTCGATGATAGGTCCACCCATAAGCCGACATGCCACGCAGATGAGCGCTCCTCTGGGCTCTACAAACTCGTACGAATGTTCAGTGTAAATCCAGTGCTCATGGGGTATCTCAAGTGTGGCATCGTCTTTGAGTGCGGCCTACTTGACAATCCCCGGATCGGATTTGACACGCCATTCTTGGCGCGCGTTGAAATCGCCATCGAGCCAAGTGATGTTGTTCAATTTGTTGGATTGTATGTGAACGACCCGACTGTAGAGGAAAAGCTTGAAGGCATGTTACAAGTCAATAGTATCACTCCATGGCCGAGCCCAAGCATGCAAGCTCCGCTTACACCAAAACGACTCAACACATGGCGCTGGACTCGTAGAGTTCATTGGTCATAGGTGTACTGCCAACTCAGCGAACTCAATGACCGCTGAGTTGCACATTCCCAAGATGACTCTTTTCGTCGCGATGACACGCGCACCCTTCACGTCGGTCTCTGCTATTACGGGCGTTCAGACCAAGAAACCCTTGAGCGCTGCGTCGTGCCTAGAGTCGGTGCTCCGTTCTTATATTGCACTTCAGTACCTTATGATTACCGTGTACAGGTTCATCAACTCGCATATTCGGGCGGATAAACAAAATCAGTTGTTTTTACGGACTGAGATGACAGAGGAAGACAAGGAAGTTATCCGTGCTGCAGGTCGCAACGAGGACACAATTTCCGTTGGTATTCTCAAAGAGAAAATGGAGAGAGAACAACTTTATGCTGGTTTCTTGCAATTGATAAGACCAGTAGTTACCTGTGAGTGTCCACATTTCCGACGATTCCTGAAAGTCTTTCTGAATTTGCACGAATAGAAGGAAAATACTATTACGAGTCATTACGCAAGTTAGCCTTGTACCATTAAATCACACCGATGCCTTACTCAGGTTAGATCTGATATTATGCATGACGTCTTTTGAAATTGGCCGCGTAATTAATTCATATAATTGCCAGCGCAATCGTGATCCTTTGGCATTAATTACGATGAGTGGATGAGTAGTAAGGATCCCGTCTTTGGACTAGGTCAAAGATACGTCCTATTGGGTGAGGATCAAATGTGCAACAGCTACATCAGGGTTGTTGTGTTCATTTAGCTTGTCAGCTTGATGTTCTAAACCTTCTTAGCGAGCTCGACTGTGCTGGACTTTGTACTGCGGCTGCGGGACAGGCATAGGTACGAGATTTATTTTTATCCTCCCGAGAGGGAGGTTAGCGCAATATTAATGTTCAATGCAAATTGAGCGATACCTGCGATTGGGCTAGTTTTGCAAAACTTTGATACGACTACAAAGTTTCATATGACTAATCACTTCTGTCGCGATAACGGGGATTGATCGTTAGCCTGAAGGATGGACAATAGGGAGTCATTTGGAGAGTACCCACAGCTTCGCGGAGGCGACATATCTCCGAACCTCGTGGGACTCGTAGAACAAGACCGTGTAATCCTGATTGGCATGCATGATTTCAAGTGAAGCTGATAATTCTGCGTCGTTTGTGATGCTGCGACGGTAGAATAACCGAGAGCGTGGATATGGGAGGAAGGCCCCATGGGGGGACTGCATCGACATTTTGTGGGGTACACGGTTGAGTAGACTGAGAGTATTCATTTCACTTAGTCATCCTTACGATAAGTCGAGGTACGCGAGTGAGGCGGGTTAGATGATGAGAATCAAATCAGTGAAACGCACAGTCCTTGTGAATAGAGCTGTGCGTACAGCAAGGTACAGCAGCGCGCTAATCGATGGAAAGACGTGGAATTGCGACGAGTTCGGATTTAGTCAGCTTACGCGGTATTGTGCCGAATCGGCACCGGGTAATTCCGTGGTGTACTAGTAACACGCCTCCTCAACGAAGGGAGATAACACCACTCGACCACATCGACCAATATGTTGACCGATTCGATAACACCCTCATTCTCAACAGTTGACGACTTTTTCAACCTCGACGTACTAAACTCAGCTCCTTCAGCTTTTACAGCTTCGTCTTCATCTTCATCACCACGAAGCCCTTTCATTTTCTCAACTACAAATGGCGCAGACGACGATTTCTTCGCCCAATTCTTAGACACTGATGAGTTAACAAAGGGTCCATCCCTATCATCACTCTCAGTCCCTTCATATGACTTTTTTGGTGCACCTGAAGCTACCGCCAGTACAAGTGGCTCAAGTCCTGAGAGCATCGACGCAAACACTCCCATGTTCGCAATAGATCCACAACTAGTCGGAACTCCTGCTACTTCAAACGACCATTCAGATCAAGACTCTAACTCTGACCAGGAACTAGAGCTAGAGCTAGAGCCAGAGCTCGCTCCGCCTAAACGTTCTCGCCGCGGTGCTGTCACTTCTGGTGGCATAAAGAAGTCATATCCTTCTGAGAAGGACTTGAACTCGGGCGCGGGAAAATCAAAGTCCTCAAAGGACCCTGCTCCCCTCAGGATCCTTGAACCCGAAGACTGGCGCCCAAGTCCTGAAGAATACAAGAAGATGAGCAGCAGAGAGAAACGCCAACTCCGAAACAAGATCAGCGCACGAAACTTCCGAGTAAGGCGAAAGGGTCAGTATCCCTTCTATATCCCTTCCCTTTCTTACTTACACCTCAAAACAGAATACATCACAACTCTTGAAGGTGACATCGCAGAACGGGACCGCTTAATCGACGCAATCCGCTCAGAACTCGGCAGCTCCCGCTCAGAAAACAGTGCTCTCCGTCAAGAAATATCGGCCCTCAAGCGTTGCCTCCTCGAATCTCGTCATGCTCCCGACCTCCCACCTCCAGCAGAACTCCAAACAGGCGCACCCCTCTCCCCACCCGGCACACCTGTATCCGTCCCATCAACAACTCCACTCATCACCCCAAACACCCAAAAGGACCTCCCTACGTCTCCACGTCTGGGCGCAAGGCCGTTTTGGGGTGGATTTGGTGGTATGGGCGTTACACCTGTACATACCACCCTCATCCCACCCGTCGGGGTCAAAGCCGTCCTTCAAGAGAACATCAATCCTGCATTACACCGCCCAAGCTCAATCGTCGAGAAGACGAACAGCCAACTCAATGGCCTTGGTATGGGCATGGGAATGGGCATAGGCGCATTCGATGCCTTTGCGGATACGAATCCATTCACACTCAAGACCCTCGATGCATATCGGATGCAATTATGGGGGAAGATGGCTGCGCAGCATGCCCATGCCAACGGGAACACAAATGGGATGGGGTATACACCGCATGGATTGGCATCAGGCCTCAAACCTGCGTATTTCGCATCACCGAAATCGCAACCACAAGCACTCCCTGGGAAGAACGCATATCCTTCGCCGCCTCCGTCCCCTGTATTCAAATCGGCGCCGGTACCTACGAGGGAACAGGCTGCGCTTGCTGCTATTGCGTCGCAGACCTTACTTGGGAAGCTTGGAAGCGCGTTTTGGGATGCATTTTCTGGGTCTGGGTCTGCTGCAGGTTCCGGTATAAGTGGAAGTGGAAGTGTGATGAGAAAGGAGTGGGATGCAGAAAAAGTACGCAAGGTCCTCGAAGGTCGGGCAGTCGTCCGAGTCGTTGATCTCGATGAGCCCGTTCCCAACAAACCCTCTCCCTCTTCCTTGATGGTGCCTTTGAGTACGGTGGAAAGGATGCCGTCGTTACCTCTGGAGAAGACACAGCCGAGTGGGACTGGGACTGGACCGAGTGCGTGTGCGGCGTACAAGGCGAATGTGTGCGATATTTTGGAGGAGAGTATGAGGAGCTTGACGATTTCGAAGAAGTAGAAGCAGGCAGGTCTGGCTTCTGTCCTCGCCCTCCTACATGTCCTCTCCTGGTTCCTTCATCGTCCGCCGTGCTTTACTCCCAGCCAACGGTTTGCTTCCCTTTCCTTTTGCCTCGACTTGCAATAACAGCATCATATCCAAATACTTTCCTCGTCCTTCATAATCTAATCCAACCCCCGCTCCGCCTCCGCTCATTCGTCCTGCGCCTTCTGTGGCTTGATCATCTGATGATCATTTTCCTGCCGCTGTTATCGAATTTTGCTTCAACGGCTATTTCCGAACGTTTCCAACAACCAACGAATTGAATTGTTTCATCTTTAAATGATCCAACGAATTGTTCGTCTCCCTACGTCTGTTTCAGTTTATATATTTGCTGTGTGGGGATGCTCGTCGGATCACGGTCTTTATCTCCCCCCTGCCCCTTTTCTCATCTCCGTTGTGCGCTCTCCCTATTCTCCTATCGCACTCCCTCGTAACTTGCCTTGTTCCGACCGTATCGTGCATCCCACGACCACCGCTTCATACTTACCCCGTCTAAATAGTAGTCTTTCGTATAGCTTGTTTGTTGTTCGTTTTTGTACGTATGAGATGTGAACGAAATTGGAATATTATTATAATCGGATCTCGCTACAATACTATGAGTTGCTCAGAGTCAAGTGTTGCTGCTTGGAATATCGGGGGCACGCTTTATTGTGATGGAGTCCTATATAGGAACTGTCAACAGGCGTTCGATGAACGGCTGAATGATGCAGTAGAACGTTCAGTGAATCGCAGAGGATGGGCTGTGTATATTCCCCAACCCTGAACTTGTGCATCGCGTGCCGCCATTTCATGAAAAATGTCTGTCATAGAAAATGCTTAGAGTAGATGCATGTTCCCATCAGGGCTTTGCGTGTCAAATGCTGCACAATGAGTGGATTTACGACGACAGATGCTTCGAGTAGTTGATTGAAATCATCCCCTTCAAGGCGGACTTCCCTTTAGTAGCATATTCTTCCCCTTAACACTTTATCTATGCAAATGAGGTCGTGAGTTGTAGACCAGAGAATTCAGAAAAGAGCGCAGGACTGACCTTGAACACCGTGGTCCGTGACGAGACGCACCTTCACAATTATTCAGGGTCACGGTGATATTATCATGACTCGAGATGACAGTCGTCGAAGGCCCAGCTTGACTCAGCAGCATAATGAGAACGTCGTTGTATTTTTCGTAATGGAACGACTGATCTGGCCGAGCTGGCCGAGGAACTGGCTGGTGCTTCGGACATCGACGTCGGACAGCACCAGATCAACCTAAGCTCGCTGTTGATGACAGCGAGCTCTATTTTTTACCGCATATTCAGCTTGTTTTTGAAGTCATGCCTGAAGAACAAAAGATGATGATAAATAGTACTAACATACGTGGGACACACATCTATTTTGGGCACACTGCATTTATGATTTCGGCCCTCGGGACGGGGCAGGCAACTGCCAGTGCCAGCACTGGTACTAGTGTACACAATTAGTTTTGGAGGGCACACCGATTCTTTCACAAAGACCTAAATCTACAACCACTCGCGATGAGTGAAGATCATAGGCCAGATATTGATCCTCCCCCAGGAACTTCCAGATCCAATCAGGTAAATGTTGGTGAAAGCTCGGTACGTGGTCTCTTGTAATTAATCACCGTCCTTAGTACGAATTATCCGTCCAGAACGAGTTCCTGCGGAAATTGAAGAATGGGTTAACAAAAAAACTTCCTGTGTGTAGGCGTGAATACTGTTTGTCCTGAATACGGCTAAGATTGTACAGAAACGCTTCAAGGGAAAACGCAACCGCACCACTGCAGTCCACAGCGTTGAAATTGAAGGGGCTTCATCGAGTCAGCAAGTCGAGGTAAGTGCTCGAACTTGCTATCCTAGTCCTTCGGTTTTCTTAGAGTCGCTCAGGACATGTCGCATCTCCATCCTTCCAACGACAACAAGCATTCCATCGTGAACCAGGGCCTGTCCGGAGAGTCTGCTTCACAGGTATTTTGATTATGTAGCTAGTTTGACTTACTTCTCTAATTTCGGCGGTCCCATAGATTCAGGCTACTTCTGGCGAGCAAGGAGGACCTGATACCCAATTAGTTGACGCCGAACTTCAGGGTGCCTGTGATGGTACACAAAACATGCGATTACTCGGGAAACATGCGACTTCTATGACATCCGCCGTCGAGAATGCCCCAGCGGATCTTACAGCCGCAGATGATTTTGAAACGACGTATCTCCAACCCCTCAAGATTATCGATACTGTCCTTGAGAAGATCGCAGATGTATGTATCATTCTTGTTGATTGGAAGCGACCTAATCAAGTTGTATAGGTACATCCATACGCAAAGATGGCGCTCGGAGTGCTATCTGCTGCATCTAAAGTATGTTTGGTTTCTCCCAGAGTCTAGTTTCCTACTCAGAAGTTCTAACCCCATGAAGATTATAATTGCTCAGGCACAGCGCGACAAATCGATTCTCAGTCTTCTCAAGAAATTGGCTGAAGTTTACCGCTTCATGACTCAAGATGACAGTCTTGAAAAAATTGAATCGATGCGCGGTATCGTCGGAAAGATTGTTCACCAGACTCTTGAGTGTGCTCGTTTCATCAGGGACTACTCGGAGACGAAGAGCTTTTGTGAGTCACCAAGCTATCGTACCTTGTACATGAATCTTATACTATATTATAGGGAAGAGACTCGGGAAAAACATTATCTCGGAAACTGATGACACGATCAAACAGTACAGCAACACTTTGGACGGCCTTATGCAACAATTTCGGGACCAAGTCGATCGGGACGTGGCCGTCTTCGTCCAACGTACGAGTAAGGATTCTGGTAATGCTTCTGTCTTTACATTGACTCATACCGTTTTAGGCGAAACCCTGGACCTTAGTGATATCGCTTATGCCAAGGGCGCAGGACTAGATACCATGAAACAGTGCCTACCAGGGACGCGCACTGAGATTCTTTCCCAGATTACGGACTGGATCAACGGTAGTGGAGATGCTGCCAAACGGGTACTGTGGCTATCTGGTCCTGCGGGCAAGGGAAAATCAGCCATCGCACACACGATCGCCAACTGGTTCAAGGAATCGGGAGGCCTTGGTTCATGCTTTTGTTTCGATCGGCACAGAGAAGCAGATCGTCGGCATGAAAAGATTTTCTCCACCATCGCGCGCGATCTCGCCGACCACGATTCGGGGATGAAGCGAGCGTTAGCGGATGCGGTCAAGGATGCAAACTCGCTCAAGAACACGACAGACATCATCCAGCAGTGGCGCGACCTCCTCATGAAACCGCTGAAAAAGTTCTCGGCGTCAAGCGTAGGGCTTGTGTTGATCGTGATCGAAGCACTAGATGAGAGCGGTGGAGAGGAGACGCGGCGCAACCTGCTCCGGATACTCGCCGGTAGACTACAGGACAAAGGACTTCCCAAAATCACAGAACTTCCATCCAACTTTCGGATTCTCGTCACCTCTCGCCCACTTCATGATATCGAAGATGCATTTCATGGCGCTGAACATATTCTACGGTTGTCCATGGACGAGATTCCAGCAGCAGCGGCAGAGCGCGACATCCACAAGTTCGTATCTGAGGAGCTGAAGGGGCTACCAGATTTTGGCGACAAAGAGTTTACAAATCTAGCTGCGAAAGCCGATGGACTTTTCGAGTGGGCGCGTCTTGCTTGCGAATACATCAAACATACTCCTCCGGGCGTACGCCAAATGCCCCGCTTCAATGCTCTCATAAACCGCAGGGCCGGAAAGCAGAAGAACCTGTTGTACGATATGTATCTAGTGATTTTGAAAGAAATTATGAAAAGGGATGAATATGACGACGACGAGTACGAAGAAGCACTGACAGGGTTTCGTTCCGTGATGGAACAGATACTCGGCACAGCCGAACCACTTCCTCTTAATTCCCTCAATATCATGCGGAGCTACTTTCCAGACGAAAACAAGCACGACAACATGGACATTATTAAACGCATGGGATCCCTCCTCAGCGGCACCACCAACTCATGCACTCCGATCCGACCTCTTCACGCATCTTTCCACGACTTCCTGACAGACAAGACATCCAGCGGAGACTTTTTCGTGGAGGTGTCGAACGTACAACGCGACCTTGCATTCGCATCGCTACGAGTGATGGAACATGGCCTTCGCTTCAATATCTGCAATTTGAAGTCGTCATACCTTCCTAATTCCCAAGACGCAGGGCTGCCTCAACGAGTCACATCATCCATCCCCCCACATCTCTCCTATTCCTGTCGATACTGGGCCGAGCATGTTCGAACAACGGACTTTGACGATCAGCTAGCAAAGGAAATGAAATCACTCTTCGACGAGGAGCGACTGATGTTCTGGATTGAAGCACTCGGACTTCTCAATGCAATTAGCAGGGCAATTACTGTGCTTCCATTCATCGCCAAGTGGCTGAAAGTGAGCACACGACTACAAGCTAGTGTCGGAAGCATAACTCATAAATCAATACAGGGCCGTTCTGGATACGAAGATTTGCGGTCCAACACGATGGATGTCCAAAGATTCATTCAGGTGTTTGGCGGTATGATTCTGCACAGCACGCCGCATCTGTATCTATCAGCGCTCCCATTCTCACCCGTCAACTCCACCATAGCTACCAAATTTACGGGAAGGTTTCCGAATAACCTTCGTCTGGCATCTGGCCGTGATTTGAACTGGGCGGTCGTCCAGATTGTAATGAATGGGCACACTGCCCCGGTTAGCTCAATTTCGTTCTCACCGGATGGTAGTCGCATCGCGTCTGGTTCGGAGGATGGCACTGTGCGGGTGTGGGATGCAGCGACAGGACAGCCACTGGGTGAGGCCTTGGAGGGGCACACTGAGGTAGTTTTTTCAGTCTCATTCTCACCGGATGGTACTCGCATCGCCTCTGGTTCATGGGATAAGACTGTGCGGATGTGGGATGCAGTGACGGGACAGCCATTGGGTGAGGCCTTGAAGGGCCACACTAGAGGGGTTCACTCAGTCTCGTTCTCACCGGATGGTACTCGCATCGCCTCTGGTTCATCAGATAAGACTTTGCGGGTGTGGGATGCAGCGACGGGAGAGCCATTTGGTGAGCCCTTGGAGGGGCACACTGGAGTGGTTTGGTCGGTCTCGTTCTCACCGGATGGTACTCGCATCGCGTCTGGTTCGGAGGATAGGACTGTGCGTGTATGGGATGCAGCAACGGGACAGCCATTGGGTGAGGCCTTGGAGGGGCACACTGGAGAGGTTCGGTCAGTCTCGTTCTCACCGGATGGTACTCGCATCGCGTCTGGTTCATCGGATAGGAGTGTGCGGGTGTGGAGTGCAGCGACGGGACAGCCATTGGGTAAGATCTTGGAAGGGCATACTGGAGGGGTTCACTCAGTCTCGTTCTCACCGGATGGTACTCGCATCGCGTCTGGTTCATGGGATAAGACTATGCGGATATGGGATGCAGCGACAGGACAGCCATTGGGTGTGCCCTTGGAGGGGCATACTGGAGGGGTTCACTCAGTCTCGTTCTCACCGGATGGTACTTGCATCGCGTCGGGTTCGGAGGATAAGACTATGCGGGTGTGGGATGTAGTGACGGGACAGCCATTGGGTAAGGCCTTGGAGGGGCACACAGGAGCAGTTTTGTCAGTCTCGTTGTCACCGGATGGTACTCGCATCGCGTCTGGTTCGGAGGATAGGACTGTGCGGGTGTGGGATGCAGCAACGGGACAGCCATTAGGTGAGCCCTTGGAGGGGCATACTGGAGGGGTTTGGTCGGTCTCGTTCTCACCGGATAGTACTCGCATTGTGTCTGGTTCGGAAGATAACACTGTGCGGGTGTGGGATGCAGCGACCGGACAGCCATTGGGTGAGTCCTTGGAGGGGCATACTAGAAGGGTTTTGTCAGTCTTATTCTCACCGGATGGTACTCGCATCGCGTCTGGTTCGGAGGATAACACTGTGCGGGTATGGGATGCAGCGACGGGACGGCCATTGGGTGAGGCCTTGGAGGGGCACACTGCCCCGGTTTGGTCAGTCTCGTTCTCACCGGATTGTACTCGCATCGCGTCTGGTTCATGGGATAAGACTGTGCGGATGTGGGATGCAGTGACGGGACAGTCATTGGGTGAGGCCTTGGAGGGGCACACAAGAGCAATTTTGTCAGTCTCGTTCTCACCGGATGGTACTCGCATCGCGTCTGGTTCGTTGGATAAGACTGTGCGGGTGTGGGATGTAGCGACGGGACAGCCATTGGGCGAGGCCTTGGAGGGGCACACAGGAGCAGTTTTGTCAGTCTCATTCTCACCGGATGGTACTCGCATCGCGTCTGGTTCGTTGGATAAGACTGTGCGGGTGTGGGATGCAGCGACGGGACAGCCATTGGGCGAGGCCTTGGAGGGGCACACCAGAGGGGTTTTGTCAGTCTCGTTCTCACCGGATGGCACTCGCATCGCGTCTGGTTCAGAGGATAACACTGTGCGGGTGTGGGATGCAGTACATGTGCAACCATTCCCCCAGTTCAGAAACTCCAATCCCTCCGCATTTTCGCCGCATCGAAGCACCTCATCTCCCACCCAAGAAAGCAGCATCATACCAACCAACACTTGCAACGCTCGCCTCATTTCCTTTTCTTCTAGCCTGGACCATGCTCTGCCCAACCCTGCGAACTTGCTCGAACCCACCTCACATCATTATTCTAATTCGGCCCCTTTCTTGCTGCGGCCTGATGGATGGATGATGGGACCCAATCATCAGCTCATTTTCTGGGTACCTCCGGCCTCCCGACATCCATTTTATTCTCCTGGCACTGCCATGGTGATCCCGAGAGGAGGCGTCGAGCTTGATTTGAGCCGTATGGCACATGGGACGCGCTGGTCCAGTTGCCGAGATGCGTGAGTTCTTGGCGTTTGCCATCCGTCCTCGTGGTTGCTAACATTGATCCTGTTAGCTCCACATAACAATGATTTTATGGTTGCAATATTCAGTGTACCACTTGATTCTTTGATTCTTTGTCAATGTTATACCTAGCATCCAATGAGCCTGAATTTACGATTGTCGGGTAAAGCGGTACAAGTGGTACAGTCAGAAGCTATCGATATTTCAGTTTTCAACTACACCAGATATCCAGGACCAGTGGGGTCCTGAAGCTCATTGATATTCTTCGCATCCCGTATGATGAATGCAAGGGCGCCGAGTGCATTGGAGATCATAAAGCATTTGTAACGCCTCTGCTTCTTGTCAGAATACCGATCTCCGTGTCTCCGCGAGATGGGTTTTCTCATAGCAACGATTCACTGACCATGAAAGAGCAAATGTGATCATATCCGCGATTATCCATTGAGGAACGTAAAACAACAGCGTTACAGTCGTGTCATATCCCAGTGTCAATGGCGTTGGGAAGTAACTTAAGTGAAGAAAGACTACTCTATTGCCTGGAACATGGCCGTGGCCGAAAACCACCACATCTTCCAGTCAGAAACAGCATCTCGTAGTTCTTTCACGATCGGCTGTTTCCCAAGCTCATCAGCCTTACCATAGCCATCTTCAACAAGGGGAGAGAGAACAAATGCTCTTTCCTCTGGGGTGAACCACCTGGTGTTGTGCGGGAAATCAGAAAATATGACATCGCGCAAACCGCGACCAAGATTGTGATACCGCCTTCAATGTAAAATAACCATCTACAAATCATTCAGTTTGCACTCAGTTATAGAAACGATCGTCACCCACCTCCATGCAGCTTGACCTAATTTGTCCTGCATGCTGCGGAGTACAGCAGGTGCAAACAGGGATCAGAATGCAGAGCTGAAGAAACTTCCACAACAAACAAGAGCTAGTCTCAAGGCGACCTCGTCTCGCTTGTACCGTTTAGATACAAGAAATACAATTCCGGGGAAGAAGGGAGCTTCGGCAAAGCCAAGAAAGAAGCGGGCGACAATAATTCCGGTATAATTCGGGTCAAATTATCAGAGACCGGATCTGAACGATGCAAGACAAGGAAGTGTACTTCCCTGTGATCCTTGAGCACGATTAACAGACAGTCAGTGTCGACAAACCTGACAATACTGATATTGTAAACATACAACACGGAATGATGACACAAGGCCTCTCCAGCCAATGCAGGAGCATGTTCCTGAAGAAAAATTACGTTCAGCTGTCTCTCGATGAAGGATGAAACTTACCATAGCACTTGCATAATATGTAATGTATCAAGAAACAGGACGGACAAAATTGTGGCGTATTGTTCCCCATGCAGATGCAGGTCTTTCTCAAAACCTTGTAACCGAACGTTGTCGTGTTGTAGACGTCATGAGATTCATACGGTACAACGGTATGTGACACACCTAATATTGGTTCTGTCAATCTCGGATGCACAGCCATTGTCAGAAGAGTTCGCAAAGACCAGACCCACTAGGTTCAAGGTATATAACATCAGTATCATGGACATACGTAAATGAAGCTTGCTCAGTAATCCCTCTCAAATTCATCACAAGCATGACAAGGGACAACAGTGGCCCGGGGTAAGTTGTTGATTATGTTAATCGCTGTTGGATCACACAAAGTAGGTATTGTTAAGGGTGGGAAAACGTAACATGTAGGCCTGTGGTAATACCGTATGGCAATCGTGCGTGAAGTCAGCTAATGAGAGTCTGGTTACTTTAGCAGTTGGGTGTTGCCAGATGGGAATTTTGATAGACGGTGGATTCAGATCTCGCCACTGCAAATTCTGTCATTGACATCGTGACCATAGTCGATTCCACTTCACGGCTGTCAGCTTTCCAAAGATCAAGTTGCATGCGTGTTGCAAGCAACCCCTGGAAGAGAATCTGTGCGCTGTGTAGTCATCAGTGAAAGCTCGATCCAATGATGATCATCCTCACATTTCCATGATACCAGTAGGCCATGTCGCAATCGGAATAAGCAAGATCCCAACAATATTAAGGATGTTCAGAGCTTTTTAAATGTTATTCGTTTCATCAGGAAAGGAGTATACCACGTACCCACGCTGGCTCCGAAATACACGATATTGTTCCGCACTAACGATTTGAGTAGCTGTCCTGAAGCGGCGCGGTATTGGCTTAGAACCCGATACATGCTCATCCCGAACAATCCTTTGATTTCATGACAGCAGGATAAGCTGGTAGCTCAACGTAGTGCTCGGGGAAATGCTACGGACCTATTTCCAGACTAATCAACGCCGCAAAGCTCGTAAGGAGCCATGATGCGCCTGGGTTAGCTGGTCCATAACATGCATCTGTATAACAGTGAGCGAGCAAATGATAAAATGAGAGTTTTGACCTGCCGGCAGGAAGAGCCCCAGTGTATATTTGGAGGGAGCTGATACCTATGACACACGTAGTCTGGCTGCGCCGTCAACAGTGGTAAGGCTGAATAGCTTGAGATTTCACCAGATACGCAGCTAGAAGATAGAAAAGGACTCGTTTACTGCAGCCCCACAGAGCATAGGTTCGCAAAATGAAAATAACTAAACTTGAGTTTAGTGGCCCATCGATAAACAAGCATGAAGCAGCGGACATTCGACACAAGCCATCTGCAGAAAAGAGATCCCTATGCTGCATGTGAGAGATGGCTTCCACCAGTCACAGATTTGACGTACAGGTGCTTGAGCGACATAACACCAAGCACAACTAAATAACGATTAGCGAAGGAGAGAATTGGGTTGCGATTCAATACATTGGCGTCGATATAATCTTCCCCGACGACTTCATCTAGAGTGAGGTATGATAAGCTGTCTTTCCTTTTGTTACATACGAAGATCTCAAGGTCTTACACATTCGTAGAGCCCCGATAATGAAAGGAAGGTAGCGACACAAGATAAATATAGTCTTGACGGAAGTGAACCTTGACCTCACGATATAGTCGATCTGTCAGATTGAGATTTGAGGAGTTCGGGGGAAAGTGTTTCTCCTACCTCCTCATCTAGATGGGTCACAACATCATATAGCTAAATAGTCATTCTTTGGAATCACAAACATACGACAGAAAAAGTCAACCGACCACGATCGTGAGTGCCAACACTAAACTATATGTTAGTTCAAATAGTTGCAAGGCGTAAATCAGCGAACTCACATAGGATATACTAATTCCAGTCTAAATTGAGTAAGAGATCTGTACAGGGAGGAGGTAACTTACGCCAGCAGTATTGTTGATCATATGAAGACTTCTGGCCGTGCGTAGAAGATGACTGTCGATAAACGTAGTGTGGGGGCAGATAATGTACGCTTTATTTTGATGGAATCCTATATAGGCTGCCTAACAACTGTCGACAGGCGGACGATGGACGGCCGAATGATAGGGTAGAACGTTCAGTGAATCGCACATATGATGGGCTGTGTATATTCCCCAACCCTGGACTTGTGCATCGTGTGCCGCCATGTCATGAAAAATGCCTGTCAAGACATTGACAGACATAGAAACTGCTTAGAGTAGATGTATGTGCCCATCAGGGCTTTGCGTGTCAAATGCTGCACGATGAGTGGATTTACTTGTGATCCGACGACAGATGCTGTGAGTGGTTCATTGTTGTAAATGAAATCATCCCCTTAGCGGACTTCCCTTTAGTAGCATATTCTTTTCCTTTCGGATAAATTTGACACCTTATCTGTGCAAATGAGGTCGTGAGTTATAGACCAGAGAATTCAGACGACGAGCGCAGGACTGACCTTGAACACCGTAGTCCGTGGATTGTGGCGAGACGCACCTTAACGATTATTCAGGGTAATCATGACTCGAGATGACAGTCGAAGTCCAGCTTGACTCAGCAGGATAATGAGCATCATTGTATTTTTCGTAATAGAAAGACGAGATGACTGATCTGGTGGCAGGAGCTGGCAGGAGGAACTCCGGGCTGGCCTGCTTTGGACATCGGCGCCGGACCCGACTCTTACATAATCTGAACTCTTGCTCCCAGTTCGACACCTTGATACGCTTATAACTTCCGCAGAACTCAAAAAACATGGTGAGGTGATCCCAACGTGCATGTTACCTTACACTGAGATGCATTTAGGGAGGTGGTGCTAGATATCCATACCCAAAGCATGTGTGGTCCCCCGCTGGTATGTCCAAGCGGTTAGTTCCGAGCTACTCGACCTGATGATGCCCCAGGTGGTTGGTGGGCCCGTCCTGCGAATTGGCGGAGTAACACTGTCATAACTTTTGCTGGTATGTTTGCCATTGCATACGGAGTCTGGACTGTCAGCGCAGACCGTGAGGTGCGGAACTTGATCTCTCGTTTCTTGCAGTCGTGCTTATTCCGTGTTGCTTGAGCAGATAAGACACGTTCAACCCGACCGACCGATACCGTCCATGATGGTAAGTCCTCCCACCTCGTGTGCTCCTGGTTTTTCTCACCATTTTGTAGTGGGCAAAACAGTACAAGGACCAGTCTCGGGAGAACTGAGACAGGTAGTTGGGTGTATGCCTAAATAACACGGAATCGTCTTGTCTCAGTCAGTTATATCCTTCATCATATATCAATATTTTGCCACCTCTGCACGAGTCTCAATTTTGGGACTGTTGACTGAATTGGTTAGGGAGAGCATGAGACATTCCAGAGTAATGCTGAAAGGGTAGGTTCCCCGTATCCCAGGTCCAGAACTTGTTCAGAATGCCATTGTACATATCGACACATGCCAGAATCGTTATGATGTTACTAGTACGAGTAGAAGATATGCCAGATTATATATAACGTCCCTATGCCATGTACCTATAACGAATAACCGAATCAACCGACGCGAGCAATACTTCATATTTCAGCTTCGTCGGGCCCAAAAGGATCCCAGTCACTTGGTTTTTCTTCCGCTGCAGGATCGTCGTCGTCGTCGTCGTCGTCGTCCTCAAATTCATCGCCCTCTTCTTCCTTCTTGTCGTCCGCGCCGTCCCAGTCATTTGGAGTTTTCTTCACCTTCTTCGCCAACTCGAGCATTCGTTTGTTTGCGTAATCAACACGACGCTTCCTTGATGGCGAGGCGGGGAATGGAGTAATAGCTGAAGAGGCAGAGGATGAATAGGTGAGGGAAAATATTGATGAAGACAGTGATGAGGGCGACGAAAAACCGATGGAGGAGCACATGGGAAGAGTCAACGATGACTGCGAAATTTGTAAGTATATTTGCATGTCAAGGCACAGAAAGGAACATACGACATCAGGGTCAACTTCCCCTTCTGCATCAATATCCAGAACCTCTTCCCCTACACCACGTTCTAGGCGCTCCTGCTCTTCCTCAGCCTTCAAGAACCTTTCAAACGCTAATATGCCATTCCACCGGGTTACTTCGATACCAGTAAGGATAATGGAAGACGTTGCCGAAGGTGGTGCAAATAGGTCTATAGAACCCCACGCCATGAAGAGGAAAGGCTTATTGCCAACGCCCTTGCGACCTGGGATCTTCTTCGTGTTTAATGTTATGTGAATTTGGGTCGTAGAGTCGTGATGCTATTCGTGAACATAAGATCTGTCCAAGAGCATAGAAAGACAAAAGACGTACATATATAATACCTTTCTCAATGTCCCCGCCCGGAGCCCAGAGCTGCGAAAGCTGGAAGTCCTCCTCCGCTTCCCACCGCCAAATGTCATCTTCGCCATCTTCAGCGTCAAGCAAGCTGCCCTCTGAGCCATTTCCAGGATAGTGGTACGGGTCTCTTGTGGTAGATGCTTTGACTGTGGTCATTCCGCTTGTTATCTCCCCAGAACGCGAAATCTCTATATCTTTTTGCACCTCAAACAAATGTCCTGGCTCCAAATCGAAGCACAGAGCTGGTTGTTTACCCTTGGACGAAGAGGGCACTGGGCACCTTGCATGTAGTGGGATGCTGGCATGCCGTGCGGCACGTCGAAAACGGTATGATCCGCCCATCTCGCTTTCCTTCGCTGGCTGGAAGACAAACTTGATAAGCTTCCGCAGGTGACCGAGTGTGTAGGTCAGAGGGACTTGAACAACTCTGTAGACCCCATCTTTATTTGTGTGGCTTCTGCCGTCACCGTCCGGGCGGATAAGTTGGAAGCGGAGCGGCAAATGCTTCGCATACGAAGAAGGGCGGGGTAGTGTGGTGCTTGTTGTTAGCCGCCGAGCACGACCAAATGGGTTGGTTGGAGAGTCGGAGGGCACTTTCCAGTTTATGAGACTAGAGGGCGTTCTGGGTGTTGTATACAATGAAGAAGCTGAGGTGAACGGCGACGACGGCGGTAACGAATGCGATAGTTGTCGACGTTTTGGACCACGGGGTGATGCTGAAGGGCTTTCATACACGTCTAACGGTCGTTTAGAGACCATAATTATCCGCGGAATCAGAGTGATTGGGCAAGTTTGAGGGGCTGGAAGAAGTCGTCGCTTTGATCAATCAAGATTTAGACCGGAACAATATTTGTCCACGCTTGTCAAACGCGTCGCGTAATTTTCATCAACAGCAACACGATCACGTGATCGACGCGTTTCTAAAAGACCTTTCTCCAACTTACGTTAGTCCCAATATGCTCCTCTTCCAATTCATCCGACGTGACTGTGAATACATTTGCAGAAAAACAGTTTCGCCTCTGAGGAGATACCAGGGTAGCGACGAGATCGAACTAGCAAAACACGAAAATCTTAGCTTTCGAATTCGGTAGCGGTGGCGGCGTCACGGTACCACTCAAGAGATCTGCTTTAACGATACTTGGTCCAGCTGTGTTCTACGTCAATATCATTGGCCTCGCTATCCAGTAGTCACTGCACCTACGAATGGCAGAAAATTTGAAGCTTGCAGGCTACCGTGTACTTTCAGGGTGTCTTTATTTTTATACTTCTATAGGTGACATTCCGATGTGTACTATATCCGCTGGCCCTGGCCCGGGGCTTCTGCCGGATGATGGCTGCGTTCTCGCTGCTAAGCTCTATCATTCACGCTGTATTATCCACTCTGATCAACTATTTGGCCAAACCAATCAGCAGAGTCGCTGATCCGGTGCGTTGCTAGGTACACTAGAAATTGATCCTGGTGGAGCATCCTGATTTGCTCTTGTGATCATCAGTGATACGGTCAACATTGACGATGAAGTATACTTGTGTTACATCGTTGAGATCCGGTCTCTGATAGCTTGACCCAAGTGATACTGGGATTGTCGTCGGCTTCTGTCTTGGCTTTGCCGAAGCTCCCTTCTTCCCCGGAATTGTGTTTCAAGCTTGTATCTAAACGGTACAAGCCAGACTCTGAGGTCGCCTCGAGACTAGCTCTCGTTTCTTGTGGAAGTTTTCTCAGCTTTGCATTCGATTCCTGTTTGCATCTGCTATACTCCGCGATATGCAGGACAAATTTGGTCAAGCTGCATGGAGGCAGGTGACGATCGTTTCTATAACTGAATGATTTGTAGATGGTTGTTTTACATTAAAGGCGGTATCACCATCTTGGTCGCGGTTTGCGTGATGTTCATACTTCCTGGTTTCCGGCAAAACACCGTGACCAAGTGGTTCACCCCAGAGGAAAGAGCAATTATTATCTCTCGCCTTGCAGAAGATGGCTATGGTAAGGCTGACAAGCTTGGGAAGCAGACGACCATGAAAGGACTACGAGATGTGGTGGTTTTTGGTCGCGGCAATGTTCCAGGCAGTAGAGTAGTCTTTCTTCACTTATTTCCCAACACCGTGCGTGACACTGGGATATGGCACGACTGTAACGCTGTTTCTTTGCGTTCCTCCATGGGTATTCGCGGGTACGATTGTATTTGCTCTTACATGGTCAGTGAATCATTTCTATCAGAAAATCGCATCTCGCGCAGATCAGGTACTCTGACACGAAGCAGAGGCGTTACAAATGCTTCGTTGCACTCGGCACCCTTGCATTCATCATGTCGATCTTAAGGCTCCCCGCTAACGGTTTCACTGTGAGTGGCATCGCCGGTCGTGAGTCGTCACTGTTGTACTCAGAAACGTACAGGTTCCTGATGGCTCAAGCTATCGCTGGATACTTGGTGCTCCTAGCTTGGATCAGCAGCACTTTCTTCAGAGAACCTGCGAAGCGCGTCGTTGCTATTACCCGATGAACGCACTGGGCCAGACAGGCAATGTTGTTGGATCGTCAGTGACATTGTCATCGATCTCATGCTCTCGCTGACTATTCACAACTACGCTTTTCGCATACATATGTATGGTCGTCGAACTGAAGCACGTCTGCATGCCTGTCATGAACAACGTTTTTAGTTTCCTTTTTGGTATTCCCTACTAGTTAGTACACACGCGCGTTTCTCCTTTTTCTCTTCTTTAGTCTTGCGCTCGTCTGTTTTGATAGGTATAGCTCCAATGTTGTATCTACCGGTCTCGCTAACGTCGTCTGTTTTGATAGTCCGTTGTGGTTGTCGTTCCGCGTCTCGCCTCGGCCTTTCTCGTTCTGATAATGCCTGTACTTGGAGTGTTGTAGGCATGTTTGGTAGTATGTATTTGTATTCGAGGCATTTGAATAAGTAGATTGAGAGAAAGAAACGGGATGCGAAGGATATCAATGAGAAATTTGGGACCCGATTGCTTTTAGATATCTAGATCTGGTGTAGTCAAAAACTGAAATATTGATAGCTTCTGACAGCCAGACAACTGTAAATTCAAGCTCGATGCTAGGTATAACACTGATAAGGAATCAAAGAATTAAGTGGTAAACTGAATATTGCGACCATAAAATCGTCGTTACGTGGAGCTAACAGAATTGATGTTAGCAACTACAAGTACGAATGGCAAATGCTAAAAACTCACGCATCTCGGCAACTCGACCAGCGCGTCCCATGTGCCATATGGCTCAAATCAAGCTCGACGCCTGCTCTCGGGATTACCATTACAGTGCCAGGAAAATAAAATCGATTTCGGGAAGCTGGAGGCACCCAGAAGAGGAGTTGATAATTGGGTCCCATCACCCATCCATCAGGCCGCAGCAAGAAAGGGGCTGAATTAGAATCGTGATGTGAGGTGGGTTCGAGCAAGTCAACGGGGTTGGGCAGAGCATGTTCCAGGTTAGAAGAGAAGGAAATGAGACGAGCGTTACAAACGTTGGTTGGTATGATGCGGCTTTCTTGGGTGGGATATAAGGTGCTTCGATGCAGCGAAAATGCGGAGGGATCTGAGTTTATGGACTGGGGGGATGGGGATGGTTGCACGTTCACTCTATCCCACACCCGCACAATATTATCCGATGAACCAGACGCGATGCGACTACCATCCGGTGAGAACGAGACTGACGAAACCCCTCCAGTGTGCCCCTGAAAGGGCTCACCCAATGCCTGTCCGGTCGCTGCATCCCACACCCGCACAGTGTTATCCCATGAACCAGACGCGATGCGAGTACCATCCGGTGAGAACGAGACTGACCAAACCCATCCAGTGTGCCCCTCTAAGGGCTCACCCAATGGCTGTCCCGTTGCTGCATCCCACACCCGCACAGTGTTATCCGATGAACCAGACGCGATGCGAGTACCATCCGGTGAGAACGAGACTGACCAAACCCCTCCAGCGTGCCCCTCCAAGGGCTCACCCAATGATTGTCCACTCGCTACATCCCACACCCGCACAGTCTTATCCTCCGAACCAGACGCAATGCGAGTACCATCCGGTGAGAACGAGACTGAGTAAACCCCTCCAGTGTGCCCCTCCAAGGGCTCACCCAATGGTTGTCCCGTCGCTACATCCCACACCCGCACAGTCCCATCCTCTGAACCAGATGCGATGCGAGTACCATCCGGTGAGAACGAGACTGACAAAACTATTTCAGTGTGCCCCTCCAAGGGCTCACCCAATGGCTGTCCCGTCGCTGCATCCCACACCCACACAGTCCTATCCTCCGAACCAGACGCGATGCGTGTACCATCCGGTGAGAACGAGACTGACGAAACCGGGGCAGTGTGCCCCTCCAAGACCTCACCCAATGGCTGTCCGGTTGTTGCATTCCACACCCGCACAGTGTTATCCACCGAACCAGATGCGATGTGAGTACCATCCGGTGAGAACGAGACTGACGAAACCGGGGAAGTGTGCCCATTAATTACAATCTGGACGACCGCCCAGTTAAAATCACGGCCAGATGCCAGACGAAAGTTATTCGGAAACCTTCCCGTAAATTTGGTAGCTATGGTGGAGTTGACGGGTGAGAATGGGAGCGCTGATAAATACAGATGTGGCGTGCTGTGCAAAATCATACCGCCAAACACCTGAATGAATCTTTGGACATCCATCGTGTTGGACCGCAAATCTTCGTATCCAGAATGGCCCTGTATTTATTTATGAGTTATTCGTCCGACACTACCTCGTAAGCGTGTGCTCACTTTCAGCCACTTGGAGATGAATGGAAGCACAGTAATTGCCCTGCTAATTGCATTGAGAAGTCCGAGGGCTTCAATCCAGAACATCAGTCGCTCGTCGTCGAAGAATGATCGTATTTCCTTTGCGAGTTTATCATCAAAGTCCGTTGTTCGAACATGCTCGGCCCAATATCGACAGGAATAGGAGAGATGTGGGGGGATGGATGTTTTAACTTGTTGAGGAAGCCCTGCGTCTTGGGAATTGGGGAGGTGCGACGACTTCAAATCGCAGATATTGAAGCGAAGGCCATGTTCCATGACTCGTAGCGATGCGAATGCAAGGTCCCGTTGTACGTTCGACACCTCCACGAAAAAGTCTCCGCTGCTTGACTTGTCTGTCAGGAAGTCGTGGAAAGATGCGTGAAGAGGTCGGATCGGAGTGCATGAGTTGGTGGTGCCGCTGAGGAGGGATCCCATGCGTTTAATAATGTCCATGTTGTCGTGCTTGTTTTCGTCTGGAAAGTAGCTCCGCATGATATTGAGGGAATTAAGAGGAAGTGGTTCGGCTGTGCCGAGTATCTGTTCCATCACAGAACGAAACCCTGTCAGTGCTTCTTCGTACTCGTCGTCGTCATATTCATCCCTTTTCATAATTTCTTTCAAAATCACTAGATACATATCGTACAACAGGTTCTTCTGCTTTCCGGCCCTGCGGTTCACGAGAGCATTGAAGCGAGGCATTTGGCGTACGACCGGAGGGGTATGTTTGATGTATTCGCAAGCAAGACGCGCCCACTCGAAAAGTCCATCGGCTCTCGCAGCGAGATTTGTAAACTCTTTGTCGCCAAAATCTGGTAGCCCCTTCAGCTCCTCAGATACGAACGTGTGGATGTCGCGTTCTGCCGTTGCTGCTGGAATCTCGTCCATGGACAACCGTAGAATATGCTCAGCGCCGTGAAATGCATATTCGATATCATGAAGTGGGCGAGAGGTGACGAGTATCCGAAAGTTGGATGGAAGTTCTGTGATTTGGGGAAATCCTTTGTCCTGAAGTCTACCGGCGAGTATCCGGAGCAGGTTGCGCCGCGTCTCCTCTCCACCGCTCTCATCTAGTGCTTCGATCACGATCAACACAAGCCCTACGCTTGATGCAGAGAACTTCTTTAGCGGTTTCATGAGAAGGTCGCGCCACTGCTGGATGATGTCTGTCGTGTTCTTGAGCGAGTTTGCATCCTTGACCGCATCCGCTAACGCTCGCTTCATCCCTGAATCGCGGTCGGCGAGATCGCGCGCGATGGTGGAGAAAATCTTTTCATGGCGACGATCTGCTTCTCTGTGCCGATCGAAACAAAAGCATGAACCAAGGCCTCCAGATTCCTTGAACCAGTTGGCGATCGTGTGGGCGATGGCTGATTTGCCCTTGCCCGCAGGGCCAGATAGCCACAGCACCCGTTTGGCAGCATCTCCGCTGCCGTTGATCCATTCCGTAATCTGGGAAAGAATCTCAGTGCGCGTCCCTGGTAGGCACTGTTTCATGGTATCTAGTCCTGCGCCCTTGGCATAAGCGATATCCTCGAGATCCAAGGTATCGCCTGGAACGGTATGAGTGAATGTAAAGACAGAAGCGTGTCAGAATCCTTACCCGTACGTTGGACGAAGACGGCCACGTCCCGATGAACTTGGTTTTGGAATTGTTGCATAAGAACGTCCAAAGTGTCGCTGTACTGTTTGATCGTGTCATCAGTTTCCGAGATGACGTTTTTCCCGAGTCTCTTCCCTATAATATAGTATAAGATTCATGTACAAGGTACGATAGCTTGGTGACTCACAAAAGCTCTTCGTCTCCGAATAGTCCCTGATGAAACGGGCGCACTCAAGAGTCTGATGAACGATCTTTTCCACGATACCGCGCATCGATTCAATTTTTTCAAGACTAATAATCGATTGGTCGCGCTGTGCCTGCGCAATTATAATCTTCATGAAATTAGAACTTCTGAGGAGGAAACTGAACTCTGGGAGAAACCCAACATACTTTAGATGCAGCAGATAGCACCCCCAGCGCCATTTTCGCGTACGGATGTACCTATACAACTCGATTAGTTCGTTTCCCATCAACAAGAATAGCCCATACGTCTGAGATCTTCTCAAGGACAGCATCGATAATCTTGAGGGGTTGGAGATACGTCGTCTCAAAACCATCTGCGGCAGTAAGATCCACTGGGGCATTCTCGACGGCGGATGCCGTAGAAGTCGCATGTTTCCCGAGTGATCGCATGTTTTGTGTACCATCACAGGCACCCTGAAGTTCGACGTCAACTAAGTGGGGATCAGGTCTTCCTGCCTTGCCAGAAGAAGCAGCCTGAACCTGTGGTACCGCCAGAATTAGAGAAGAAAATCAGAATATTTGATGGAAATACCTGTGAAGCAGACTCTTCAAGTTGTTCAGCCACACAATTTCCATCGGTTCCGGTGACGGGCGGGTAGACTCGTACTAACCAGTCTTTACTACGTTTGAGAGTCTTTATGTACTGCCATTCGACTTGTCCGTGGTAATATAAGCCGGGGCTGGTCACGGTGCAGCCTAGCGGGCGGGCCCATAGCAGTAGGTCGTCACGATTTAATAATCTCCGTCCAGGTTATATTTACTGCTCCGCCCGGCATCGCCGCCAGAAAACTCCAGGTAGTTCTCATCCTACTTCATCACATGCAAGATATGCGCTTTCACTACCCGTCCGAATGCTGGGTCGTCTCGTGCTTTTTCTCTGCTGCGCATCTCCTCGACACGCCAATGCCAATGCATAATCAGCACAGCAGCAGCAAGGCGAAGTCCAGGCCCAGGCGTTATCATCGCACACTCAGCTTGCTGCCCGCTCGTCATCCAGATTCCACAACACCTCCTGCTCCTCCTCCTAGTCCTACCGCACCAAGTACAGGCTGTGCAGCAAGCGCGTAGCCTCGACCTCCACCACTGCGAGCTCACCTCGTGCTGTTTCTTTGTTGTGCATCTCCCTTACACGCTGATGGACATTAAATTTTAATACAGGTGCATAACTATTTCACATTTACTTCTTTCATCCGAAGTCCCGACTATGCAACTCAGGCTCAGCCATCTTGATGATCAATGATCGGTGATCAGCGCTCAGCTGTAGGGCTGACTGATATAGCGCATATGACGTACACATAAATACCGGACCCGAGGCACGAGCGTTGGACTGCTTTCGCGGTATTGCATGTAAACTACCGTTCCCTGTATGATATGAATCGTCTGCAACAAATGCAATACAGTGCTGCATTGTGTCAAAACTCGAACTATCCTCGCACGACGATACACGATACTGACTATCTTTGCATCGTGCATTCGCCCGCATGTTCTTGTCGAGATCGTGCGAGGCGGTTTTAGTTGGCAGTGCACGACGCGAACGGCGAGTCTCTCGCACTGTCTGATTCTCACCGGGGATGATATCTCGGCTCCGAAGGATCGATTTGCAATTGCTTCGTGAGCATACTTTATGCGAAAAAGATAGGAGCGACCCTAGATTGCTGTTCTGATCGAAGGTAAGTAAAATTAGAAATAGGCACAGTAAGACAGTACACGTTCCGTAGCACATCGCACATCTAACTTACAACTATCTCGACCGAACGGTACTTACTATTTGGTATTCTGGTATTTGAGCTCTAGCTTTCGAAGGGGGATGTAAAGTAAGGCTGCAAGAGGGAATGCAATCTCGAAACCGATATCACCTGAGGTGATGCCGATGGGGCCCTGGTACCACACCTGATTCATGCAGGGTATAATCAGGGCAAAAGACAGTATTCCAGCTGTGAGTGCAGCTGCTCCCCAGGGAAGACGGCCCGGAACGTTCCATATGGCGTGGTCGTAGGTGCTGAAGTCACCTTTGCGGAAGTAGTGGTGTTCGACAAGGAGGATGGCGCCGTACGCACTTGCCCAATAACCAATTAGCGAAAGGAAATCAGTCAGCGCCGCATAAAATCTGTGGGCGCCCACGATCGATAAAGGCAATGCGCTGTCAGCGTCCAGGGGGAATTTTTGAAATTAGCTGGTGGCAGGAAGTACAGACGGGAAGACGGACATTACCGTGCCGACGATCGAGAAAACATATCTTGGAACTCTTGACATGGCCGGGATCATAACTTGGAAATTGAAACAAATAGAATAAAGTGCGCCAGCAATGTTGCTGGCGACGCTCAGGCTGAGAAGAACGGTGAGGAACTTCCCAAAGTTACCGACCGGACCGAGCATCGCATCTAAAAGGCCGCCGATATTGCCTTCTGTTCCGTAACCCTCATTCCAGCTAGGAACGTTTGGTGCAGCAAGGACTGCTGCGGCTCCAAGGCACTGAAGAAGGACCTGGGAATATATCAAAAAACGCTCAGGGGATGCCGGATGAAGAAGTTGACGCACGATAGGTACGAGGTACCCTATATATGCATACCAAAAGATCCTGGACCTGGAAAAATATGCCTAAGTGTAACCCCATAGGGGATTAAATGAAACTTACTGGGGAACGGTGGGCGAGTAGTACATCGTGAAATCGGATGCCAATGGCGAGTAGGTGATAACGAAACCAGCTATAACGGATGCGAAGTTGAGAATGGCAGCAGCGGATGCAGGTTCCGCTGGTTGAGCGTTGTACAAGTTCTTGCCACCCACGCCGAGTACAACCAAGAATGCGATAAGAACTGGGAACCATGAAACACGTTCGTACCTGGAAACCGTAAAACTGTAATTTTGATGAACAGAGGTTGCCGCTTACCAGTTAAGTACTCTGTAGCCCATGAAGGAGATCTGAAATTGTGAACGTTGTGAAGACAAAGAATTTCAGAAGTCACTTAAGAGAACGCACGAGGAGCGCGATGACGAAGATAATGACAATGCCGACACTGATACGGGTTAGGTAAGATAACCGAGCTCGTGGGACGCCATACGCACTCCCAGCTCATATTACCAGACACGCTAGCTAGTGCCTGTCCACCGAGAATACCATTGAGGATATTGAAGCCACTCATGCCGATCAAATTGAGGATAGCGGGTATAATGACGCCAAAGTAGCTTGAAAGAAAGTCAGGCAGTAACAAATATAAAAAAACAAGCACACATACCCAAAGCTATATCTAGATTGAATCATCTGACGCATGCCAATTCGAGGGCCCCAAGTATTTCTGTGGAAGAGAAGTCGAGTAATGACTCTATAGCTATGTTTGGGAAAGTATACGAACAAATACGCAGGTAATGCGCACGCCAGGATATTAAAGAATAAGATGACGAGACATGAATCACGAAGTCCAAGTCCAAAAGCGATTGGACCAATCGTTCCGGCAGAGAAGCTAGTTTATCTGTGAAAATGACTGACAATCGAAATACTCTGAAAACTCACGAGAGGATGTTGAAGTTCATTGAAAACCAAAGGAAGAAAATTTTATAGTATTGAGTGTCCATCCGCTCCTTTTCAGGAACTGGAATAGTGCCTATGAACGAAGATTAGACGAGTATTTGGTTGTGAGGGAAACCTACCTCGCTCCTCTACGCCCCAGCTGAGAAGAGACTTTGCTAACGGGTGGGAGAGCCATCCGTGCTTGTCTCCGGGGATGATCGCAGAGAGACCATCCCTATACGCGGAATCCTTCTCAAGATCGGTGGTTGAGTCCTTCTCTTGTAGATGATTATTGGACATCGTGGAGACGAACAGGGGATGGCAATCACAAAGCTTCGCCCTAAATATATGGAGTATGAGGCACCCGGATATGCATGGCTTGGACGTTTCAAATTTCAAAACCAGTCTACTGACAAGACAAATTTAGAACGAGCTAACCTTTACTAGTATACTAGTGATCCAAAGCTGACATAATAATTCCCACAGGGTTTTTTTGTAGATTCTTGCAAACAAAACCTTGATGACGAAGCTGCAAGAAGTCGAAATTATGACCCGATTTAGAAGGTAAAGTAATGTTCTCACGAGAAGGTTATTAGCCTTTGCGGTTGCTCCACTTTCAACCCGCTTGCACGATAGTCATTCGAAGTACTGGTCCATGATGTCGACTCAGGCGTCCAACACGCACGCGCTATCCTCTGTCACCTTTCACGACGAACACACGCACAATAAGATACCTATTCTCACCATTCATCATGACAAACTAGAACACTCGCAGCTAGGACGCACCGATACACAGCATGTTGAGGATGTATACGAAACCGAACTTCCATGGTGGAGAGCAACTATACGAGCCCGAATTCTCAGTTCGGTGAAACGAGAAAGTCAAATATTGGCCCGGATGCAGGCTCGTGTTGTTTATATTTCAACATATCCATTTATCTCATAACTTTCTGTAGGAATGCATACGACACCCGTGGTTGGACTTGTATTTCCTCTATAGTTCAACTCTTGGCACCCATACTTTCTTCATGATTGGCCTACCCTTGACATTTTTCTTTGGCTATGAGGAGCTCGGACGAGGGTACGATCCACTTGTCCGCCAATTATTGCAACTCAAATCGCAAACAGCCTAGTCATTGTTTTGGCTTCCGGAGTCTACGTTGCTTCGTTTTTGAAGGACCTTATTTGTTCACCTCGTCCATTAGTCCCTCCTGTAACGCGACTGAGTAAGTGAACAAGATTCCCTCATTGCGAAGTTTGTCAACTGCCTTATCCCAGCGATTGGGACGCACCACCTCGAATACGGGTTTCCCTCAACGCATTCTACGAATAGCGTTTCCATGGCACTTTTTATATTTGGCTATGTTAGACGCGCCTATATTCAATCAGCCGCAATCTCATCATCGATCTACTATACGTCATGTGTCATCCTCGTGATATATGCCGTGACCGTAGTCTTCGGCCGTTTATACACAGGCATGCATTCCTTCATCGACTGTGCGGTTGGTGTCCTTCTTGGAGTGATAATCTGGGGGGGCTATGTGATTATGAAAGAGGCGTTTGGGAATTGGTTGGCAACTGCTCACTGGATAGGTGATATCTTCCATCCTTGCTGGTATTCCTACTTATTTCTTTTCAGTTCCGCTGACGATGATTCCCATCTGTCTACTTCTTGTACATTATCACCCACATCCTGTCGATGACTGTCCTTGCTTCGAGGATGCCATCGCGTTTGTCTCTGTCCTCCTTGGCATTGCACTATCCCGGTGGCACAGCGTGTACTCTGGCGTGGACGAGCGCTTCTTGAGTTCCGTGATGCCCGGACCTCAAGGGGCCGCGTGGACTTTGGAGGATACAGTTTCGTGGTGGACTCTAGCTTGTGCCAAAGTCACTATCGGTCCGTCTCTGTTACTTTTCCATGTTTTCATTCTTGCTCACATGTCTCTACAGGCATCCTTGTAATTTTTGTATGGCGAATTTTGGCCAAATCGCTCCTGCACCTTGTTCTTCCTCCTCTTTTCCGCCTTCTTGCATCCTCCTTCGACCTGCCACACCGACGTTTCTACACCCCTGCGACAGATTACCAACACATGCCAGTTGAAAGCAGTTTGCGCCCGATTCCGAGTTTCATCGACCTTCCTGGCGTCCTAGAGGTCAGCGCAATCAGAGAGAGGTCTGCGTTAGGAAGAACAAGTGAGGTCAAGCGAAGAGGTGCAAAGTCGAATAACGATTCACCGTCAGCCAATGGAGAAAATTACAGCGGATCCGAGCTCGAGAACAGCAACGGGTCATATCAACGCAAGGAAGTCAAGCACTACGATGCTGACGGTGAGTGTATCGTCTGTCTCTTTGATAGATGTCGAAGTCTGAGACCAATTCCTATCCTTCTTCAGTGTTGACCAAGGTAGTGGTCTATGCTGGAATGGCAATCTTGGCTGCTGAAGGTTTGCCCGTCACATTTGCCCTTTTGGGCTGGGGCGTCAAGCCATGTTGATAGCTTTACTGGCGTTAAATAACGTATGTAGTACCTATGTAAGTCATTTCTTGACACGTTAATTTAATACCCCGGGACAAATCTTGATTTTGTGCGTGATGACCTCTGGGCAAAGTGACGTGTGAGGCACGTTCATTTTTTTGAGCAAGATGAAAGCTAAATTGGTACTTCATAGAAAGGAATGACTTGTCTTCTGGCTATGAGAGATTAAAATCAGCGACATGGACACGTTGCCTGCGAGCGAAAGGAATATGCAGTATTGCATCTACTCGAGGGATTATTCATTGCGGCATTGAGACAATTCAGAGTACATGGGTGTACTGACTTCTCTCCTCGAGAACAGGATTGTTAGTTCGGGTAAAATGGCTTGGACGGTGTTCCGACTTTTGTGATGGCTCTGCGTCTACCGGATCAATCATGTTGTTTTCCCTCGTGAACAATCGGACCTTGATACTGTGCTGCCCGGAAATTCTGTACGTAGTCAATGGTGCTGTTCCGTGATGTCCTCACTCGCTGCTGATCCTCCACACATGATTCCGAGTCCGTCACGTGAGGCGTTGAGGACCGGGGAGACGATGGATATCGGGTGTTACAAATACAGCTTCACACCTTGTATCGGATAGGAAAGACGTGTACGAGGGGAACATATGTCGATGAAACAGTGCGTGACTATAGCCATTATGGAGACCAGATGGGCAGAAAGTCCTGCCACGTAGGTAAGTCATGTATCAAATCTAGGAAGACTACTGATACTCATGCAAAACCCAAGAGAGCAGTCAGACCTGGCGCATTGATAGTCATAAACGCACAACTTGGGACAATTGACATCGGCCCCAGTCGCGTCGGTGGGCATGGCAGAGATTGTTGATGCTAAAGCAGCGGAGACGGCAAGGACAGTTGCAGAGGATAAACGTGTTGTTTGCAAGTGACTCGTGTGATATAGGATCGGATGATATAGTAGGAAAACGGTTGGCCTTTATGTGCTGGATGTTCCTCTTGCGTACGTGGTCTACCAAATGGATGTAAATGATACTGCAATGCCAGCAGATCTTGCCAGTTAAGGTCTGGGCGTGGAACTACTGGACATCCGCATTTCCGACCAGCTGTCGACTTGGTATCAGAAGCGCTCAACATCCGGAGTTGTCGTGATTGCCAGCCAAGGTCTATTGGGAATTGGGTATAGAACTACTGATCATCGCCGTGAGTTCCGCTGTACATTAACTTTTGGTGTACTGAGCAAGAATATGTCGTATACTTCGTAGGACTGGAAGAAACACTGGTAATTGTACAATCTACAGGCCCATCCACAGAGATTCTACAGGAGCAACAATCGCTGACAGTGCACGCTCCTCGGTAGTATTTTTTTGTATCCTCACACGTCTTATCTAGCATTTTAAAGCGAACGAAATTCCACATCGGCTCCGATATACAAATGGCTGTAAGTAGACCCATGTTTTCTCCATGCATCTTCATTGATTCCACGAATTACTAGCAACTCGCGCGTCAGTGTCACGAATTATACTGCACCAATGTGAAAGAAGAAACACGACCCACAAAGCACATGTACCAGAACTGCCGTTCCAGTGAGTCATGTAATCAAATACAGGATATAAAGAAGCTCACGCAAACCCCACGACTGCAGGTGTTACATTGTGAACTGTGGTGGCAAAACCAGTCACATTTATCAGTGTCAGCGTCAATGGCCTTGGCTGAGATTGCTGATGTCAAAGCAACAACAAGGGCAAGGTGCATTGCCAAGGAGAAACGCATTGTGAGTAAGGACGTGATGTGGGATCAGAACCTGAAGGAGATAGTACGGAGACAGCTTGCTTTTATATGCTGAGTATGGTTCCTTACAGTAATGGATGTAAGTTGCAGGAAGCGTGCACCGCTGATCCACCGGAATACGGCTAGCCTTTCAAAGGTCCTCTGAAATTCTTTTTGCGTGGTCGTGCCGGGTATGACATGGGTTGACCTGGCGTATCATCATGGGGCTACCCGCATCCACCCGCCGGGTCAGAACATCGCGGGTGCGGGTGGACTCGTGGTTGAAGCAGTGACCAGGTGGACAGAAAAGAAATACGAGGACGTCAGTATGGAATATGTTTAACCAATCAATCAGAGTAAACATAGTATAACGGTATCCCCCATTGATCCATCGGAATGCCCTGGCTAGCCTTTCGAGGGTCCCCTGTGTGGTCGTGCCCTCAAACAAGAGGGTTCATCAGGGTGGTGCTACCCACTGCCCGAGGTACCAGAATTTTCAGAGGGCTTCTAGGTCAGACCATTGAGGGGAAGCGGGTGGACCCATGGTTGAACCCGCAAGTGGTAGGCATGCTCTTTCACGAGAGGTGTCATCCTAAAACTGCAAGAGTGCAAGTACTTTCAGTTAGTAATATTTGGCGTAAGCAAGCAAGTACAGTATTAGTATTTACTAGTAGACATGTTGGGTGTCTTCTTCCTGCCAAGGCAGATTGGCTTAATTTGTCTCTATATGATTTGCTCAAGGCATGGATGCATGACACCACATAAGAATAGACCCAGCCCTCCCATAGCTATAGCTATAGCCTATATAGCACGACTAAGATCAATTTACGATATACGGAGACTAAGGGCCGTGCGAACAAAACACCAAGAACAGCTGTGTTTAGGGCAGCAAAGGAGTCAACTGTTATAGCGGGAATTGAGTATTGAATCTCCTCCCTGGACCCTCATCACAAAAGTGTGGACGCCCTTGTTTGCAGCTCTCAGCTAATGGCTGGATTTTTGCATCTGGTCCCCGTCATGGCCACTGTTTCATCGATATATGTTCCTCCTGCACGTGTTGCCCACGCGATTACAAGTTGTGAAGCTGTACGCTGGCTGCTGTAGTTGTAACGCCCAATTCTACTCGATATTCATGATCTCTACTGCCCTCAGTGGCAGAAAAAAAAGTCCTGCCATTTAGGTAAGTCATGTATCAAATCCAGGAAAACTACTGATACTCACGCAGAGCCCGTCAGTGCAATTAGACTTGGCACATTGACTGTCAAAAAAGCACGACTTGGGACAATTGACATCGGCCCCAGTCGTATCGGCGGGCAGGGCAGAGATTGTTGATGCTAAAGCAGCGGCAACAGCGAGGACAGTTGCAGAGGAGAAACGCATTTTTTGAAGTGACTTGTGTGATATGGGATGGGATAAATAACAAGGAAACGGCTAGCTTTTATGTGCTGAATGTTGCTCTTGCGTACGTGGTCTACCTCTAAATGGAGAAAAATAATACTAGCAGATCTTGCCAGCTAAAGTCTGGGCATAAAATTATTGGATATTCGCATTTACAACCAGCTGTCGACGACTTGGTACCAAAAGCGCTCAACATCTCGGAGTCTATCGTCATTGCCAGCCAAGGTCTATTGTGAATTGGGTGTAGAGCTGCTGAACATTGGCTGTCGTCGCCGTGAGTTGCAAATCCTCATCATATGATTGATTACCGCGACAGCTGTAGACATAAGGTTGACCCGACGTATCATGCTACCCGCATCCACCCGCCGGGTCAGAGCATCGCGGGTGTGGGTGGACCGTGTTGAATCCGCAGTGACCAAGTGTATGATGTGTGAAAAGAAATACGAAGACGTCAGTATGGGATATGTTCAACCAATCAGAGTCAACCTATAGTATCCCTCGTTGATCTATCGGAATGCCCTGGCTAGCCTTTCGAGGGTCCCTTGAAAATCTTGCGTGGTCGTGCGAGTATGACACGGGTTGACCACCCAACCCGAGGTACCAGGGGGCTACCCGCATCCGCCAGGTCAGAGCATTGGGGTGGGGGGAGCGGGTGGATTCGTGGTTGAATCCGCAGGTGGTACGGGTCCAAGTCGTCCACGGATGACCAAGTATACTATAATGTGCAGAGGAGTAAATACGAAGACTCGCCTCACCAAATTCTCTAAAAGGTTTGCAACCCTCTCGCACACCTCCACGATGTATGCTCTTTCACGAGAGGTGTCATCCTAAAATTGCAAGAGCGTAAGCTCAGTTAATATTGTGCGGAAGCAAGTGAGTACAGTATTAATATTTCACAAAGACACGCCTTCGGTCGTCTGTTTTCTGTTCAACAGTGTCTACAGTGGCAAGTCACTGAATACAATGTTTGCACAATCTTGTCCTCCGTTCGTCTCCGCAAATAGACACAGCGTGTCTCTTCGCGTTCTGAAGATCTGACCCTTGACAAAGCCATATACAATTGACCGTCAGCAAACTGATCCTTTCACAGGTCAGACCGGTCAATGTGGACGGTCCGTGCTAAGAAAGTGTGGTCACCCATGCTCCGAAATTAATTCTCATTGACACGAATATCCACATTTCTGGAGTGGCAATAAATCCGTCGTATCGCCAAAAGTTCTTCTTATCTATTTGATACCTGCTTCTGTTTTGAAGACCAACGACGAAGCAGAAGTCTATGGCGCTGGATTCGTTCAACTATTCCCCACACATAAAATACACATACAGACACACGACACATAAACACAGCCACGCATTCACATGCACACAACATTTGAAGACAACACGCATGCAACACATTTGCATACATATTCGTCGAAGTCCCCAGTACGTAGCCTAGACCCAAATTAATGCTAATTTTTAACAAGTCAATTTTGAACTTCAGAACCCACTGTGTGGTTTTGAAGCCGTTCGAAGGCAAGGCTTTCGTCTTCTCCTACTACCCTCCTGCCTCTAATGCCATTCTACAGCTTCGATCCAGAAACCTATGTGATTTTGAAGCCGTTCGAACGTTCGAAGGCCTTGTCGTCATCTCCTACAACCCTCCTGCCTCCGCCTCCATCCTACGTCCCCCGTCCAGCTTCAATCCAGAACCCAGTGTGATTTTGAAGCCGTTCGAAGGCCTGTCGTCTTCTCCTACCACCCTCCTGCCTCCACCGCCATCCTGCATCCCCCGTCCAGCTTCGATCCAGAAACTTGTGTGATTTTGAAGCCGTTCGAACTTCGAAGGCCTTTCGTCTTCTCCTACCACCCTCCTGCCTCCGCCGCCATCCTACATCCCCCGTCCAGCTTCGATCCAAAAACTGTGTGATTTTGAAGCCGTTCGAAGGCCTAATATGCGCAACTTCATGTATTACTAGTTACCTTACATGACAATGTAAAAATGTTCTCTGATCACACTTAAATTCATTTGCGCGTCTTACACTACAACATCCACTTGAACCGTGTTTGCAGGAAGTGGTACCAGCAGGATAAGCAATGTCAGAGGTTTGTTTTATTTGCTTAGCGAATTTTTTAGGTGAGTAATATGAAGGAGGATTAGATGGAGGAATGGGGAGATTAAACTGTGGATTAGAGCTAAGTGAAGGGACCGGAGAAATTTTCGGAACCGTAGTAGTAGGGCATTGTAGTCAAGCATAGTAGTGTCCGAGTTGTGGCCAGTGCGAAGTGACTATGATGAAATATATGTCAGAGGAAGCTTCAAATTCTATGGGACAAAATTAAAGCCAAAGTTTAATGGAACCAATGAAATAGTCAGTTGTCCAAGGGTTGTGGAATGGGCGTGACAACGGATCATTAATATCCGGGTGACCACGCAAGATATCATTCCTCGTTGGTTCGACTGAAACGAGAGGGCGGAAAAGTGGTCGAAAAGCTATGGACGTCGCAGATGAATGATTCCGAGTCTGCAGGCCTGTGAAGACTTCTTGTAAGTCAACTTTCTGTTCTTCATCTTTAATTGAAGGCATCACAGTCAGAGAGCGCAGAGCGCGTCTCTGAGTCTGCGGTGAGAGTGACATTCCCTTCAGACTACTGGGCAGCGTGTCAAGACCGTTATCTGAATCGGAATCGGAAGCGAAAACTGTAAAATCTTAAGTGTTAGACGTCCACTGAGCAGATAGAAAAAAGAACTCGAACTTGCGTTTAACGTGACTTGAAGAGCCTGAGTTTTCCTTGTTCTCTGAATTCATTCGAGATGTTGATGCAATGGGCTGACCGCGAGCTGGTTTATTTTTTTAATACAATGTAAGCGGTTTGTAGTGATGTGCACGGCCCGGCTTCAGGCCGTGGGCCAGGCCAAGCCGGGCCTGAATAGGCCAAGCCAAGCCGGGCCAAACTCACGGCCTGGTGACGGCTTTGGCCTGGCTTGACATTATGAAAAGCCGAAGCCGCCGGCTCGGGCCGCGGCTTTTGAAACTGTGCCTGAGCCTTGCGGCGCCCAAGCTCAACTGAGAATCTGGTTTCTATCTCGTCTTGTTTTAGCTTTTTAATCACTTCCATCGTGCTTCACGTCTCTTAACTATACCAACTATCGACATCAAGCTGTAGAAACCAGCCAAGATCACTCCCTCTTTGCAATACCCTTCTGGCTTTCTGATTCAAGTGTCCGTCATGAGTGTGTGTATAGATCTAGTACGCTCATTCGTCCTTGTAACTAAAATCTGAACTTACTATCATATCTATTAAAGGCCCATCATGGCTCAATCAGGAAGACACTGGCACCCCAATCCACAACTCATGCAGCAACATTCTATGCCACAGGGTTGGCAAGGCACCTGGCCCCCACCAGCTGGTGTTGCTCTTCCTCCAAACTTTCCTGGTCCACCATCCATGCCGCCTGGCGCCAACACTCACCCACATTGGAAAGCTGGCTTTTGGCAGTATAAACCTACCTCCAACATGAATGGTGCAGGTCCCGGTGTTTACTGGGCAACCGGCATGAGGTGGGCTCGGAATGTCCCTGCTAACTTTAATCCTTACAAGCGCGTCCCCCGTCCTGCAAGCCCGAGCTACTGGAGGACACAGCTCTCCGAAAATGGTCTTGGTTTTGGAGAAAGAACATGGTCCCTGCAAGGTGTGTGCGTGATTTGGCCTCCAAACTACGTTCGCAAGATGGAAGGCGTATCGAATCTAACATATGCATGTCTGAACTCGGTACAGTAGCGCTCCTCCTTTAGAGTCAAAATTCACCACCGCAACCCTCACCCGTGCACTTGGATCCAGTGTTCCCTTTCTACTCATGCATCTCCCTCCACCTCCGTCAATCTCTTCGGGTAACGCATGTCACGAAGAAACCGCCGAAATTCCACCGCCGCTCTCGACTGCCGCGATTTATCTGCAGGTGAGTCATGTGGTTGAATCCTGGTTTCACAACGACCTGCTCATGCTCACTTTGTCAGAATCGCAAATTCCCTACTCGAGCCGCGGCTCAGGCCAGAGCCGGGCCAAAGCCAGCTGTCATTTGCGGCTTTGGCCCGGCTTGGATTTTTTGCAGGCCAGAGCCGTCTGAAGCCAGGCCAAAGCCGCGGCTTTTGGGCCAAGCCGGGCCGGAACATCACTAGCGGTTTGTTCATGTAGCAAAATTACAAGATAGTACTTACTTCCACGCAGTTTCTTTCGAGCTGGTTCTTCGTGTTTGGTGTACCGGATTGAGTGTTTTGGACGTGCTGAAGTGAAAAACGATTCAGTGACCGTCACTGATGGTGCACGTGAGCACTTTCACCAACCTGTCTTAGGCTCATCATCTCGATCTTCTCCTGCCTCGGAATCTGTATCAATGATGATCACGTCTGGGTCCCATTGTGCGCAAATGTGCTCAGGTATGTACTTCCGGTTAGCTGTTGCATTCACACTGGTTAGAAAATCTCATCCGTGATGAGCCATTGATGGCACTGGCAGGCTCACCAATAAAAATATTAGTCGCTGCAAGAGGTGCGTTATCTCTGCCTCTGTACCGCTCAAGATGTTTGCCGTTTGGCAGTGGCTCAGGTGCAACACTCAGCCAGCGGTTTTCTTTCGAAATCAACACCCACAATGCTCCGTTATCGACAGCCTTCCCCTTCACATCATCATTCTGTACGGAGTCAAGGTACTCAAAGACTTTTGGAAAAAGTCTTCGAAAATATTCTTCGACTTCTTGAAATGTCCAGTCCGGGCAAAAGCTGAAATCCACTTTGTTGTCCTCAGGCTCGTCTTCGTCAAAGTGAGCACATCCCCTTCGCTTGAGTTTTGACACCTCTGTCTTCACAGGTGGGACCCTGCTCATCAATTGTCCTTTGTCCTTTGACCCGCTGAGTAAGCTCCGAGTCGTAGCATTGGCTTGTTTAGGTTAACGTACATCGAGGTAATTGATCAAGACAGCGACAGCGCCAACTTGAATCTGGACCTGTTGTTGCTTCAATGAGCTGCTGCCAGTGGCCCGTCTTGAAGATACAACCCTGCCCCCCTAAATGAAAGCTGAGTATGCTGGAGGTAACAAACATTAGGCGATTTTGCTCACTGTGACTTTCCGCTTTATAGTTGGGCGGAATCCTGACATGACTTCACTTCTCGTGGCTGCGACTGTCTTCCGACTGTCAGTTGACACCTCAAATTTGAGTTCCGGGCCTTGCCCAGCACGTCGGGCAAGTGATTGCTTGTATATCGCTGTCACTCCAGCTCGTTCCTTTGGTGTGGCAGCTGCTGGTTTGGATGGCTTCGGACCACCTGGATTCACTGGCAGTGCAGGAGGCACCAATGGCTCGGCCACTGGTGCAGGCTGTTGAGGTCGAGGATGTTTGCTCTTCCCGTGCAAACATTCGGTGCAAAGCTCTCTTTGGCCAATAGGAACATTTGTGGGTGCGGAGTACTCTTCGCAATAGCACATTTCTGGTTCGAGATGATTACCTTTGCAATACACCAGATTTGACATTGCGAGTAGGATGGAAGAGAGAACCGGATCAAAAACAGGTCGGTCAAGTGCGGGATTTATACACAGTGGGTTCCTGGCCATAGTTGTACTCCGAACGTGATCCATTAATATATTGAATTAGAAAAATACATCTGCTTCAAAATGCTCTAGCACGCTAACTGCCTGAGCCCATAGCATCGAACGAGTCCTCCAGATAGGGTCTGCCAAAGATACTTCAACATATATCTCCCTCCGTCTACCAACTCGTAGATGTTCTGTTGTGTTTTCGTCATAGTCATCCTCACCCTCCTGCAAATTATATCCCACTGGTATGATACCCTCAGTAATAACCTCGTCGAGTATCCCGAAGAATACATTTTCATCTTCCTCATTCAGAAAAGGGGTATTACCATCAGGAACCTCAATGGCATCATGTAGGACATCGTTTGCTTGATCGCGCTCGATACGATCAATAACACCATCTTCCTCGTTCTCTAACTCATCGTTTGGGTGGCCAGCACCTGTCTGATTGAGATGGCGGATTGTCTCTCTGCGATCGATACCATAATAACGCTGCAGAGTTGCAGGATGGATCCCCTCGAACTCATCTTCGTAGATGCCTAACAATGCCTGTCCTAGAAGACGCATATCCTTCATAGTCATCAGATAGCAATTACACCACTGCACCAGTACTTGCTGAGTGAATACTGACCTGAGGGCTTCGATTATTGGTTTCAGAACCACAAATCGGATGGGAATTCCATTCTCGTTGAAATTGTCGGCAATCGTCATCGAGTGCACTTGAGAAGAGCACACTAAGCAGCCAGAGGTGCCCTGGCTTGTCAATGTCAAGCTTATGAAGTCGTTCGAGCCTGGTAAAAAATCCACGCCATCGGCGTGCAAACTGTGTGCCCACTTCAACCCACAGCCGTTCAATGCGTGAATTTCGTGTTGATCTAATATCAGGTATTGTTAGTCGCGGAATGTTTCAAGAGGCTACACCTTACGATCCCCATAGAAATGAGCCGCGATTATGGCCATTTGTTGCAACTAAATGTGTAGTGACCTGAAGGTTCTCCCCTCCACGATCTCCACGAACACGAGATGGCATGCCATATTCATCTCTTGCGTGCATGAACAGTTCCAATACAGTCGATGCACGATTGTTTGTGCTGGCCCGTAGCCCCGTTATCTGTTGAAATATTAGTGAGTTATTATGCTTTCCTTATCATTAATAATGGATTCACAGTGCGACAATACCCATCTAGGGCTGTTCACCGTACCGTATACGGCGTACGGCCGTACCGTATACGGTGTGCTGCCATATGAAGCTAAAACATAACCGTCTATTACGGATGAAAAAAAATATGCTGACGGTACGGTACGGTGTGCTTTACGGCCGTATACGGTAGTATACGGTACATACGGTACATTAAACGAGGTCTTGGACTGCAGCATGAGCCAAACGAAGCTTTGCCTTCAGCAACATTAGCATCCTGATTGTCTCAGGCTTGAGGCTTGCACGCCGCATAGAGACTGTGTCCCGACCCCCAGAAAAAATACGTTCAACGGCAACAGCAGACCCTGCAAATAGCGCGAAGACAATAATTAGATACTATGAATGTTTTAGATAGGCTATACACTCACCAGGGATTGCAAGAACATCACGCGCGAGACGAGAAAGGTTGGGAAATTGTGCACGACGACCTGCCCACCACTGAATGGGGTCACAAGTATCGAAATCCTCCTGCGGGAGCTTCAAGTAGTGCTCGAATTCATCTATCGTCACATTCGATCGCTTCTTGTACCTTGCTGTGAAGTTGACCTTCGTCGGAGACTGGCGCCCAGTGTTCTCTGGGCCTGCTTCAGTGGGAGATGACGAAGGGATTGATTGCGCCACCCTTGTAGCATACTCCTTCTTATAAAGAGCATGCAGATTGCTCTTCTGCGTCTCGATATGCATTTGTGCGGTGATATCATCTCCGCAGTCGCTGTGGAGCCCATTGTACGAGATGCGGGGTCAAGAACTTATGGAATAGTTGATTAGCTAGCCAAACAAACTCACAATGAAAGGTAACATACTTGAAGCCCAGACGTAGAAAGGCGACTCGTCAATCTTGAAGTAATAATCACTGAGCTTACGATGAGCACTTGTTAGCGCAGACCACAGCTTCACTGGAGCTGAATCCGGAAGTTCTGCCAAGTCATCTCGAATCGACTCCTGGAGTCCACGGAATATTGCGTGTGCGGTAGATAGCATGGGACGCTTTGTCGTGGACATTTGTGTGGTAGCAGAGCGAAAGGCCTTCAACCATTTCGTGACCAGCTCAATCCCTGCCCAATCGGCATCAGAGAGTTCATATGGACTGAGGTCACGAGTCTTCGCAACGAAGTCATCAATAGCTTGACGAAAATCAAGTGCCCGACGTAGCATTTGATGCGTGGACGACCAACGAGTCTTGACGTCTAAGATAAGCATGAGGGCGACTTGACTCGTCGCATTCTCAGCCTTCTTAAGGGACAACGTGACTTCTGCAAGCCACGCTTTCCGTCGCTGTGGGCTTGAACGGACAGAACGGACAATCTTTCGAAGCTGGTTTCATGTTAGTGGTAAAATATGTAACACATAGCGTAGTCTGACATACCTTTGTAACAGCAGACAGTACCTGCTGTAGCGACTCGAAGTCATCGCTTTTATCAGTATCGCCTTCAGCCTCGTCAAGAAGAGCTGCATAGTCATCATGCTCGCGATCGAGCGGTGCTGTGACTGATTCTTGATATGACATTGCAACTCGTTTATTGATAGCTCCAATACATTCAAGCAGCTGCATGGCGGCCAAATGGACAATGTGCGGCAAGCAGCGGATGCGCGAGTGCTTATCGGAGAAGTCAATTCCTTCATCGGCACACTTCTCTCCAAGTGTTTGAAGTAGGGTGTCGTTATTTGAGGCGTTATCACACACAACTGCCATGATCCTATTTTTCAGTCCATATAGCTCCAAGGTATTCCAAACCGCTTCGGCAAGATTAGCGCCGCTATGCTCCCCAATAATCTCACGGAAATCGATTAAAAGTTCTTCAAGTTTCCAGTCGTTCGTGATATAATGCATGACAATGGCCAGGAAAGCGAATTGATTACTTGAGGTCCATGCGTCGAGAGAGAGGCTGACTTTAGACTCGAGATTCTGTCATATAGACAATTAGTCGTTGTTTGTTGGCTTGACTCGACTCGACTCGACTTACCTCAATCATGTCCTTAACACCTTGAATAGTATCTTCTCCCATCTTCATAACACGGCGCTTGATGGCAAGTCTTCCAGGGATGTGAAGTGGGGAGCCTCCATGTGCGTAGTCGAGGAGTGCTTTGAACTCTGGTCGTTCTACCTCCTCAAACGGCTGGTCACACGCCACAAGCCACTGTGTGAGCAGCTCTTCAAACCTTGCTTGGTTCCAGTTGCCAAAAGCTTTGGTAACCTGCTTGTTGAATGCATCGACAATGTTTACTGATGCTTGCTCGAGCTGGACCAGATATTGCACAGCTGCGGCAGGATCGAGAACCTTCTCTCCCCGTGCGATCCTGAGTTCGTCGTCGGTAGGTGGGGTCCCACGGGACTTCAAGAGCAGATATAGTCGATACATTGGTGGAAAATGAGTCTTCAGATGACTGATCAAACCTGAAACTAGTAAGAAACAAGACATGCCGTCAAAATGTAACATACCATTCAAACTGCTTTTCATCGCACGCGTGATGGTAAGGACCTTGCGGTTGCCCAAATAGCATTTGTAGTGTTTGTCGCCAACGTCGCCTGCTTGTCCGTCGGAATTCATCTCCACAAGCTCGTAGAAATAATAGATTGGATTGCGCTTGCTGGCCTGCTAATGATTTGGAGTGACCCGAGTTAGAATAGCTATAAACAACAGGAAAGAACTCACCTTCGATAGTTGGGGAAGAGCTGAGCTCGTCGATGGCTGTAAGCTACCACTGTCCTCGTCATCTACTTCCTCCACGCAAGCACGCTTGGATGCCTGGGAGTCGCTGGTGGCAGGCAAAGGTCGGTTGGCCTTGCGCTTCGTTTTCTGTCGGAGTTGGCGTGTGTCGTTTCCCCCTCGTTGTGGTACAGTTTTCGTAGGCAGCATTGCAGCAAGCTACATAATTAGTAAGACCAGTGAAGAGAAACACGAGAAATAACTTACCTCCACATTTGTTATCTCCTGGACATCACTGTTAGAGCCTAATGACTCTGACTCCGAGCTAGAGTCAGAGTCATCCCCTGTGAAATCACCGTCATCGGCATCTGAAGGGTCAACTGGGAGAGATGGAAAAAAGTTGTCATTGTTGATAATGCCAGCGCTCTTCTTGGGTAAACGACGAGATCGGCGATGGCGACGCAGAGGCTGATCATCACCTTCACGTTCAGCCTGAATTAGGGCGTTCATGCGGTCAGGATTCTTGGGACGTTTTCCACGGCCAAGAACCACCTGAAAAGCTTGATCCTCGGCGAGTGCACATGTGTCTGGAGCGTCAGATGACATCGAGTAAAAATACGGGAACTGGGAGGGGGAAAAGCAAGCAATGGGAGGAAAGGAACAGCGCCAGGAGATATCTTGACCGGTATCATGGTTCCTCCTGGATCGGGGCAAAGTAATCAAAGAATATATGATCTGGACATGACATAGAACATGTTAGAGTGGGGTTGATTAGAGATTATAGTAGAAAACATACCACTGGCAGTACTTTGAGGATCTCCATAGTGTGAGGATCAGGTCCGGAATTGACTTGTTGCGGAATAAGACATGCGGCTACTGCATGTATAAGTCTGAAACTTACACCGTAATACGGCCGTATACGACCGTACAAATACGGCAAAATACGGGGCCTTTATACCCGTACCCCGTCCCGTCAACTCAAGGTTGAAACAACCAACGGTACGGGTACGGTGACCGTATTACGGCCCCGTAAAGTCCCGTCGTACGGTGTACGGTGAACAGCCCTATACCCATCAATAAATCCATGGACAACAAAACACCACCGAATGAGCTTGTGATGACCATCTACATGCCAAAGCGCATTTGGTCGAGCAACTCGGTATTTTCGTCGTCTGGTAACACGTCGTTCTCTCAGCCTTTGTCCTAATCTATCAACTCGGCGCAAGGACTGCCAAACACGGTGCTGCTGGACTTGAACTCCTTGGTGCCGAAGGAAGCCAACAAGGTAACGGAATCCTGATTCTGGTTTGCGTTCCTTGAAAACCTTCACGAGTTGATCGAGATCAGCATCACTAATTGTTGTGAAGCATTGTTGAAGACCATGTTGACGAACAAATTTCCACAAAGTCGTGCGAGACACTCGGAGGAGTTGGGCAAGCTCTGTGAGTGTGATGTTGCGCTGGTTAGATAGGGCCTCACGGACAAATTCAAGATTGATATCTTTTCTCGGATGCCCTCGACGTCCATGACCATGGTCCTCGGTCACAAGTTGTGGGATGATAATGTTTGACTGTTCAACATTTTCCCTACATAGACCAAAGTGACAGTATTGTCAGGTCAGAAGATCCAAATGAGTACCACGAGTATCACTCACACATGGGTGTTTTGGCTGATATCCTCAAGCATTGCAGCTGCTTCACCCACAAGACTTGCACATGCTAGTAGCCAGTCATGAAGAAGCTGGTGATCAGCATCACTTGAATCACTTTCGATGGCCTCAAGCAAGGGTAGGGCCTCCGAAGACAGTGTATCGTAATGATATGCAACTCTGGTTGGTTCTGCATCATTTGACCGAAGCATTCTGATTGCACCATTGTAGATATCACGAATGATACCATCTGCAGCATAGATATTTTGTGGCCATGGATGTTCGCGTTCTGGTAAAGCTGGAAGGTCCATACCAGTCCGCCAGCAGTTGCATTCTAGAGGTGATGAAGCGAAAAAGAACCAATGAACCCTTGTGTGGTAAGCGTGACTTGTCTACCGCACCTCCCACTAGCCTATACTACATTTACGTCCTTCAAGTTTGTGCTCTGAACTAAAGCCTCATAGTGTTTCCATCTCGCGGATAATCAGCCAAGACATGTTCGAGGCTCAAACAGCCACATTACTAGCTCCAAGCCTCCTGAAGTTTCGACATCGTCATTTTTATATATATGACGGTACTCACATTTTCCTAGTGCGGATTGTTCACATATATATGCACTCAGTGATTCCCCATGACAATACTAATAACTAAATGCAGGTCGAAAACACATTATTCAAAGTCCATGCGACTCAGTTATCACGCACGTCAATCACATTCGAGGAGATGTTTGCTGTCGGGGGGCAATCACGACCAATAGAGGGCACGGATGGCTCGAGCGACGATCACCCAATTATAATTCCTGAACTCAGCACGAACATGTTCGAGCTCTACCTTTCAGTTGCATACGGCAGGTAAGATAAATTTTCATGTTAGTGCACTGTCTTCTAATGCAGAATTGCACAGTTGGAAACCGGAAGGTCCTACCCATGATGATGTTATTGACCTCCTACGGTTCAGCAACAAGTTCATGAGTCAAAAAGCTCGCGATATTGCCATTCATCACCTTCATGAACAACGATTTTGACACAAACCATATGACCTTCTCGCACTCTGTCTCGAATTCTCAATTACGAAGTTCTTTGTTCCCGCGTTTCAACGTCTCATTGAATTTCGCATCCGAGATATTCCAGGACCAATGCGAAAGAAGCTCGGGTTTGAAGTGTGGAATGCCTTTGTAGATCTAAAAGAGCTTCTTGATGAACACCGTCGCATTGTTGCCTGCGAGGAGCCACCCCTTATCGAGCACGCTGCATGCTGCACTGACAACACTGCATGTTCCATCGACTGGCGGCAACTCTGGTGGAACTCAATGGCCCGTTTTCTTCTTGATGGTCGCAACCCGCAAGTCTTCCGTGAGGCCGTCGATCGTTTCCAGGAGCTTGGTTCTGAAATCGGGAGGATGAACCCGGAGTGTTGGAAAACGCTACTTCAAACAGTGAAGAAAGGAACAGCATTTCATCTTGCTTATGATCTCATTGAGGAGACGGCTCAGCAGCTGTCGGCAGCTCTGATCACGGAGCCTGACCAAATGCTGACACGCGCAGAATTAGATGCTTTCTCATCAAATTAGTAGTCTCGTCGTGGATAAATTTATAGATGATTACATAGGCTGTATAGCCCTGTACTACCTAAGTACTATGTGCATCCGAGTCATGCTGTCTTCAAATGTTGTATGCATGTGAATGCGTGGCTGTGTATATGTGTCGTGTGTCTGTATGTGTATTTTATGTGTGGGGAATAGTTGAACGAATCCAGCGCCATAGAAGTCGCCACGGTACAGTAGACAGGCGCACGCCGCAGCAACACAGTATGACGTGGTGAATGCCAATCATGGCGGTATCTCGTGCTGTAGACTAGTAGATGCGTCTACTTAAATGCATTGGTGACCATTAGTGCCATAGTTGTGGAATAATCACGACAATGGCAATACCAGACATCATTATCGCACCCCCGTTTATGTTGCTATCAAACGGACGTTGATCCCCGAGTAGAGGCGCAATTTTTTCGACAGGACGTTTGGGAATAAGACAGGTCCAGGTCAGACGATATGATACAAAAAAGACTGCACTAGTGTTGTTGACTCGTCAGGATGTTCCACAGTTTAGCCGTAACAGAGCTCGCAGGGTCTTGATGCAAAAAGGTGTCAGACGAAAGTACCACTTTTCAGCAACGTACTCGCCTTTTCGGACACAAATGATCATTCTCATCTGAACCAAAGGTCTAGCTAGAGAAAATCAACTGAGGCGAGTCTATCAACGACATGCACAGCGCCGTCGGTTGCCCTCAACCATCCCACCTGCCAAGTGTAGATCGTTTTGGTCTATATATTGTGATCAAAGTTGTGTCGGCGATTTCTCTTCAGATCTTGAATTGCTCTGGGGTAGTCGTCAAATATGGCAGAGCCAAATTTCCGGAAGGCGTCGACAGACAGTACACCCCATCGCGTCTACTACCCTTTGCTTCTCCCTAACTGTTCTGGTCACTGCTGCCCTTAGACACGGGTAGAGATTCCTCACCTGACATAGCCTGTTTCGCTGTCCATGTCACCGGGTAATCAGGTTACAAGTATGTAGGCAGTACTGTAATACGTCACTGGTTCTTTTGATTTTGTAAAGCGCGTCACTATATGGTTCTTGGGCCCAGATATGAAAATTTCGAAGTGCGATGATCGAACTCCACTGGCAGCTTCACGGCGGTACGTAGTAGTACGTACATAGCGGCCTCAAGCCCTATTTGCTTGCCGATTAATCTCGTTTGAGCTAGAATTTGTGGCTTACGAGACTTCTCGGATTTTGGCCATTGGCTGAGATGGAACTCCACCACTCCACCATGGTCATTGTCGTCGGTGTATCACTGTTCGGTAAATTTTACTGAATGGACCGAACAATAGGTATATATGGAACTGTCCAGGTTGTCTGTAAAAATAGAACTTCGGCGATGTCCAGACGCGGTTAATCTTAACAATGAACCAGAGTGCCCGCCGCCTGGTTACCCTTCCGAAGTACTTCGGCTCCATAAAGCTCCCGAAAAAAACAAGGTGCGTGCAGCGTAACAAAAGAACGTAATGACAAGACCTCGGAAACCTCATCAGCTGCAAATTTACCTCTCACTTACCCGAGTGGTCTGGTGGGTAGCGGGAGACTGCAGGTCGGGCGTGGTGGGCAATAGTAGACACGCGATGGAAAGGTGCTTAACCTTATACACGAGCAGACCTCACCGAGTGGTGCTGGAAGTCTTGACCTCTGCCGTAGATCACGTAACACACGCACCTTATTTTTGGGAGCTTTGGAAGCCGAAGTACTTCGGAAGGGTAACATGTGGGCACCTGCGACCCGTCTCCACCCTTGCTGTAAGGACCGCAGTCATGTAGCCACTACCACGCAGCCTCGGGGAGCCCTCGGGGAGCGCCTAGTGACATCAGGCATGAAGTCATTCCAATTTAAACTTCCAGTACCAACACTGCCCAAATTGTAGTGTCACTGGCAGCTCCGTGGTGATGAAATGGAAGCGTTCACCCCGAGGCCGACAGGTTTAAAAGGCACATGGAACAGCAGTCGCTTCGACCTCGTTATGCACCGACATGTATGTTCGCATCTTCACGATTTCTGCTATCTTCCTTCTCCTTTGCCAAGTCTATGCTATGGTCGTTGATGTCAGTTGTGGTGACGGCCAACTCCGTTGCTGCGCGGAGGTGAGAATGATCCATGAGCGTAGAAAGACACCTCTGCTTACCTGTGTTGCAAAAGGATTCGTCTGAACCGGGGAGTGTGGATGATGAGCAGTGTCAATGCTACTCGGGGAATTGCACAAGTGGCTACGTGACATCTTGTTGCTACACGCTCACGGTAAGTGCCACCACTCGATTCAACAGTGCGGTCAATCTCAGTTTCCAACAGGACTATTATTACTGCAACATGACTACGTCAGATTAACAGCAGGGTTGTTAGTTGTCTTGAAACACGGTACCTGAAGGACATTCCTTAGGTTGCCATGGATGTTCGAACGGATTTATACCATAATATTGTCTTGAATGTAGGATATTCACCGACTTTATAACTTTAGCTATATAGCACAATAACCAAGTTTCTATCATACCACGTTTATAGGCGAGCCTGCGGCACTGCGAGAAACTGGAGTTGGCGAGACCAGAAGAAAATCGACGGACTTCGGTAACGTTGAGAATCAAATCTCCGAGTCGAATTTGACGATATCCCACCGTGAATTAGAAGGGTCGTCCGGTTTTAGCTTAAGCCTGAGGACTGCAAGGTCAAGAGTTTGATAAATGTCAAATTGCAGTATGAGACTGACCTCAGATGTCTGCTTCTCTGACTCGGGGACTTTGCTTCGCGCTGCGCAAATATGACAACGATACTGACTAACTGCCCACAAAATGTGCACGCAAATATCAATGATACTAGAGTGAGTCAGAATGGGCACAAGAAAACTAACCCCGTTGTTGTATTCATGAAAGCAGGAAACAATTGTAGTAAGAGTTACTGGCCCGTTATGTGGTTTGCAGTCTGCAGTGTGCACGACTTTGGTGATGTGACTGGCACTAGTAGTTCCTGAACGAAGCGGCCAATGCCGCAGCACCCTTCGTGTGACTACCCTTCTTAAAAGCAATGAGTTTGAAATATGACAGAGACAGTCGATTCACCTAGATCTCGAAGTTGGACCAAGTGCACTTCAACTGACTTCGAAACAAACGAAGTCAACCGAATTCTCACGTTTTCGAAGTTACCTCACTTCGCTTCGGCGGCAACACTACATCCCATGGTAGAATTCACCAAGTCCACTGTTGGCTGTTACCGTTCTTGCACTGGCATCGTGTTGATCAGGCTATGTAAATCAACCTCAGTGATATGCTCTTGGTCCTTGGTCGCCTACAAGCAGTGACTGCACTAGTACCCGTTTTCACTCGACTAGAATCACCAGATATCGTTAATTCACGTCCCGAAGGTGGACCAGTGACCACACCTGCCATGCAACTTCAAGCGCAAAGACACCATGCCTGTTAACATATTAAATGGAAAATCCATTCGTATGGTCTTCAGCGACACCACCATCTGTTCAATGTTGACCCGATGGCCCATACCTGAACACGTTTTTTTGGAGTCGCCTCGGTAAGAACCGCGTAGAGCAAACGTAGTACACTTGATGGTGCGTCCCTTGTCATGAGAACGTTTCTCATCTCCTCTATTGCCTAGCACCTTTCCCATCCGACTTCAACTTATTCAAGCGCTACCTTGTCGTATCCTACGATTCACGACCCTCTCAATGACTCGATACGTCTGCGTCATTTCCTATCATCTTGGTTCTCTGTCCGATATCTTCCCCTTCATCGAGACAATACAATAAAGTTATGTTCAATTACGAGTCAATAATCCAATGCTGTGATTCCCTCCTGGATGATTTGTCTGTTGTCAGTCGGCATGCCCGTCCGCTTCAACATCAAAGCATACCGAGCCAGCTCTCAAAAGTCTCATGATTGAAAATAAGAATGAACAATTATTTGACGAGTGCAAGCCTAAATCTACATAGCACAAACAGAACGCGATATGACGAAATACGACAAACGGGTGTTGAAACAATACGGTCTGCAGCGCTCAGCAATTAAAACTGGAGTGCCAAGTATAGTACATCATGATAGCATGAGGAAGAGCATCAGAAACAAGGAAACATCACAGTCTGCGCCGCTCAGGAGTTGAAACTGGCGTGCTTCGTATCGTACAAAACACGAGCGCATAGTATGCATCGAAAAACAGAAAACTTGGCTCGAGCACCATCTACTTCTTTTCAGTCAAGTTCTTTGCTGCAGGCTGTCAGTAAGTTTCGACTTCCAACCAAGCGAGGGGCGTACACAAGCGATTTTCAAGAATGAACTCAAGAATCTTCTTCCCCAGCTCCTCTCTGCCGTAGCCTTGACGAGAAATCTCTTTCGCTCCTTTCTCAACTGCGACAGCCGTGGGAGATTTCAGGTAGTAGTTCACGGCAGACTCGACGCGCTTCAAGTCCCCCAAGTAGTTCAACGGGAGAAAGGCGGAGTACTCAAGGGCGAGAATAGTAGCTGCTTCCTGTCATCAAGACTATAACTGATCATGCGGTGAGAAACTAACCAATGCCAGTCTGAATTATTTGATTCGCACCCGATGAACCTTTTGCAGCCTGTTACACTCTTACAGCGCTGAGAATCGATATGGAGGAAAACCGACATACCAAAGGTTGAAGGATGCGGATAATGTCCTCTAGCTTGATTTCGCCCTAGCCACAGGTTGAAAGTGTGGGTATCAGAATCAACTCCACAGAATAAAACACTTGCCTCCTGCGGGAAACGAATGTCAGAGTCATGAGGTGGCAAATTAACATTTGGTTAATGACAGGTACGCACGTTCTATTTGGTTGACGCAACAGTTGTGAATAATTAACCACCAGATTGTAGACCATGATTGCTGTGCTCAGGTAACTTACAAACTGTCAGGGGTTGGAACCTGATGAGCATCACTATGTAATGGCGAATACCATCGATGGACGTACGAGCTAAATAAAAGGTTTGTCAGTGGAGTACAATCATTTCAGACAGGACATGATTAACGCACATTCTGCGAGCACATGATGAATACAAGGTATTATGTGATTGAAAGAACCCTTGGCGATTAAAAGATACTCACATCCTATAGTGAAAGAATCAAAACGATTGATACATTTCATGCTTCGCGTTATAAGGATCAAATGACTCACATTCTGCACAGGACAAGAAATATGCAAGATGAATGAACACGGAAAATAAATCATCAAGGATGGACACTCAACGAACTATGCATTATATGAGTGATGATGATTCGATTCATCTGAGAGAATAGAAAATGCTTACATTGGGCTATGAAAACAAGTGAACGTTGTCATACTATTCAGTACCATTTCGATACAAGATACTATCAAGATACATACCACCTATCAACAGGCGGGCAGCAGGATCATGAGCATGGGTTAAGGATGTGAAACTATCAAGGCACTTACTTCCTGTCAACAGGCGAGCCAGCCGCGAGGGATGAGGATCACGAGTATGGGTCGAGGACTAGAAACCATCAAGGTACTTACTTTCTGTCAACAGGCGAGTGGCAACAAGGGATGGGGATCGTGAGCATGTGTCGAGGACTAGAAACTATCGAGGCACTTACGCTCTGTCAACAGGGCGAGCAGCAACGAGGGATGGGGACCATGAGCATGGCTCGAGGACCAGAAACCATCGAGGTACTTACTTTCTGTCAACAGGGGAGTAGTAGCGAGGGATGGGGATCATGAGCATGGGTCGATGACCAGAAACCATCAAGGCACTTACCACCTGTCAACAGGCGAGGAATGGGGATCCTGAGCATGGGTTAAGGGTGTGAAATCATCAAGGCACTTACTTCCTGTCAACAGGCGAGCGGCAGCGAGGGATGGGGATCATGAGCATGGGTCGAGGACCAGAAACTATCAAGGAACTTACCCGCTATCAACAGACAAGCAGTAGGGAGGGATGGGGATCATGAGCATGAGCATGAGTTAAGGGTGTGAAACTATTAAGATACTTACGGTCTGTCAACAGGCGAGCAGCAGCGAGGGATGGGGATCATGAGCATGAGTAAAGAACCAGAAATCATTAAGGCACTTACCCGCTGTCAACAGGCGAGGAATGGGGGTCACGAGCATGAGTAGAGAACCAGAAATCATTAAGGCACTTACCGCCTGTCAACAGGCGAGGAATGGGGATCATGAGCTTGGGTCGAAGACTAAAAAAATCAAGGCACTTACGTTCTGTCAACAGGGCAAGCGGCAGCGAGGGATGGGGATCATGAGCATGAGTCGAGGACCAGAAACCATCAAGGCACTTACCATCTGTCAACAGGCGAGGAATGGGGATCCTGAGCATGGGTTAAGGGTATGAAATCATCAAGACACTTACATACTGTCAACAGACGAGGAATTGGGATCATGAATATGGGTTAAGGGTGTGAAACCATCAAGGTACTTACTGCCTATCAGCAGGCGAGCAGCATCGAGGGATGGCGATCATGAGCTTGGGCCGAAGACTAGAAACCATCAAGGCACTTACCGGCTGTCAACAGGCGAGCAGCAGCGAGGGATGAGGATCATGAGTATGGGTCGAGGACTAGAAACCATCAAGGTACTTACTATCTGTCAACAGGCGAGTGACAACAAGGGATGGGGATCATGAGCATGTGTCGAAAACTGGAAACCATCGAGGCACTTACGCCCTGTCAACAGGGCGAGCAGCAACGAGGGATGGGGACCATGAGCATGGCTCGAGGACCAGAAACCATCAAGGTACTTACTTGCTGTCAACAGGCAAGCAGCAGCGAGGGATGGCGATCATGAGCATGGGTCGATGACTAGAAACCATCATGGCACTTACCCACTGTCAACAGGCGAGTAGCAACAAGGTATCAGCGCTGTCCATCCTGTTCCAGCTTCGTAAATCGCAATCTTACCAGCTGTTATCCCATCCGTGAGCATCATTACCAGGGAATCGTCAGATTGAATCAATCTTTGTCTTACTTTAAGATGTGGAAACCACCCAGCAATTTTGGATTGATAAAATAGCCCGAATAGCTGATGCGCACGATCCACGACTATTCTAGATGATGTTGGAACAAACGTATGTGACTTGTAAATCTGTGACTCACGTCACAGCACACTTGATGCAAAGCTCTAGATTCGATTGTTGCGTTGATACCAAGCACAACTGCAATTCTTCATTGTCCAATGCGAGAGTGGTGCTTTCCAGCAGAGTGTCACAGTTTGTATCCTGTTTGTTCATATCTAGGACGGTTGCTAATCTTAACTTTGACATGGGGAGAAGTTGATCTGAATCACTTACACTGCAAGCGTACATAGGACTTATAACGGGCACGGTTTTCAGATTTGCGCAACTTCTCCAAGACACCTGTATTCGTAAACAGTTCCTCAACGCCCTGGGCAATCCTCTTTGAGCGTTCTTCTGCTGATACACCTTGTAGTTGCTTCTTGATATCACCATACGCAACTGCACGCAGAGCGTCAAACTTGGTGAACACCGCAATCACAGGAGCTGAAGATCAATCATGTAGTCCGAGCACGGCAAGTGACAATGAAGTTGCAAACTCACCGTTCCCAGTGTCGCACTCCGAGAAGAACTTCTCCTCCGACCGCTGGAATGTTCGAGAATGCTCGTCCATCGGAATACAATACCTGACGGTAATCAACAAGCGCGGAAGGTCAGAAAGGTGTTGGTTACCAAATAGCATGGATTCGGTCCTCTAATTTCGTCGCATGTGCGCGTTCTGAGATAAAGTTCTTCATGCTCTCGAATTCTTTATCAGTGCCCGCTTCGAAACCACACGAGTCGTGAAAGATGAAAACAGGATTACTTCTGAACACCATTTCGTTTGTGATGTCGTGATTTCCACGCTGAGCGTCCGTCAGCGCACATAATGATAATACCACAGGGCACATGATGCACACACCTTGAGCGAGGATTCTACGATGGCAGCATCGATCTAGCCATAATTGATGAGCGATAGACCCGTGCATGGCATAGATCACCCATCACTCGCACCTTGTGTCCTTTGGCATTGTAAATTTCTGGTTGATCCGTGGTGTTGCAGACCTTCTGAAGGATGGTCGTTTTACCTGCGTTTGCTCTCCCCATGATCAGAACTCGGAAGCGCCCGATTCTTTGTCTGATGTCCTGGGCACCGATAGTTGCCATTGATGTGCGTCCTGAAGTAAAGGTGATTTGGTTTATCGTGAAAGGATACAGAACGAGGTCGTGGCGAGCGTCGATAGCGAACGAGAAGCAAGGGGGGGTTGCCATCGCGTATGACACAACAGCTACTCACGCTGTCTAAGTATGCCGGAGACCCCTTCGGGGCTTTGCCCAAATACTTACATGCATGTCTCAATTTGTTCCTTACAGCTACCTTTCAAATTTCAACGCCCGCATCTAATAAAGAAGATATCTTCAGGCTCAAACCAGCCTGACTTATACTTGCTCGGTTCTTGAGTGCGTACGACCTTTAGAGGTCCCGCACATTCGGACGCATGACGTATGTGGCACAATGCTCCGAGGGGATATGTGGCGTAACCATGCATTTTAGAGTGGGATCAGACTGTGCCCTGTGCGCCACTAGGGGGTTGATCAAATCAGGGGATACTACGAGTAAACTTTGGTCTCCTGTGCTTACGAGTGAACAGCATCATCGGTCCGATTGTGGAAACACGTTAGCAAGACTAAGTACTAGCGATCAAGAAAAGGCATACCTCAGCGAGACGCGATCTGAGGTAAAACTACGTGGAGGAAAACATACAAGTAGGAAGTCCGAGACGTAGAAAGCTACCTGCAGTGAGAACGAAGATACGAAAAGGTAAAGAAGCTCCAGAGGCTAATCCTCCGGAGTTGGTAGTATTATTGTCAACAATCGTCAACAAGGCCCTCGGAACGCGAGTCCATGAACCGTTGTTTGAGAAACCGGGGCTGGGTACAACTCAGACTCAACGCCCCACGTACGATATTCCTGGCCTCCATGGTTTGACATATTGTTCCTGTGGTGGCCAAGCATAGTGTGAACCAAATTAGCTCCGTTTGCACAAATTGTCAAATCTTGCTGACAATCTCGAACGTATAAGGTAATGTAGGGGGTTCATCTCAAGTTCATTGACCTTATCATCAGGCTGTGACTAATTAAAGTGTCAGTTGCAAAAGGCTCAGAGTCAATACATCGACGTTACGTTTCCCACACGCTCTCACTTTCCTCCGTGAAGCCGAGCCAGGGTTCACAACTCGTGACTAGGTGAGGGTCTATGTACTATATATACAGTTGCCACCGTCGTTTGTCCCAGCTCTCGATGGCGTCTGAATCCAAGCCTCATACAGGAGCCCCTTGCCATGAGGATAAACAGGCCTCGGAGACACTAGTGGAATCATATCCGGTCACCAAGGGGTCCGACCCTCCCTCACTCTCGAACGAGTTTCCTGAAGGTGGTCTGGCAGCTTGGATAACTGTCCTTGGATCGTAATAATTGTTATTTGGACAATAAACCCGAGTCTTGATTGATTTGTCTAGGTTCCTTGTGCAGTTCAGCGGCTTCGGGTGAGTCTATTACTGGTGCTAGTCAAGAACGGTGTATGACTCCGAGTTAAAAGTTATGCCACTTCATTTGGTGTATATCAAGGTACCATGACTTTACATCATAGCACGGATGGATGCTTAACTCTTACACTCCAGATTTTTATACCCAACACTACCTCACAAAAGAAACATCATCAGCTATATCGTGAGCTTCTACTTCGGTCTCCACGCCGCCCATCCTCAAGGTCTCTTGTAGATGGATAGGGAGCGTGAATATGTTTTTACTCACCTCTGTAGGCCTCGTATCAGGCTCACTGTATGACCGAGGATATTTGTGAGTCTCATTTTGTTGGACGTGTTCGATGATGCTCAGCACCCTTTGACTAGCTACCATCTTATGATTGCCGGATCACTTCTGCAGAGTTTCTCTCTTTTCATGTTATCTTTGTCAAAACCTGATCAGTACTACCAGGTAACTTTCCCCAGCTCTCTAGTCTTATCTTCTGACTTTGTTTAGATATTCCTTGCTCAAGGGATGGGTTCAGGTATCGCAGCCGGGCTCTTGTTTGTCCCGAGCACGGCTGTCACTGCGCATTATTTCCGACGCAAACGTACCCTGGTTCTCACATTCGTCGCTACGGGATCTTCATTGGGCGCTACCATCCATCCGATCATGCTTAATAACCTTTTGAATGGTCCTCTCGGCTTTTCCAATGGTGTCCGTGCAAGCGCAGGGTTGGTCACCGTGCTCCTTCTAATCGCATGTCTATGCATGCGAACTCGCCTTGATTCGCCGACGACACCGGTAAACTACGTTGCGGCAGCTAAAAAGTGTATTCGCGATGTACCGTTTATTTTAATGACCGCAGCGTGAGACCTACCGCGCACCTTTTCTCGAATCCCTCCAAATAACTTTTTTGTAGGGGCTTTCTTTTCCAGATTGGCCTATACTATCCGATGTTCTTTTTTCAACTCGACTGTATCCAACACGGCATCAGCACCACGTTCTCGTTTTACTCTGTAGGATCCAGCGCTATGCATGTGATGTGTCTACTGACTGTGTCACTAGCTAGTTATTTTAAATGCTGCCAATTCGGTGGGACGAGTCACGTCGGGCTTCATCGCAGCCTTCACAGGAGTCCCGAATTTAACCATAGTTGCGACGATTGCATGCGGTGTACTCAACTTGGGCTTTATTGGATTGAGTAATCTGCCCAGCGCCATAGTGCTTGGTGTGGTTTATGGATATTTTGCAGGGCTATGTGAGTAATTTTGTTTCTACTCGTTGTATTGATGTGTTGATGGATGGTGCAGACATCGGGGTATGGACCCCACTTATAGCTGATTTAACATCTGACCCATCTGAGCTTGGGTGAGTAATGGCCTAATTTTGGATGACATCATTCAAACTGGGTCTATGATAGTGCGCGGATGGGCATCTCCTTTTTCGTGAGCGGTGAGTCTTGTCAGATCATAATCACTCCCGAGCTATTACGAACTTGCACGCGTTACTACAGGATTCGGGATTTTGATCGGCAAGTGCATTTCTGACATCACTCGCTTCAAAGTCTAAGTTTTATTCTAGGAACGCCTATAGCTGGCGCTCTGCTGACATCAAACTATATTTGGTGGATACCCGCGGTGTTCTCCGGGGTGAGTCTATATACTGTTTCTCCACCAAAGTCTCCGATTCACCGGATCACAGGTCATTGCGCTGGCTGGTAGCATGGTGTATATCGTCATGCGGTTAGTGTTGGCGAAAGGCAGATCGAAGAAACAGCACGTATTAGAAAGCTGTCCGTAAGGAATACACCACAGCGCCTTTGAGACTGCATAGAGGCAGGTTCATGTGTGCGAGAGAATTGCTGTCACATCAGTTTGTGCCCACCGTGTATTCCTACGCATCTTCCTTATCATTCCGCGATCGTCACACCTTCTCCAAACGTATCGCTTAGTACTTTGAATCGCTGTGACTGGGGACACGCTCGCGGTAAATGACTCGGTAGGCAATCAACACGTTATACAGCTCGAATTCAATCAAGATCACTGGCCGCCGGTTCAATCAACAAGCTCAACGCTCGTCGGTTTGTCTGTTCGCCGATATTGTGACCGAACTCGGCTATAGCTATTTTTAGCCGCATCTATAATGAATGTTGATACCAAACCACGGACTACTATAGACTCAGCTCGTCGATCTCACACACTCAACTTACCTCTCCTGTCAGAGATGTTTGTTGGTCTCGTGTATTTACTTTATCACGATCACAGATCTCGACCTCGGATTCAATCAAACAATGGCCAATTACACTTGTCTGCCCGAAGAAGCAGAACAAAAGCTCAGAAACTTGACCAAATCTATCGGTTATTCATCCGGATTTCAAATATAAGTATCGCGCTGTTTTCCTCAGTGAACGTTCAACCGCCTCATCGGCCTTCAATATTTCAATTTGGGCTGGGACATCGCCAACTTTAACCTCACAGGTCTTGTTTCTATGTAAAAATGGCTGCATCCTCAGAATTCCCCTCGCTGGAAGAGTTTGTGATGGAAGCCAGTGTTTCGTGCGCGCCTTGGACAGAGGCTGAGCAACTCTGTCACGCGTGCAAGGTAAATCAGAACCTCCCCTGGTCCAACAGTCAGGCCTCGAGCAGCTCTTTGACAGTGATCACACAATTCTCAGGCTTTTGTTTTACTCAGCTCCGGACCCTGCAGCTCGACTTTCCTCGTTGCTACTTCAAGCTTCAACCTTGATAGCAACCCGTCCTTTGAAAGCCGTGGCAAGTCGACTACACGTCCGCTCACGGATAGAGAAACGGTACCCACCGCCTTCCGTGCTCTCTCAATGGTCCCTACTTGCTTGAAGTAGTGGGACGAGGTTAATGGCTATCTCGATCTTTTGAATGGAAGCCCCGAGTCTGAGGAGACGGACTGAATACGTTTTTTTGTATCATCTGACCAACATACCGTTTTCAACATCATCGCACTTGAAGTTCTCTTTTTTTTTCTTACGCTACCCAATAGCACCACTTGGAAATCCATGTTCTACTTATATCTGTCTCGTGCCTTCCAATATCACTTGCATGCGCGCTATTGGATGATATAATCGATGAGAGGATATACCGCACACCATCCAAACGTGTCAACTGCTGGCTAGATATTGCGACACCTGCAACGACATACAGGACCTTTCACGAGCCTAAAAACTTGTGCTTCCACTTTACCTATCTCTTCTTCACAGATGTTGGCGGTGAGACTGGAGAGGATGGAAGGAGAGAATCGCCTAAACTTGCCTGCTTCATCTTCGTTGGACATGGTGACTTGTTATTCCATCGAACCGTGCGCGTGATTTATAAATGGAGTGCTTACTAGTACATAAAAACTGTGTGGGTGCTGTTATGCGGTTGTGTTACTGAGAACGAGAAAAAATGTCTGCTTGGTTGCAAGCAGGGCCCTGATAGCGATCCCGACCTGTGCAGGAGTGAGCGGCTATTCCCACATTAGTAGGAGTGAATGCGACGCACCAAAGTTAACCTTGAATCCCTGAATTGTAGGAGCCCGCAAGGAGACGCATGGAGGTGAGGGTACATGAGACAGTTGGTAGCAAAAGTAGTAAGAAGGCATCCGTGCGAGCATAAGCGCGGGCATCTGCGTCAATGAAGGAGTTCGCGTCGGTGCAAGCCCCTACATCCACGCAAGTATCCACGTCCATTAAAGTGCAGGAATCTGCATGCGCACGGCAGCAGGTGTTGGCAAGGACGGTGCTCATGCTCACCACTGGTAGAAGGTGTCATGGTGACTGGGTGGATGGTTCCTCCCCTTATCAGGGTTTGGGGTGAGGAACCTGACGAGAGTTCACAACAGTGAACTTCCTACACGAGTGAGCTTGAGAGATCAGTGTGCCAGTGCTCTCTACTCGTAGCCGGCTTCCACACTGTACTTCAATGACTTCGGTGCACGTAACGATCTGGGCCGTTGGAGCTATACTGGAATTCGTAGCAGAAAAGAAAATCTGAAAGAAAGCAGGCTGCAGACAGGGCACCGGAGCTTGCTAGAATTAACCTGCCAATGGGCGCTGTGGGGTAGGCAGAGAAGAGAACCCACATGTTGCACAGCCGCAGTGCACGAAGTTCTCTTACATAAAATTAAATCTAAAACAACCAACTCCACACTCCGCTTGCGAACTAATTTCAAATATCCGAGTCGTTGGCCTTGCAAGGACTTCGTGTACACCTCAGCATTGCACAGGGTTGCCTCATGGTATACAGCCATATCAATATTAATATCGCCCATCGGGCTTCTGGCCAACCACGTGCAGTCGGACTCATAGAAAACATGGTATGTGATATAGCTGTTGAGTCGGACTGGCATGAGGACCCATGGTTTTTCAAGGGTAAATGAAGGAACTGTCTGTCTTTTAGCTGACTGGAAACTTGCGCAAACAGATGGCACAAAAAAAACATGGACTCGGCGCAAAAGCTCACAAACTAACTGGTCCAATGATAGACGCAACATCTTTGGGGAAAAGTTCAGCTAGCGTGTCGAGCGTAGCCAGGTTATCATAGGCCTGGGCAAGTACTATAGGCTGCCACGCTTGCACAGTTAACTAATGAATCGAAACCTCAAAGTGCCAACACACTTCGTGCGCCTCATGGTACACAGCTCTCCTGTATTAATAACATTGCCCATTGCCCAAGTACTGAATCTAGATGCCGGCTTAGGGTTGAGTATTTGCCGGGTTCACACCCTGCAATGATTATAAGGCGAGACCAACGCTTCTTCGTGACTCACATTTGCTACCACTTCCACCATGGATCCCTCAAGGATAAGAGAGAAAATCGGTCGCTTTCGAATCCTCGTTATAGGAAGAGCGAACGCAGGGAAAACGACCATCCTCCAAAGAGTTTGCAACACACGGGATAATCCAAAAATATACAACAGCGACGGGGAACGGGTAGGCATCATATTGCTAGTAGGAGTATGGTACTGACTCGTCGACATCAGATCGATGTTGAAGTTTTAACGGCATCTAGAGAGGTAAGGTGTGCTCTTAGTCGATGCCATGAGCTGACGTCCTCTCAGCGCGGACTGCACGACATCGAGAATGAAATGGTGTTCGAAAGCAACCCGGGGTTCATTTTCCACGATTCACGGGGTTTTGAGGCAGGCGGCACATCCGAATTCGAACAGGTCAAGGCATTCATCTCGCGCCGTTCTAAGGAAGATCGAATAAAGAATCAGCTACATGCTATCTGGTAATTGCAACCGATCAATCGCGACAATGTGTTACCTCACAGATTCGACATAGGTATTGCATTCCCATGGACGAAGCATGCAGGTCGTTCACTGCAGCTGAAAAGAAATTCTTCTCTGAGTGCGACACAGGAAGCAGTATGTTTTCGCATCCCATATTCGTTGACATTCGACTCATGCGCAGAATCACAATCCTCAGTACCGGTGATAGTATTATTCACAAAGTTTGACGCGCTATACGACGTCGAATTCACCAAGCTAAGGGCGGAAGGAAGATCTCGGAAAGACGCTAGGGAACTGGCCCCGAAACAAGCCGAAGAGTCATTCCCTAACGGGCCACAATTGAAGTTTCTCAAGGAAGTACGATGGCCTCCAAAATGTCATGTGTGCCTTTCTAGTAAGCCGGTTCGTCGTCGAGTCGCGATACACGATGACCTTTGATCTATTAGACATGGAGAAGGATGATGCAGATTGCAGGATACTCATTGAACGCACGGCCGGAACTCTGGATAATGAAGTGCTTCAGCAAATATTCGTCTCGACCCAGCAGACCAATCTGGAGATCTGCATGAAATATGCAGTTGAGAGGTAACTACCCATGGACTCATTCACCTGCCGCAAACGTTAGCGACTGATATTGCACAGAACACTCCCAAAACATATGGACTCTGCAGAGACAACGTCATCTGAGGGTTATGAGAGGATAATTGGGATATTGGGCGTCTGGTTTCCACACATTCAGGTAAGATTATCGTAAAGTTCGAACATTGCTCTCATTTACGTTGGACGTTCACTTACAGACAGTACGTGTGTCGATCCTCGTTCGAGCAAGAGCCATGCTGATCCAAGGCGTCGCCCACCGTTCGGCAGTACGTGAGTGTGTCGATCCTCGTTCGAGCAGGAGTCTTGCTGATCCAAGTCGTCGCCCACCGTTCGGCAGTACGTGAGTGTGTCGATCCTCGTTCGAGCAGGAGTCTTGCTGATCCAAGTCGTCGCCCACCGTTCGCAGTACGTGAGTGTGTCGATCCTCGTTCGATCAAGATCTATGCTGATCCAAGTCGTCGCCCACCGTTCGCAGAACGTGAGTGTGTCGATCCCTCGAGCAGGAGCCATGCTGATCCAAGTCGTCGCCCACCGTTCGCAGATGGTGAGTGTGTCGATCCTCGTTCGAGCAAGAGCCATGCTGATTCAAGTCGTCGCCCACCGTTTGCAGCTGGTGAGTGTGTCGATCCTCGTTCGAGCAGGAGCCATGCTGATCCAAGTCGTCGCCCACCGTTCGCAGATGGTGAGTGTGTCGATCCTCGTTCGAGCAAGAGCCATGCTGATTCAAGTCGTCGCCCACCGTTTGCAGCTGGTGAGTGTGTCGATCCTCGTTCGAGCAGGAGCCATGCTGATCCAAGTCGTCGCCCACCGTTCGCAGGACGTGAGTGTGTCGATCCTCGTTCGAGCAAGAGCCATGCTGATCCAAGTCGTCGCCCACCGTTCGCAGTATGTGAGTGTGTCGATCCTCGTTCGAGCAACAGCCATGCTGATCCAAGTCGTCGCCCCCCGTTCGCAGACCGTGAGTGTGTCGATCCTCGTTCGAGCAAGAGCCATGCTGATCCAAGTCGTCGCCCACCGTTCGCAGTATGTGAGTGTGTCGATCCCCGTTCGAGCAGGATCCATGCTGATCCAAGTCGTCGCCCACCGTTCGCAGGACGTGAGTGTGTCGATCCTCGTCTGAGCTTGAGCTATGCTGATCCAGGTCGTTGCCCACTACCCGAAGCGTGTGAGTTTTTGATCTTCCTTCAACGAGCTCGAGCCATGCTGATTGAAGTCTTTGCTCACTGCTCAAAGCATGTGAGTGTTTGATCCTCCATCAAGTGTAGCCTTCCTGAATCAAGCCATCGTCCGCTGATATGTTGATAGCAAGTCAGTCCATTGATTCTTTGTCGAGTTCGAGCATTCCTGACCAACACAATTGATCATCTATCGCCAGGAGGTCAGTACATCGATCCTCCACCGACTTTCAGCTACTGACAGAAGATATCGTCCATTCGTTGACAGCTTGTGAGTGTGATCATCCTTTGTCGATCTCTTGCCTTCCTTACCGATGCAATCGCTGATTTATTGTTAGGATGTGGGTGCATTGATTCTACGTCGCCCTCACTGACCGAACACAATACCGCTCCGTTGACAGGTTGTGAGTTTCTCGATCCATCATCGAATGCGAGCCATACTGACTGAGGACACCGACCATCCATTCACAGGATGTAAGCACATCCTCCGCAGTCGAATTGGAGCACTACTGACCAATGAAATCGCTGATCCCGTTGACAGTCCGTGAGTGTGTTCATCTGCCATTGAGCTCGAGCGTTGCTCACCAACGACATCACTGATCCGTTGACAGGGCGTGAGTCCCTCGATCCCTCATCCTCATTCAAGCTCTAGCTCTGTTCACCAATGGCATTACTCATCCATTGCCAGGAAGTCAGTGTGCTGATCCTCCATCGAGTTCGAGATTTGCTTACCATTGAAATCGCGCATCCTTCAATAGATGGTGAGTCCAGAGCCTTGCTAGCGAACGACATCGCTGATCCATCAATAGGAGCTGCTTGACAAAGATTACCGTGTAAAGATACGGTCTAGGTTACTCTCTGCGGTATGTTTAATTGGTTACAGATTGTGAATACATTTCTCATGTTGCGAATCTGCCAGGCCTCCGACTCATCACCTTTGGAGAATATTGTTCAGCTCACTTCTGGTGATTTTTTGAGGTTACGTTGCGATGAACCTGCTTATCATTGACCATTTAGCTGTTGTCATCATCTTCGAACACTCTTTCTACATTTTCGACAAGCGGCGCTATCTTCAGGACAAGGAGTCTGATCCCTTATTTCATGTCGCTCTCGAGCAGTACATGGCATCTCCGCACGCAGCTGCTGTCAGGAAAGCTGTGAGTGCTGCCGTCCAGGCATATGAAGAAGCTGTGGCTACTGCCACCTGCGCATATGAAGAAGCTGTGAGGACTGCTGTCTATTCATATCAAGGAAAGCTGCCTTGGATGGCGAAGTTACCGTTTGAACCCTTCAAGAGGAAGGCAAAAGCTTTCGAAAGCTCTCAGGCACAGGCAAAAGAAGATTTCGAACGCTCTCAGGCAAAGGAAAAAGAATCTTCGTGCTCTCGGGCTAAGGCAGAGTTAATCAAGGCTGTTCTTGAAATCGCTCTAGGTCATCGCTTGCGTACGTTTCACCGCCACGTTGTGGCAACACTCCCGCTGATTCGTTTGTTTTCAGCTAGACCTTGATGATGCAACACACACCATCATGATCAATCATAGTCCGATTCGGAGAGGAGCGGAGGTGTCTGGGCTGTGAAGGTTGCTTGAAATTTTTGTCGAGGTAGATTCACGATGTGGAACTGTTGTATGATTGTGTAACATGGCGCTTTGTGTGGTAATACTGTTCTAGACGATGTCAGTTACCCTCAGTCGAGACAGTGGCGACAACCAATTGCACTTGATGTGCTTCTCAAGTATCCGTGGTACGATCGGAATCTGTTGATTCCCACTTCATCTCGTGCCACAACAATTAATCTGTAGTTTCATGCAGTGTATGGTCCTCTTGATCAGGCCTGTCAATCTTTGCGTCACGCTGCCCGTGTGCGCTTATTAAGTTGTTGGTGAAAAGCAGCAAGCTTTTTCAAATTTCCCCATCGGGACATGCATTTTCTATTTTCATTATGCACACTAAATACTTCCAATCCTACGCTGTCCCGGTGCAACCTAAAGCTTATAATTAGTGGATAGTGTATATTGAGCGTGAGTAGCGAAGAGTTACGTTTTTGAGCTTCCATGTGTGAACTGTATGCTGTGCTTATAAGCCAGCGTCAAGCATTACGTACCACGTGACCGAGTATAATAAACATGCAACTTCATCATGATCAGTCAGGACGGACTCGAAGGACACAGCGACAGTGAGGTACCCACCTTCAGGTGACTGTAGATTACCAGACAGAGCAATGAGTTATCAGGGAGCTAAGGGTTTCGTACTGGAATCGTTGGCTTTGAATTCGGTAGTAGTAAGATCATTTAGTAGCATTTGCGTGTAGTGGGTCGCAACGACGAGGGACTCCATCTGAAGATTCTGAACAAATTTCAAACTGGCAAGGACTTGCTCTAGAGCTTGTAGGTTCCTCCAGCCAAGCGCACATTGAAAGAACTTGATAGTCGCGGTAACTCAGTTTCTAAGTAAATGAGGCGGTTACGACATCGAACTCGCCAGGAAATTTAAACCTATTCCTACACCATCACATTCCTATTTTCTGACGACGCCGAAAGATCGCAAATCGGTGGAACAATCAAAGGGAAAGTTGAAAAATTTGATAGACAGCGAGTCCCTGAAACGATGTCAAAGCTTGAATGCGGTGTTGATGTATTGTTGTCGGTTGATTGATCTGGAGTCATCGCTGACTTGCGTCTAACCACCATGTCCAGTCCACCAAACTCGTTGCAAGCGTCCATGCACGCTCCAAAGCCCGAGCGATCATCCGTCCGCCCACCATCTTTGAACCAGCTCGCTGCTCGTATCAATCTTGGCAGCGGTGCAAACACGCCGTCGTCATCCCCAGCTCGCCCACGTCTCGCTGCTTCACTCCTACGCACGGGATCGCAGACCTCATTGTCTACGACGTCCACAAACGACTCAATAGCCGTTAATGCCCCTTCCACTCGCTCGGTGTCTCCGGCGCTCACCGCTACAACTGCCGCCACACCACCGAAATCTACAACTCCATCGATACCAGAGGATGCGCCACTAGCCTCTTCAGAACCTTTGACACAGGAGAACCTTAAAGAGCTTAATCAGGAGTTGAAAGAGAAGAAGGTGAAGGGGTATAAGAATATTCCATCTCTTGACGCGATAACAGCGCACTTGGCTAAAGCGAGATCGCTCAGCGTCGACGGGTCTGCGCGTCCACCAGAAGCTGAGATGGTGGAGGATCCAAAGACACCAGGAGCTACCATGAAAGCACCAGAGCATCCGTTACAGTTTCCATGGTAAATATTCTTATTATTTGTGACCGCGCTATCGTCTAATTACATGTGCAGGACTATCTACCATGACACGAAATCCAAAGCACCCTTCGCTCATCAAAAGGTAGCTACTGAAGAGGGCGCAACACCCTTCCTTTCCGCTCCACCTGAGACAGAAGACTATGAAGCTGGTCTGACTGTCATTGGAGAATTCAATACGGTGGAGTGCTTCTGCCGGTACTTCAATTGGCTGAAACCACCCTCCAAACTGGACCGTAATTCCAACTACCACATTTTTAAATCGGGAATTAAGCCGATGTGGGAGGATCCAGCAAACTCCAACGGTGGCAAGTGGGTTCTGACAATGAAGAATAATCCTGCACTTCTAGACCGCTGCTGGCAATGGCTTGCGATGGCGCTGGTTGGTGAAGAGCTCGAGGAAGGGGACGAGATTTGTGGTGCGGTGGTTAGTCTTCGGAGCAAGGTCGACAGAATTCAAGTATGGACGAGGAGCAAAGATGACGTCGAGAGGCTGAATGGGATAGGAAGAAAGCTTATAAAGCTTCTAGACGTCTCCGAAGCGGATAATATTGGTCTCGAGTTCCAGGTTAGTTCTTAGCCGCCTTATAGGAACACAACTGATAACGGTTCCTTATCAGTACAACACAGATGACCGACCGCTACCTAATAAATTCATCTCCATACAGTCCGCTCCGGCGTCTTCCTTCCGCTCCTCGTTCGGCGTTGCAGCTCATGGACATAAAGGATCGACGGGAGGCATCACTAGTCCAACCAGCGATGCTGGCACTCCGCCAAGCGCTGCTGCTGCCTTTGGGAGCTTTGGTATGCCTATCGGGGGCACATCTGCCTGGAGAGGAGGAAAGCGATAATTCTATTGTTCGATGTATTGGAGCCAGGTGCTGATGGAGCGACGCTGACGAGAACCAAGGAAGAACTCTTGACAAAGATGTATATTGTACCCAAGCTCACTTTTCAGCAGTAGCTTTCGTGGCTGCTCTTTGCGTGTTAACTTATATCATGTCCGTGTACAAAATCCGTTGCAATCACACATCATGCGCTAACACATACATAAATTAACCATTGGACCTGCTATTCATTATTCAACGGTGGCAGGAGAAGATGGCATCGAATCGTCCGAAACATCTGCCATAATTGCATCGCACACTGTTGTCAAGCTCTCCTCAAATACCCCGCGCGGCGGACTCAGAACCGTGCGTGGAAGTTACTTCCACTGTCAAACCGTCGAGTCAAAGCTTTCGGGCCATCCAGACGCTATCATGTTACAAACAACATTTGCAAGAAAGCTCTTATTTATGCTAAGATTTCTTTTGCTCGACTCGACCGGCATGAAAATTTGTTTAGAAGCCAACAAGCCCAAAAACTCTGCAAATCACTAGTAACTCACGCGTCAGTGCCAAAAACCATACTGGACTGATGTCAAAGCAGAAACAGGACTCACTTGGCAAAAAAGGGGGGTCTGTTATGCCAGTCAGTCATGTGGTCAAATCCAGGACACAGACTACTGATACTCACGCAATATCCCTGAGCGCAGCCTATGCATTGCGAATCCCTCACGCAAAATGTAGAACATTGAGCCTTCCGAGCGAGAAGAGTGCCATCATCAGTGGGCATGGCAGATGTCAAAGCAGCAACGACGAGGAGGACAATCGCAGAGGAGAAACGCATTGTTTGTGGTGGGGCAGATAAATCTGAAGAGGGGAGTAGGAAGATGGCTCGCTTTTATATGCTGAATATTGTTCTTCATGGCGATATAGGAAAAATATATCTGCGGGAATCCCCTCGATAGCCTTACTGCGTCAAGTGAATGACCGAGATCCGAAGATCTCTCGAAATTATTCTTGGGTAGTTCTGTCCTCGAATGGATACTAGGAGCCTATCCACGATGCCAGCAGATCACCAAGCAGGATGCATTAGCAATTTGGTGTGAAATTCTTGAGAATCCGTCACTAGTGATTGACGATTGTTGGGCGCGACCCTGGACCTAGAGAATGGGACTTTCCATAGATTCCTAGCGATACCGATTTTACGGGAATATCATGACTTTGAAGCGTGCTGTTTGCTGCCAGCGCATACATATGGGTTTTCGTTAAGGAGCCACTGAGAAAGACAGGTCACAGAATCAGATATAGTAAATTGCGGATGTGCTTCGTAAGAGACTCGGCGACCAGCAAATGGAAGCTTGGATAAGATGAAGTTCCCTGTAAATTTTTGCGACAAAATATTGTACGGCGAAGACTGAAATGACAAATGAATCACGTGAATGAATTATTAACCCTAACCTTGACACTATTACACATTCGTATCTCAAGATCATGCATACAGGCTATAGGCATGCATCGCTTTGTTTTATTGCGTTTTGTAATATTCTTTCACTCGTTCAGGTTCAGAGCCTTTGAAGTTTTCACGCTACACACAGGCATAATGATATGTTCTTCTGGTTCGCCCAAAAGGAGCATTACATCTAACTGTAGTTATTCAGATTGCTATACGTTTGCTTGAGGTGCTAATGGAGTAACGGTGAGACGACGAAGGTGTCCGGCGTTATGATATGCAGGTAGTATCCCCTTTCACGAGAACGCTTGATTCGTTCGATTATGATGCACATTAAAACACTCACACACTATCAGGATGCTTTATTTTAGCGTGATTTCTCAGGTTGATAAGTAGTACGAGGACAGCGAGCTCAAATTGTGTCGTCGGGGGAAAGTCACAAATAAAACATCCTGATGTCCCGACATAGTATAGGTACTGTCCATAGCGGCAATGGCACGCAACTGTGCATGTATATATCGTTATTGACTGTATCTTATTTGAATGGATCAAGCGATATATGAATACGCCAGGCAAACCGGCGAGTGCTGTTGCGTGCCGTTAGAAAGGAATCATGCATCCTTCGTAGTCTCAGGTGACATAATCACACTACCCGGCGACCCCATCGTCATCGCGCCTTCATCAATATTCCACCCCGCTTCATTCATGCACCTCATGAAACCAGAGAACTCCTTCCTGAGGGTTTCATGTGCCGAGAGCGCCATGTCCTCGATTTCACTAGGACTAGTAACACTGGGACGCATATGTCGGGTACTCCACATCGCAGCTATCTCCAGCGCATGCAACCAAGCACGTAACTGGTCCAGGGATCCGTATCCTTCTTTGAAAGACACCAAGATACACGGTCCGCGTTGCCCCCACGATCGAGACTCCGCCACAAAGAGAACATACGGTTGTTCCTGGAAGTGCTGAAGCATCTTGAGGACGTGCGGTGTGTTGCAGCGTGTCATAGCGTACTGCACTGATACGCCTAATGAGCAGTGTCCGATGACTCGGTCGGCGACTGCATCGCGGATGCGGCTGGGAATATCTAGAATTATCTCTCGGTTCGATACATCTCTTGGGGTCAACCCGACAGAACGTCCGTCTGCTCCTGCTTTTGTGTTACGGAATGTACTCCAAAGGATACTAGACCGTTGCCTATTAAACGATCGGAGTACGACACTGCGCACCGCAAGATAATTGGCTAAAAGATGGCCAAAGACGAGAAAGAAAAGGGCGGTGTAAATTGAGGTGCGGGTCGTGATATAAGGAACAATAAGCGTTCCAAGCTATTAATATTGGTCAGGTCAGCTATTTCCATCAGCTCAAGGCTCAAAGGGTTTAATTTACCAAGACGCCTGTCAATGCAACCACAGTTGATCTGCTCGCGTTTTTAGCGTTCAATTCGCCTACGTCACCTTTGCTGTTCACGGGTGAAGCGAAGTGGTCTGTGAGTGCTGCTTTTGATCCGCCTGCTACGAGACTGCAGAGAGATCTCATGGCTCCGCTCATACACAACGCTGCGACTTGGAGAGTCGAGCCTGAAGGGATATATGGAGATGTGGTGGATAGGGATATGCTGGTGAAATATGGGGATATAGTGTCTAAAACGATAGATGTGTCGTTGATGACGTCTGCGAGAAAGCGGAATGTTTTGGTTTCGGGGTATAGCGAGGTACCAAAGTAATAGGCGCCTATTATGGCTGGAGAGACGTTGTCAATGGCTGCAGAGTAGACAGGGAAAACTTACTTGTGAACCGCGAACAAACATCTTTCAGGACTGATAAAAGGAGCGCCTGAGTTGCTGATGCTGATGCATTTCCCACTCCAAAACCTGTACCACCGAACTGAGCTCACTTTGCATCTGCATTAAGGCGCGAGTATACCTTCGAGCGCGCCTCTGGAAGCCAGTAAACCTGACAAAGAACTGCAAAATTCCTGCACGTCATTGTACATTTGATAGCTGGGACGAAGGTACGGTCATGTTTGAGACCATGACGCTCACGCAGCAGTAGAAGCTACTGACTGCAGATAATCTGCGTGGGTTTAGATGAGGAAGAGTTTGGATGGAATGTTGTGTTGAGGTGCTCACCAGGAGTGACAGTGTTTGGATATCCAGCTGGGAGGAATATCGCTGAGATGCTACGTCCTAGAGCTTGCAAGGGTTTTTCATTGAAAAGTCGGTCTCGGGAAGTATCGGTGGTACGTGCGGTCTGTCGCGAAGCTGTGGGATGAGATAGGGCTGGGAGGCTTGCTACGGTGCGTACCTTCTTGGCTGGGATATCGGTACTATGTCCAACGGTGGTGTAGAATATACGTCCAGTTTCATCCCTTTCTGCGACCACTGAGCTGCTGGTTGTCATTTTGTGGGACGGGGCAGTTTGATGACAACGCGGCTGGCAACCACCTGGTTAAGATACGCTACTGACCAACTCTGACTTTGTTTAGTTGAAATCTGTAGAGCTGCAGGTTGCGTTCAGATGTATTTGAATTTGGGCTTAATGACCTTCTCGCGAGTTGGTGGTGAGAGAATTGTGGGACTTCCGCACGGCGCAGTGCGGCAGACGCTCAAGTTAGATTGTCGACACCTGTTTTGACCGTTTGAATCAAGCTTGATTCAAACGGGCATAACAGGCGTCTACACAGTGCAGGGTACAGTAATAGTGCTGCAGAGTACTGAGCTCTAATCTTTGAGATCATGAACAAGGTCTTGGGACGACCTTCTTCCTTTTATTCGGTCTCTCTAATATGTACGGCCACTGAGAGAAAATGTCATCCCTCCGTTGGGTCCGGCTAAAAACCAGTTTACAAATTCCGTTTCTATCAACTGCCCCCACACGACTAGCACAAACTATAAGTCCTGCTCATTATCTTCTGGGCGGCCCGCCATCAATATTAATATATTGGGCTGTAGCATCACAGGAATCAGATTAATGGGGTGAGTTCAAGTTGTTAGTGCCACTTCAATGATGAAAATATGCGCTATGCTAAATCCATCGTGCAATTGATGGAATCTTACTAGGATGCTGTTCAAGGACGTACTCCGCAGTGGCGTGCGCAACTGCGCATGCGGCGACCAATCCCCGGAGCAAGGATTTGGGCAAATTGAGGAAAGTAATGCATCGGATCAAACAGTGAATGTTGAGGGGCGTGCATTTCCAGCCCGAGGTGAGTTGACTAGTAATTTGTGGCATTAACTTCCTTTCTAACTTATATGATAGCGTGCCAACTTAATATAGGGATATGTTGTATTCTTCAATCAGGCTGTGACAATTGATGCAAATCGAGTATGGTGCGCCTTGTATCAGTTCTGTACTTACCGTTTGACGACATCCTTATCATACGAATAGCCGATGACCGAGGTGGAGGACTAGAAGGTGCGCAGAAGGTTGCACATACTTATGACACGGGGGAGCAGGGGCGTTGAAAGGTGTGCTTGAAGAAGTTGTATAGGTGAGTTATCTGTCTGCTTCATTTGAACCTCCCTTGTTCTACATTCCAACGAAAGCCCACCTTGTTGAACGACCTCGGAGGTGCTGTCACGTTCAGGCCTGCGAAACGGAGACTGCTTATGCCCATCGAGAGCCATTGAGATAGCAAGCTTTTTCCAAGGTCACATCACACCTAGGCCGTTGTCGGACAAGTCGTACATCATTCATCGGGTTTCATTTGATTTAGCGTAGAGGGGTGTGCATTGGGCAGCTGTGTGACCGGGGTGAGTCATCATACAATTAGGAACCCTGGGATACAGACACTGCTGAGACTCCTCGATCTGGCCTGCGTTTCACAACATTAGCCGGTTCAGTTTGAAGAACAACAAGTCAGGCTTCTTGCGATCATAACGGTGCGCCTGAGTCTTCTTTTTCTATGTCCTATCTTAGCGCTGTCTTAATCTGAGGATGGCACTGTATCTTCACCAGACATCAAATCATGGATTCTCAACCAGGGTATATCTGGCTATGCAAACTAATGTAGGTCACCAGCGCAACTCAGCTGGTATGTCTCCGACTGCGCAAATTGATGCCTGTCACCACTCCACCAATACTACATTGCAAATTGAAGATTTTGCGCCCGCCATCTTTGGCATCTCTGGGATACAAAAGTTACAGTGTTCAAGTACCGCCCATACAACTGCTTCATAACCAAGATCTACGCTGAGCGCCTGGATAGAGTTCATCTTTCTACATGTGAAAATATCTACTTCGGCCAATCAAAGCAGGAACGGTCATCCTCCGATCTTGGTTTGGTGATCCAAGCACTGAACGGTGGTATAACTAGTGCAAATATTATCGTCATACGTCCACCAAGTTCACCTCTCACCCGCACCCATTCTCTACCAATATGACCATAGTCTTAAATGATCTCGCTTGGTGGCCAAACATTAATGCAAATCGTATTCAAAGCTATTTTGTAGGTTCGTACAGAGTATCAGATTTGATGCTACCAATGTCTCAACCTAACCTTGACTGCGGTCTCGCAGTTGCCGCCGTCGTTGGAGTAACATATGATTGGGGTGAGCATGATAATATTAAACGACTGCTGATATCTTATAAGTATTTTCAGCACTTGCATTCGGACAAGAGGTATGTCAAAGATATGACCGGAGCAGCTATCTTTCTAAGAATGGTTTATAGATTGAATTGGTCTGGGTAAGTAGACTCTCATGTCAGAGGAGCACGATGAAAATACACTTGATTACAGACGCAACGCTGGTCCTTGATGACAATTCTGTACCTTAGTGTATGTGGCTTGCCTGTCATGGTTGCCATGTGGTGCTGACTTGTAAGTATCATAGGTGCGCTACCTTGGAATCGTATATACTGCGTAGGTTCGGAAGGTTAAATAACCGGTGTTGTGCTAATTGTCTATCTCATAATCAGCCTGGACATGCTTGGCATGTCTCGTTATTACATTGAATGTTTTTGCTTCTTCTGAACAATGGCATACAGGCAGTGTTACCACCATCTCGCTGACAGATCCAGTGAGTCTTCTGCACAGATGCCTACTATTCTATTCCTCTCCAATTGACCGTGGTTCCATGTAGGAGTGGGTGTAACTCCTTACTAACTTCTTGGTTCACTGATGACTGCCACGCTGTACTGTCATAGATGTGAGTCTGTTTGGTGTATGTTACTCGAGGCTCGCTGACTGAATTTATCAGGTTTTATTACGTTCGCCGTACGGAATTGGACGAATATTTTGGTATCTGCGATGCTGTGGGGTGAGTTTGGCAATTGCGAGACTCCAGTGATGTTAACTTTACTGAAATATGCTGCAAGTCATCATCACCACTCGGTTACATGCTATGTATGAACGATCCAGAAAAATCCTGATATTTCTTATTTTCACCTTCCTGGTTGTCAACATTTTCGACGGAGTGGTTGTCATACTATTAACGATGTATGTTTCAGGAGGTACGTTTAATTGTGGATGAAAATATACGTGCATGAGGCTCATTGATGGATACCAGAGGAACTCATTTTGTCCGGCACCTATCAGTGTGCATTTGACTGTGCGGAAGATACCCTGCTTCTGGCTCCAATTACTTGGATACTTGGAACTGTGTGGGAGGTCCTCGCATTATGTCTCGCAGTGTGGATTACGGTAAAGCACTTCCGTGAACCGCGACAAGGAGGGATTATGGAGGACTGTTTCACGGTGTTGATGAAAACTCACGTGGTTTACTTTGCCAGGTGAGCTTATATTGTGATCAGTGTTCCCTTTTCACATTGAAATATTGGACGTGGTAGCTTTGTTGCTATTTCTTGCTTACAGCTCATTGCTGATTACTCTCCAACACTCTCAAGCGTATGTCAATCTTTCACTTGGCTCTGCATGTGACCACGATTCATCATTTCTATAGGGCCAAAATCCTGTAGAAACTCAGACTTTTTATGGCTTGCTTGAGATCTTGGAGGTGGTGCAGATGTTTGTGCTGGGACCATGTCTGATCCTTAGCATTCGAGAGTATCACGCTAGGCTTGTGGCTGACTCCGACGCAGCAACTGGTATGACCTCGATCGCTTTCCAGGAGCGTGTGCATATATCGACTGGCAATGGTGTGTAATGTTAACGGATGTCTGGTGCTCTACAAAGAGCAGGAGAATTTGCTTTCATTTATTCTCACTTTCGTGATGTATTGATTGGTGTTCCGAAGTATGTTTCAAGATGACATAGGTCTGGACGATGTTTCATCGTGGTATTTAGTTCGGTGATTTGATATACGTATTGACAAAGTTCAAATCGTTACCCCTACCGGCACTAGCTGTCCACCCACACTTGCACCGACCATGGGTCCTTTCTCTGTGTGATGGCAACCATTCATGCGATTGCTTGAGCAGATGGGCGCGCGAGCCAAGTTGAGCGACAGTGCACTGATCGATCGATAATTATAAGGAATCTAATAGTCCTGGACTACTATCATTATCGTGAGTGAAGGCGCTCGGGAGCCGGGCAAAATATAAATTTCCGCGTTCGATCGAGATCTTATGAAGATCTGAATACCAGATGATGTGCCAAATAGTGTGCGAGAGCTATCGGTATGGACGCTGCAGTACTTGGGTTACGTAGGAAAAAAATGTGGACAAATCCGGACTCGAACCGGAGACCCCCCGCATGCTAAGCGGATGTGATAACCAGCTACACCATATGCCCCACGAAAAAATACCCGCATATGGATCCTATATCCATGATTGAGGAAGGAGGTTGTGGTCCTCATGGATTTCTCAAGCGTTGATTTTTGGGCGATGTACTCTGGTGATCAGTACTTTGACTGCCGTATTTTATAGCGTAAGATGCACCTTGGTTTGATATTTGGTTTAACTTATCGTTGTCTCGGCGAATCCCGGGTGGACCCTTGATCGTGTACTTTGCGAAGTTCGTCACACTGTATTCCTGTCTTGATGGACGCTGTACCCACGACTCTAGTTGTACCGGTGCTGTCAACGGACATGTCAACTGCAGACGTGCAGATGAAAGACGAGACTACCGTAGAGGACAAGGTCGCTGAGAATGTTCAGTTACCCGAAACCGGCGAATCGGGCGCTGGTGAGCAAGGTCGTGAAACAACCCCGAACCCAGATGGACCCTGTACAACCGAAGAGGTTCCAATGACTATAATCGCCCCGGACAACGGCAAGGAAGTACAAAAATCTAACTCGGACCCCCTTCCTGACGTCAACAGACCTCAAGAATCCATCATTACTAGAGATATTAGTATCCCACCAGTATCACGGCCACAATCTCCAGCAATGCCACCTCCATCACGTCCTGCTTCACGTCTACCACCAATGGGCTCTTTCCAAGTCCCTTCTCAGCCTTTGCTAGAGCGTCCTCTCAATGTCACAGATGCTTTGGGCTACCTCGATGCTGTCAAGGTACAGTTCCACGACCAGCCAGATGTTTACAACCACTTCCTGGACATCATGAAGGACTTTAAGAGTGGACTGTGCGTTGTATCTCTTCTTCCTAAATCCATTCCTCATATTTCTACAGTATCGATACACCAGGCGTTATAAAACGCGTCTCCCACCTTTTTAATGGCCATCCCGACCTTATCCAGGGCTTCAACACTTTCCTCCCTGTCGGTTATCGCATCGAGTGCTCCTCTGACCCACAACAGTCCTCTTTCATTACCGTCACAACCCCTACTGGCACGATGCTCCAGTCCACTCGTGACGATTCTTGGCCTTCTGTTCCGATAGCTCCTCCGCCTGCTGTATTGGCTGAACCCGACGCAAACATGTACGGCAGTCTCGATAGCTCCTCTATAGAACCAGCCGTTCAGTATGTCCAAAAGATAAAGCAACGCTGCGACGAGGCCACCTACCGCCGGTTTCTAGAAATTCTCGGCAAGTACCATAACACTACCGACGCCGTCGACGAGGTGAGCCTTCTGCCTTTCGCATTCAAATCAAATCCTGATTCATGTTTCACAGCGCGAAGTGTCAGCTGAAATTGCCCGTCTTTTCAAAGACGATCCCGATTTGCGCGCCGACTTTAGGATTTTCATGCCAGAGAAGAGCCAGGCTCTTTTTGACGAAGCAGAGGAAAGCTATCTCACGGCCCCAACAGGACGTCGAACACGATCAAATACGCCCTTAGATGGCAAGCCTGTCCGCCGTCGCACAGACCCCCAACCACTCATCGAGCCCTCTGTCCCCCAAAAACGCAAGCGTAAGGCCAACGAACGGGACATAGTCTCCACCGCACCTAAAGCTCCGTCCAAGGTGACACCCTGACTCCCGAATACAAATAACTCACTGACATATCCAAGCTCAAACAGCCACCCCTCCCTCCCTCTCTCCTCCCACCAGACGACACACACTTCTTCGACCGCGTCAAGCGTGCGCTGGGGAATCGAGACACTTACAACGAGTTTTTGAAGCTCGTAAATCTCTTCACCCAGGAGCTTATAGATACTGCGCGTCTCGTCCGTGAAGCACGGAATTTCCTCGGAGACGCCGAGTTAATGCGCCAGTTTAGGGAGATTCTTGGCTGGGATGATAGGCGTGAGAGGGAGCGGTGGGTGCTGGAGGAGAGTCAGCAGCAGCAAACTTGGGCGAGGGCACAAGGCCAGGGAGGCCCTATGGTCGTCCCAATCCGCCCGGGCAGAGTTAGTGCAGGGCTTCAACTAGGAAGCTACCGTCGAATGCCAGCTAGCGTACGTCCCCACTCCTCTACTCATCTCATACTGACCACCACACAGGAAGCCAACGTCACCTGCGCAGGGCGTGACGAGATGTGCCGCGCAGTGCTCAACGACGAATGGGTATCGCACCCCACCTGGTCGTCCGAAGACGCAGGCTTCATAGCGCACAAGAAAAACATCTATGAAGAGGCTCTCCACCGCTCCGAAGAAGAACGCCACGAGTACGATTTCCACGTCGAAGCAGCCACGCGCACCATCGCTATCCTCGAGCCTCTCGCTGCCAAAATTGCCCAACTCCCGCTCGAAGAGCGATCTGCGTTTAAGCTGAAGCCCAATCTCGGAGGCTCGGGCAAAGCGGTGCACGCACGCGTCATCAAGAAGATATACGGACGCGAAGCTGGACTGGACGTTTTGCAAGCGATGCAAGACGCACCAGCCCTCGCTATCCCCGTCGTCCTCATGCGCCTCAAAGAGAAAGAAGAGGAATGGAAACGCGCACAGAGGGAGTGGAATAAAGTATGGAGGGAGGTAGACGCCCGGAACGCTTCTCGTGCTTTGGACCACGCGGGGATCGCATGTAAAGCTGCAGACAAAAAAGCTCTTTCAGCAAAAGCGCTCGTAGCTCAGATCGAAGCTGCGCGCGATGCGCAGGTGAGCCAGCGAGCTGCGCTTGTTGATCCGTTGTTTGCGCGTGCGAGGGTGCGGCATCAGTTGGCGCACGAGGTTGCGGATACGGGTGTCTTGCAGGATGCTGTGAAGATGGCGTTGTCGTTTTTGGACAGGACGCAAGGGCAGATCGGGGCTCCTGAGCGAAGACGCATCGAAGGGTTTTTGCGGACGTTCATTCCGCTGTTTTTCGTTTTGGATCAAGAGGTGTTTCATAGAGCATTTGTGCTTGGAGAAGCGGGGGAAGTTGAGATGGGGGACGATGGAGATGATGGGGAGACAGGGAGTGTTGCGGGTGGGAATGGGGGGAAGAAGAGGAAGGGTGGGCTTGGTTCAGGTGGAGATCTGAGGAAGAAATTGCTGAAGAGCGAGCAGGCGAAGTTGACGGGGAGGAAGACGCGTGCGCAGGAAGCAGCATCTCCGTCGTCCTCGAGACCTACCTCAAGACCTGCGTCTCCTGCGATACCCGATGCGATGCAGGTAGATGCCGTGGAGGAGGGGGAACGGGAACCTGTTGTGCCGTTGCGCAAGGCATCGAGGAAGAATGTGTTCTTTGGGAATACTGTGTTTTATGTGCTTTTGCGACTTTTAGAGGTGCGTGATTTTTTATTGATTCTCCACTTTTCCATCCCTAACGTCCGTTCGTTTGACTACAGGTATTATACTCCAGACTCTTATTCTTCAAAAAGCTTAGTGCGCGCATCGCTATCGAAGCGCCCAAATCAGCGTCTAAAGCGAAGTCGGTCGTTCCACCGCTAGGGATGCCGTCCCTCGTCGAACTCGCTCAGCTAGACGACCGTGCTGCTCATGCAGATCATTTCTATGATCTGATGCTCGAGTCGTGCGAGAGGCTATTTGATAATGAGATCGAGCAATATGTGTTCGAGGAGCAGATGCGGTATATGTTTGGGGTGAAGGATGCATATCGAATATTTACGATCGATAAAGTTATTGGGTCATTGATCAAGCAGGTGCGTCGTCCTCCTATTTAAGTTGTGATCATTATCTGATGATGTGGGCGCAGGTCCAGATTGTGTTGGCCGATTCTAGGAGTCAAGAGCTCTTTGAGCTTTTGAAGCGCGATCGGGCATTACAAGTGCCGACGATCCAAGATCAGCTTAATAGTCGACGGTTTGCGGAAAATCTGCTTGGACCCGATGAGAACATTTTCCGTATAGATTGGGTGCGTCTTTTCTATTTTCAGGTCCTTTCAAGTATTCATGCGCGGTTGGAACTGGAACAGCTTCCAGACACAAAAACGATGACGATTCAATTGCTCGGGAAAGATGATTCGAGGATTGATGATTCAGAGATGTTGGCAGAGAGGTGGCAGGCGTATGTGGATTCGTTTGTGTCGGTGCGTGTTCCTTATAAGAGTCTTTTATCGCGTGGGTTGATGGGTTTGATACTTTACAGAGTCCTGTCACAGAGGGCATATCGCAGTCCCGCGTTGGACGTCCATTTCTTCGCAAGTGCGTATATGCTACTCTTTACCTTTCCCTCACGCACATGTATACGAATGTTAATACTTGTTTTGCAGGAACGTCCCTCCCTCGGCTACTGCCAGTACCCCAGCGGTGCTCGCGCGTAGCGCACTAGAAACGAAAGTATGCGTCCGGACGTACCGCTTGTTTTTCGTATCGGGTACAGAAGACTTTTTGTGGCGGATCCCGTCCAAGGCGGATTTAGTCACCTCTGGACGGGAGGAAGCGAGGCGGGAGCGCTGGATTATGAAGGCGAAGGCGGGCGAGTGGAATCCTGATCTTGCGAAAAGCGTGAAGGAGCCGACGCCCGTGCAGGCTGGGAAGGAACAGATCCCTGTGTCTGTGTCTGTACCTGTGTCTGAGCCTGAGCCTGTGAGGGTGGCATGAGGTGAGGTGCTGGTGCTGGTGTTGGAGGGGGACGCGCGTGACCATTGCACATATGATTATTTTAATCTTTGTTATTGAATTTTTTGGACTACATATACTTGAGTGTTGTAGGGATTCAGATCAGATGTGCTACGCTAATACGTAGATGGTTGAAGTGGAAGGGATCTTTGGTACCATGGCCAACATCTGAACTTGAGTCTGGTACCATAGATACCTTCCACTTCAGCACATATCGGATGACTAGGAAGTCGATGCTCGGGCCTGTGCGGCTCAGCTTAGTGAATACTCGGCGACTGTTAATAAAACAACGCTGAGGTGGAAAGAGGCGCGAAGCGAGTATATATGGGTCTATGGAGGATCTGTGGCTGAGTGGCGAAGGTGCTGTATAGTACATAGTAAGACTGTAAGAGGCAGGAAAGATTACTATGTTGGTGACACAGCGGGTCGGACGAGTTGCTCCTTGTACATCTTTACTTGCTTGTTTGGTTTGAGATTCTCCATTTTCTCTAACGTCATGGTCGATTCTTTCAGTATCCAAGTTTTTTGTGCGCTCCAATTCTGAGACGTCTGATAATTTTCAACTGAGAAATCTCGTCCGTAAACTCCAGCAATGTTATGCACCTCTTACTCGTTAACCTAGCAAGCACTATATACAACCCTGCATCCGTCACTTGTTCCTGATGGCCCAGCAACAGCTCGGATTCTTCGCAACACAACGTATGAATGAAGATGAAATGTACCCATTCCATCGAATCATCATACATTCGAATGCGAAGGCGAACACGTCTGAAGTTCAATATTTGTCAATCGAGAGTGTGATGTGGTTCCGGGCTCAGGCGAGTCGTAAACGGTGTTGCAAAACTGTAGGTGCATCCGAGTCACGAGGATCGTATGCATGACGATCTGAAATGTTGCAAACATATTTGAGGAGTTAAACTGCGTTCAAAAAAGTATCAGGACCCTCAGCCGACATTGAGTTGAATTCTGGTTTCTACACACCGGTAGCCATTGGATGGTTAAAATATTGAGCACCGATAGTGCTAGGATTGGAAAATTAATTCTGTTTTGATAGTCATGAAGGCACTACTTGCTTAGCCCAGTTCCGAAGTAAAAAATGTTGTGTTGTACAAGGATATCGAGCAGCAGACACCCTCTTTCGCGGTATGCCAAATATACACGAATCATGGTGAGTACCATGATCTCTGAGGCAAAAAGTGAGGACTCGACTACATTTATGGCTTCGTGATCTCACCAAGCTCGAATGCTGCTAGAAGTGACCAATTATATGCAGCCTTCGTGTTGTGGGATAGTGAGCGACAACCGCCACCTATGTCTGATACGTGCACTGTCGTATACACTGAGTGATTTACATGTGGCTCCTCTTCAAGACACTCACTTTTCGAATGTTTCCAACCCTTGAGCGCTATTACCACGTTCAAGATCGCCAGGCACTGGAGTGAGGTGTGTCAGAGTACAGAATACGGGAACGCAACTGTATGCGCACCAGTACCGTTGACAACATAAGGCCCAGAATGGATCTCTTATGTCCCCATAATGCATAGGTACGAAGGATGAAGATACCTGGAGATCCTGTGAGTATTCTGCGTGAATACACAATAAACATCGTAATACCTTCTGCACCAGACACGCACAATGCAGCAGTACCTGAGGGACGAACTTGAAGCGGGACTGACAAATTCTATCGTTACAATACTTACAATACCACATTGACTGTAGAATTTCACAAGTCTACATCGGCGAGTCCTCAGGATGGCAGGTGGCATTGTTTCCGACTGATGCTCACCACAATTTTTTCATTTGGGAGATAGTTCACTTCAGTATCCTGATTAGCTGCAAGTTGACGATAGAGCATGCGATCTGGACTCACTGGATAAGTGTACAGAGAGTATCAAGGCTGGCATGTATCTCGTCATGATATAAAGAATACTTCCTTTGCTCCACCGTGGCCAATGAATCAAAGATACCTATCCCCAACAATTAGCCTGTCGATAGGCATGCTATCATATCTCGCAAATATGAAATCACCTCCTGGTCCAAGGTTAGGAAACAATCGTAGACCTGTGACGAGATGTTTATGAATGACGACTGGACAAATGGAAAGAGCGCGCACCCAAGAAACCATTAGTGATGCTACATAGCACAAACCCTGTTAGCTGTGAGAGATTATTATGGTCGAAATGATGGCACCCAAAAAATACTGCCAGTGCCAAGATTATAGATATGAGTTGTAACGAAGATGTCAACAAACATGAGTCACTTACGTTCTGGGACTGGAGGAGATGAATGAAGGTTTGTGGATCCATGTTCAAGAGAGTGTCGGATGGAGGCGCTAGTATCGAGCACGGTGCCGCGCCTGGTAGGCAGAATATATAACAATTCCAATCAGGGTCAAGCGTGACTCATCAGGCCTTCAGCAACAGCACCATGCCAATATTAAGGTTCGACCGGTCAAAGATCTTTGACTGCTTCAAGGCACCTCAGCACGATAGAACGCAGAGTATCAAACGTGTCACGGACCTCATAAGTACTCAGGGCCTCAGCACCCCGCGTAATGATACCATAAGTTTCAAATCCTGCGGGTCGATTTCCTATCATTCCACGTAATATGTCTACGATTGCCGTTAATAAGAAAGTTCATAACAATTCAACGGCATGCTCACCTGACACTGAAAAAAATCCAGGCAGATGTGACAGAGCGGCTAGAAATGATGTTTCGTACAAGTAAAATAAAAGATATGAGTTCTGGACGGGAGGAGGGAGCATTGGATTATGAATGCGAAGGTGGGGGAGTGGAGCCTGATCTTGTGGTGAGGAGGTGAAGGAGACGAAGGTATAGACCCTGTGTCTGACAGTCTGAGCCTGAGCCTGTGAGTGTTGCTTCCAAAGCTGGGACTTGAGTTTACTGATGAAAGCTACAGTCTACTTTCAACTTCCAATAGAAGACTTTCGTTGCAATGACCTACAACGAGATCACGTAGTGGAATAACATAACTGTGCGAATAAAAAGCAACCACACCACTTGTACTTAGTGTTATATGATTCCGAAAGGAGAACAATTGTCTATATCCTGCCAGGGCCAAGTTCTTCACACTACCGAGCACTGGATTTTAGCGCCCTATGAGGTGTTATGGCAGATCAGTGTTGTGCAACTTCATTCTTACTACCATCAGTGAACCTTGGGAGTGACTCATCTGCATCAGCCCCAGGGATACTCATCACTACCAAGAAAATGCGGTCCCGACTCCCCAGGGACTATCCTCCCACTCCCACTCCCTCTCCTCCCAATAGCTCCCGCCTTTAAACAATCCGGCTTCAAAACATGCTCTCAGTCCTGTTTCTGTCGCAGAGAACACGCCCTTGCAGCACGCTCCCACCCAATCAAACCTCCAGAACTTGACCCTCATCAACTAGGGCTCACCACAAGCGTTCACTCGTCTATCTATCCCAACGTCAAATGCGTCCTTGATGTCAATATACATGAGGAGGGTATTGTGCGCGTGCGAATGGACGAATAGGATGGAGTGGGGAAGCGATATAACGAAGTTGTTTAGTGGGTGCTCAGCCGAGAACCTTTGTTGAGCGATGATGTTTTCTGGAGTCTGGACGATTGACGGGGAAAAGTCAAGGTTATTTATGGACCGAAAAAGGATATAGAGTTCATCATCATCGTCAACTTCAACCCTCTCAAGATCACACTTTTCCGGGGTGGCATAGAACAGGTCGTACTGAACGGGCGCGGCTTACTGCACATGGAGTATTTCAGAACCAAGGAGGATTTCGAACTAGCCGAACACATCCAAGGCATAGGATAATTAGTTCTCAAAGTCAACCCTGCAGCATGGTTCGAAGGCAACAGCAAAGATACTTTCTGGGACGAAACTTTCTCCACGTCGACAGACCCAAAACCCAAAGGTATGTCCCACCTCAATATCAACACTAAGACTGTGACACCCAATGCCCACAGGAGTCGACCGGAATTTCTCTCCTTCGACATAACCTTCCCCACCACGCCTACATAATAGTACATATACAGAATCCCATAACCTCTCCCTCCCAAGTACAACAGGTCCCACTGCAAGGTACACAGACCCCTTCCGTATCTACAACGCAGACGTCTTGGAACACCTCTCAGATTTGCCGACTTTTCTCTACGGCTCGATCTCGCTCATGCATGCGCATTCCGCTACGTCGACGGTGGCCGTTTTCAATGCTCTTGCGTCGGAAAGATGGATTGATATCGCTCATTGTAGACAATAGCGGCGTAGAAACGCACTGGATGGGATTCTAGACGTATTCCTACTCCCAGGTCCAACACCCACCGACATCTTCGCGTAATACGCACACCTAACAGGAACAGTGCCCCTCCCAGCCCACTGGCCACTCGGCTATCACTAGTGTCGCTAGTGACGTGTGCAGTGTGCAGAATAAGACTGACAAGGAAGGTTTCCCGGCGAATGTCTTTGGCCAGACATCGAGTATCCGGAGGATCACAGGTATCTTTATGTGGAATAAGGAGATGTTCCCGGATCCGGTGGAGATGACGAGAGATGTGGAGGTTGTTGAGCGGAAGGTCTGTGTTGTGTTGTTTTGTTCTTTCTTTCTTTCACCCTTTGTTATGAATCTCGCGCTCACGTATATGCCTTCTAGGTGGTGACCATCGTGGACCCCCACTTAAAACGTGTATCGCATGGGTTGATGACTTCTGTCACGGGAGGTCCATTGCTTCGTAAGTGTGTACATACTACTTTTCACCTTCCCCCCACGCACACGTATACAAATGCTGATACTTGTTTTGCAGGAACGTCTGCCAGTACCACAACGGTGCTCGCGCGTAGTGCACTAGAAACCAAAGTATACATCCGGACGCACCACTTATTTTTCATATCGGGTAGGGAGGACTTTTGTAGAGGATCCCGTCTATGGCGAATTCTTGACTTCTGGACGGAAGGAGGTGAGGCAGGAGCGGCGAATTATGAAGGCGAGGGCAGGGAAGAGGAGTCTCGATCTTGTGATAACGGTACATATGATTATCATGCTCAAGTGTTGTAGAGATTCAGATCAGACATGCTACACTAATGCATAGATGGTTGAAGTGGAAGGGATCTTGGGTGCCATGGCCAAGATATCGGCTCTTCATCATGATCATGCCAAAGATACCTTCCACTTCTGCACATGCCAAATATAACTACTAGCTAGGAGGTTGGTGCTCCTGTGCTACTCATATCTAGGAAGCCTGGTCAAGGCTCGACTGTTAATACAACAACGTTGAGGTGCAAAGCGAGTACATATTCTATGGAGGATCTCTGAGTGGCGAAGGTGCTGTATCTAGTAGGTTCGAAACCAGCCTGGCTTACTACTAGTACTCAAGTAGGAAGACTCCTGCGGTACAACACAGCATGGTAATAGCTGTGACCTGAAGCCGGTGGTATCTCGCACTTAAACATTGTAGACGAGTGGCTCATCATGATATACCTAGTACACACGATTAGGCAGGTAAATAGGGTCTTCGACCCCCAAAGGACTATTTTTTTTGTTAAAAAGCGATACAAAGGGTATTTTATTGTCAGCGGAGCTGCACTGTCTAATCTCACGTCAAAAGCTTGGATGAACTAGCCTTCTGGTTTTTAGGACCACGACTCGCTAGTATCCATATACTCATCGAATCATTTAACGATTGGAACAACAATAACGCAGGCAGATGTAATAACAGCTTCACTCATGGCTCGACTTCGACGGCCTGAGTGTCTAATGATAATACGTCAACGCGCTGCTTTCTTAGAAACTTGTATCGCATGATAGTGAACACCATGCTACCAGCAAGTGAAACGATCTGTTAGGCAGTGAGAGTCGACGTGAATTTTGGAGATTATAGTAGCGACTCACCCCAGAGAACAGAGCCGGTACCCACCAGGTATAACTGGATGTGAGCAGAGCGCCGCATATGGGTGTTCCTGGATACAGTGTTAGAATTTAAGCAAGAAAAGACACCGCTGAACTCACCTATCAAGCTTGCGAATCCTGCACAGGCGATCGCGTGACAAGTTAGAACATCGTCAAAATCATTATGTTACCCACCAAGAGCAAAGAAACAGATTCCCATCCGCGCGCTATAATCCAGATTAATTCGGACCTTCCATTTCAAACGGTCACTCACCCAAGCTCAGAGAGGTCAGGCGTCAAAAGGGCCATAAGTGGAGCCCCCATCGCATTGCCTGCATGAAATAATGAACCCATCTGAAACTTGGACACCATATTGGAAAAATTACATACTCAGCCCTGAAATATAGCCATACACCATGCCAAGCACAACGACGCTGGCCAAGTTACTCAACCCAATCATGCCAAAAATGAGCACACCGCATGAGAATGTCGCAAATATCATTAAGTTCGGGACCCCCGTGAACGACGCAATAAATCCTGACGTGAATCGCCCTAAGCAATTGGCCCCATTTAAAATTACTAACTAGAGATTCTGTCAGCAGACGCCGCGGATGACTTGCATGATACTAGAACCCACAGAGTAAAATGAAAAGTTAATGCTGATACTGTGCTTGATAGAGTCGAGTTGAAAGAAGAATAATGGGTAGTAGAAGACGATCTGAAAAAGAAAGCTCCTGCGAGATGGTTATTTGGAGGAATTCGAGTGAAGGTGCGTTGCAGGTCTCACCCTGTTACCATGAGCATGAATGGTACATCGCGAATACATTTTCTAGCCCCCACGATAGAGTTCACCGGTGTCGCCGGCGGATTATGGCGAGTTCGCATGCATAGACATGCAGTCAAGAGAAAAAAGCTGATTAACCCTGCGCTTACACGGACACCATTAGCGAAACCCAGAGGGCCGTTGAGGAGGTTATTGAGTATAATCGGATGGATGATAGCACCTAGCGATGCCCCTATAGCAATGAACGTCATGACCAGTGTGCGCCTCTGTTGGAAATGATGCGAGATGACAGCGACGCTAGGGACATACGTGAGCCCAACTGCGATACCCAAGCCTAAGCCTTGAAAGAAAAAAATCTAAAACTGAGTCAGAAAATGAGATTTTAAAATTTGGGGAAGTTACCTGGTAGTACTGATCGGGTTTCGACAGAGATAACATGAATAGAGACAAAACCTCCAGAAGCGAACCGGCAATCATGAGATGGTAGCTAGTTAAGCTTGCTGAATATCATCAAGAACCTCCGACAAATATAAACTCACAAATATCCTCGGTCGTGTAGCAAACCTGCCACGAGGCCCACGGTCAAGTCTAAAAAAGCGGTTGTGCTCCCAATCCATCTACAAGTCTTGAGGATACCTGCTATGGAAACACAGGCAGAGACTTACGATATAGCAGACGACGTCTCGTTTATCAGGTAATGTTGAGTATAGAAGTCTGGAAAGTAATATGTTGAAAATGTTTCATTCTCGCTTTTATCTGGAGCAATACCTTGATAGACACCAAATGAAGCGGTATACCTGTCAACTTGAGTCAGCCAGAGCCATTCCCTACTAGCACCGGCTCACCCAATGCCACAAAACTGCACAAGAAAGCTAAGTAGATCAAGTTAGAACCAGGCCCCGCGTCCAAAAAGAGTATGAGTCTTCTTACGCTCCAACAGCAGTTGCCCAACCTGCCCAACCACCTTCGGGAAACTCAGGCGGGTCTGAGGGGGCATCCCAATCCTTAGTAGCTTGACATTCTTCGAAGATCTCTGGATGTCCTTTGTCTTCTTGGAGGCGAGTCTCTTCTGCATAAACCGTTCGAGGCTCAGATTCGATTGCCATATGGGCTAGGAGAACTGACAATTGCAAGAAGTACAGTACTTGGGTATTTGTAGGCACGCGATCCTATATTCGTCCAGTCAAATGACTGATAGTTGAAACGTCAACATATCGACTTTGGCAGGGCCTGCACGATTAGAATTTGCAAACAGACTTGTTCCGGGCCGAGTGGACTCTTGAAACAAAGATACAGGAAGGTTCACCAGCCTCGTGTAGCGCATCGACGTGTTCATATGAATGGTGCCAAACAACAGCACACGGGCGCAAGAGAGTCCAGTGATTCCAAAGCAGACTCGAGAGTGTTCCTTTTCTGCAGAAAAAGGAAATCAACAAATTGATGGTGTTGTTGGCAGAATTTAAGTTCTGCCAACAAGTCTGGCGCAACTGGTTGTGCCTGCCTGGTTCACGGTAGAACTAATGGGAGGTCCAGGGGACACGTAATTCAGATCTGATAACACAATTAGTTTTGAATGTAATCTCACTTCTCGACGAAAGTTGTGCAAACCTTCGATAACACGGCGCCGCAAAAGCGGCGGAGGCTGATAAGTCTGCACGCCATGCCAACATCAACGTGCTTACATGTACATTCGTGAAGAGTTTGGCAAATATCGATGCCAAGATTGCACAGGATCTTGAAGCATACTTCGTGTAGACGCCTCTGCTCTCGACTGAGCCCCGTGATGCAGATGACCTTCTTGCAGTTTTTGAAGAGTTGAAAAGGACTGAAGAAGATCAGGGCATTGATGAGGTTGAAGTGCCTGAAGGAAATGATTTTGATTTTGACGAGTTGGGTCGGGCCGAACAAAGAATAATACCACGGGTTATTCTAGAGGTTGAGATGGTCAATTACAATAGTGAGAATGATAGATGGGACAATGTTATGATAAGGAATGTCGTTCACATAGTTTACATAGCCTGGAGTTTTGTCAGTTCTGCACCTCACACTGAAAATTCAAGACATGGCAATACGACGGTGGCGATTCGACAATTGTGCTTGTTGTTGCAAGCTCTCAAATGCTGTCGACCGTGCGGCAGGGTGTAAGACGAGAATTTGCAAACAAGCTTTCCGGGCCGAGCCGATTGTCGAAATCCTGATGCTATGGTAATGAGTACAGATTTCGATCAGACTATCTGTAAACCATAAAGCTCAGATATGCCACGGTGCAGAAGTACAAAGATTTTTGAACATTGACGTTATTCAAAGATCCTTGCACTTCAGCAATACGACTCGGAGGCCCGTGCTCCTATGCAACTCTGACGGAAGCGAGAAGCGTATTCTGAGACGTCTGGTAATTTTCGACTGAAAAATCTCGTTCGTAAACTCCAGCAATATTAATGTTATGCACCTCTTACTTACTCGTCAGCCTAGCAAGCACTGTATACTACCCTATATCTGTCACTTTGTCCTGATGGCCCAACAACAGCTTGGATTCGTTGCAACACAACAGAAAAAAGTCTGAATGAAAATAAAATGCACAAGTTCTATCGAATCATCATGCATTCGAATGCGAACGCGTCTGAAGTTCAATATGTGTGAATTGAGAGTGTGATGTAGTTCTGGGCTCAGGGGAGTCGCGAACGGTGTTGCAAAACTGTAGGTGCATCCGAGTAACGAGGATCGTATGCATGACGATTTGAAATGTTACAAACATATTTGAGGAATTGAACTGCGTAAAAAAAAGGATCAGGACCCCCAGCCGACATCGAGTTGGATTCGGGTTTCTACACACCGGTAGCCATTCAATGGCTAAAAGATTGAGCACTGATAGTGCTAGGATTGAAAAATTAATTCCGTTTTGACAGTCATGAAGGTACTACTTGCTTAGCCCAGTTCCGAAGTAAAAAATGTTGTGTTGCAGAAGGATGTTGAGCAGCAGAGACCTTCTTTCGCGGTATGTCCAATATACACGAATCATGGTGAGTACCATGATCTCTGAGGCAAAAAAATGAGCACTCGGCTACATTTATGGCTTCGTGATCTCACCAAGCTCGAATGCTGCTAGAAGTGACCAATTATATGCAGCCTTCGTATTATGGGATAGTGAGTAACAACCGCCACCTATGTCTGATAGGTAGGCTGTCGTCTACACTGAGCAATTTACATGTGGCTCTTCTTCAAGACACTCACGTTTTGACTGCTTCCAAACCTCCAGTGCTATCACCACGTTCAAGATCGTCAGGCACTAAAGTGAGGCATGTCAGAGTACAGAATGCGGGAACGGAACTCTATGCGCACGAGTAGCGTTGACAACATAAGGCCCAGAATGAATTTCTTTTGTCCCCATAATGCATAGGTACGAAGGATGAAGATACCTGGAGATACTGTGAGTATTTTGCATGAATACACTATAAACATTGTAATACCTTCTGCACCAGCTATGCACAATGCAGCAGCACCTGAGGGACGAACTTGAAGCGGGACTGGCAAATTCTGTTATTACAATACTTACAATACCACATGGACTGTAGAGTTTTACAAGTCTACATCGGCGAATCCTCAGGATCGCAGGTGGCATTCTTTCCGACTAATGCTCACCACAATTTTTTCATTTGGGAGATAGTTCACTTCAGTATCCTGATTAGCTGCAAGTTGACGACAGAGCATGCGATTTGGACTCACTGCATAAGTGTACAGAGAGCATCAAGGCTGGCATATATCTCGTCGTGATATAAAGAATACTTCCTTTGCTCCACCGTAGCCAATGAATCAAAGATACCTATCCACAACAATTAGCCTGTCGATCGACATGCTATCATATCTTGCAAATATGAAATCACCTCCTGATCCAAGGTTAGGAAACAATCGTAGACCTGTGACAAGATGTTTATGAATGACGACTGGACGAACGGCAAGAGCGCGCACCCAAGAAGCCACTAGTGATGCTAGCGCGAGCCCTGTTAGCTATGAGAGATTATTATGGTCGAAATAATAGCACCGAAAAAATACTGCCAGTGCCAAGATTATAGATATGAGTGAAACGAAGATGTCAACAAATATCAGTCACTTGCGTTCTGGGACTGGATGATGGTTGAGAGATGAATGAAGGTTTGTGAATCCATGTTCAAGAGAGTGTCGGATGGAGGCTCTAGTATCGAGCACGGCGCCGCGCCTGATAAGCAGAATATATAACAATTCCAATCAGGGTCAAGCGTGACTCATCAGGCCTTCAGCAACAGCGCCATGATACAGTAACATGCCAATCAAGGTTCGACCGGTAAAAGATCTTTGACTGCTTCAAGGCACTTCAGCACAATAGAACGCAGAGTATCAAACGTGCTACGGACCTCGTAAGTACTCGGGGCCCTTGGCGCCCCGCATAATGATACCATGACTCTCAAATCCTGCGGGTCGATTCCTATTATTCCACATAATACTTCTACGATTGCTAATGGGCAGAAGGTTCATAACAATTCAACGGCATGCTCACCTGACATTGAAAAAAAATCCAGGCGTATGCAGAGCACCTTGAAATGATGTTTCTTACAAGTAGAATAAAAGATGACTTCTGGACGGGAGGAGGGAGCGTTGGATCATGAATGCGAAGGCGGGGGAGTGGAGCCCTGATCTTGTGGTGAGGAGGTGAAGGAGACGAAGGTATAGACCCTGTGTCTGAGCCTGTATCTGAGCCTGAGCCTGTGAGTGTTGTTTCCAAAGCTGGGACTTGAGTTTGGTTTACTGATGAAAGCTGCTCGGTCCACATACCCAACGAGTCAGGAAAACCATTGAATTGAACAAAGACAAGTTTGTGGGGCATCCGAGGACACTTGAAAGATTACCCGAGTTGGCTGGTGCTCTTACATGCGTTAGCGATGAAGGAGGGCTTTGTCAAGATCCGATTACCTCCGGACTCCCGGTCCTGCGGCTATTTCTTATGTAAGCTTAGTAAAGCCGTGGTTCATGCATACCATTTTCATATTGGCGTTCTGATGATGTGCGATGACTCTACATGGTTTTTCCTCTATCATTCCACATCCGCTCCTGATATGCCCGCGTCTGTCATTATAAAAGCGGCTCGAATGCCGCTAGAACTACGCTAGTTCAGACGACGTGCGCAGTGTACAGAATAGGTTCGACGAGGAGGGTTTTCTGGTGGATGCTGTTTGGTTGGATATAGAGTGTACAGCGGATCACGAGTGTATATAAGACGTTTCTAGGATGACGAGGGATGTGGAGGCTGTTAAGTGGAAGGTCTGTTTTTTTCGGTCTTTATTTTATCCTTTGTTGCGCTTATGTATATACCTCCCAGGTGGTAACCTTCATGGACCCCAGTTAAAACGCTCAAACTACTGCCCAGGAATTGGGATGTCCGTTCCCCATCTAATTCGCACTTACTCTGGACACACCAGGTGGTGTATGATCTAGAAGTGAAACCATTAATGTGGAATTCTCAACCATTTCACGCCCTGGATTTCATCAAGCCCCATGAAATCACGTCTCAAAGACGCATCTTTGCCTGATCATTCAAGGTTAACGCTGGGATATCGAATACCATGCACTTACGACTTTTTGTCGGATCCAAGATGCTGCACTGGTCACTAATTGTACGACACGAGTCAGAAAAGCAAACAAGATGAGTATTCAGGAATGTATAAGTTAAATTCTTAAAGGGCTTTTCGCCAGTCGTTTACAGACATTGTTGATACATTGCGCTCTCTCCTGGAGCTTCCGATCTGTCCAAGTCCAGCAGAGTAGTAAACATCATAACAGCTTCACTCACGACTCAACTTACATCCTAGCCGTCCAATGATCGTACATCAACTTGAACGCGCTGGTTTCTAAGAAACGTATATTGCATGAAGATGAACATCATGCAACCAGCCAGTGAAACGATCTGTTAGGCAGTTAGAATCGACGTGAATTCTGGAGAATATAGTAGCGACTCACCCCAGAGAACAGGACCCGTACCCACCAGGTATAACTGGATGTGAGCAGAGCGCCGCATATGGGTGTTCCTGGATACACAGTTGAAATTTAAGCAAGAAACGACACAACTGAACCCACCTATCAAACTTGCGAATCCTACACAGGCGATCGCGTGACGAGTTGGAACACTGTCGAAATAATTATAATACCCACCAAGAGCAAAGAAACAGACTCATCCGCGCGCTATAATCCAGATTAATTTGGAAAACGGTCACTCACGGTGACTCACCCAAGCTCAGAGAGGCCAGGCGTCAAAAGAGCCACAAGTGGAGCCCCATCGCATTGCCTGCATGAGATCATGAACCCTTAGACACCATATTGAAAAAAATTACTTACTCAGCCCTGAGATATAGCCGTACACCATCATGCCAAGCACAACGAAGGAACGCCCCTCCCTCGGCTACTGCCAGTACCCTAGCGGTGCTCGCGCGTAGCGCACTAGAGATTCAAATCAGATGTGCTACGCTAATACGTAGATGGTTGAAGTGGACGGGATCTTTGGTACCATGGCCAACATCTGATCTTGAGTCTGGTACTATAGATACCTTCCACTAGCACATATCGGATATGACTAGGAGGTCAATGATTGGGCGTGTGCGGCTCAGCCTAGTGCGACTGTTGATAAAACAACGCTGAGGTGGAAAGAGGCGCGAAGTGAGTATATGTGGGCCTATGGAGGATCTGTGGCTGACTCGGAGTGGCGAGGGTGCTGTATAGTACATAGTAAGAGGCAAAAAATATAAGTATGTCAACGGGTCGGACGAGTTGCTCCTTACTTGCTTGAAATTATCCTGTTTCTCTAACATCATGGTCAACTCTTTCAGCATCTAGGTTGTCTGAGTCGCACCTCAATTCTGAGACGTCTAATAATTTTTGACTGAGAAACCTCGTTCGTAAAGTCCAGCAAGGTTATGCACCTCTGACTCGTTAGCCTAGCAAGCACTATATACTACCCTGTATCTGTCACTTTTCCTGATGGCCCAACGACGGCTTGGATTCGTTGCAACACAACAGAAAAGAAAATGAAATTGTAAGGCTGATTCCGAGTTCGATGGGGAATGCTATTGACGAAGGGAATTGTGAAAATGCTGCAGCGAGAAATGAGTTTTCCTTTCGAGCGAGTGCGTTCGAGTCTTGCGAAGTCTGGCAGAAAACGGATGGTAATTCGATAGATCTCGTAGAAAAGGTACATGGCTCTATATATATGTATGTGAGTGGCAAAACGTACGAGTGGCATCTAAGGGTGGCAAGGGAGTGGTAAGCAAAACGGAGGTGTTGTCAAAACAAAGGCATAAAGAAAGAAAGGAAAACCAGTTGTGAGATGAGAACAAAGGTAAAGTAGAGATATGAACGGGAAATATAACGGAAGGCAGTGCGTACTGTGTCACAAGGGTTGAAGTGCAGGTCCGAGCGAGCGTCCAGCGCCAAAGCCATAGGCTTCCTTACAAAATGTACACGTTCCATTGAATCATCATGCATCCGAATGCGAACGCGTCTGGAGTTCAATATTTGTCAATTGAGAATGTGATGTGGTTCCGGGCTCAGGCGAGTCGTAAACGGTGTTGCAAAACTGTAGGTGCATCCGAGTAACGAGGATCGTATGCATGACGATTTGAAATGTTGCAAACATATTTGAGGAGTTGGACTGCGTAAAAAGAATATCAGGACCCCCAGCCGACATCGAGTTGGATTCGGGTTTCTACACACCGGTAGCCATTCAATGGTTAAAATATTGAGCACCGATAGTACACCGCCAATCGAAAAAAGCATAGAATCTATGCCTAAAAATAGGGTTATATAACTTTTATCGCTCCGATCTCCTCACGGGAAATTTCGTCGTGTATATTATATATAATTATATAATACATATTTGATGGACTCGTAGGCTGACATAAAAAAAATAATGCTAGAGCACAAACAGCAATGCTTGTGGGCTATAAATCCATTGGCTGGTTTTGGGTGCACGGTATGTACTGAGACCGAGCACCGGAACTATCCTGTTTTACAAGCATAGATTGTATACTGAGACCTAGGCATTGGCAATATGCTAGTTGGCCAGTGTGTAAGCTATACATTTCCGGCATATGTATGACACTGGAACATGTCTTATTGATATGCTGCCTGGGTACTGCTTGAATTTTTTTTCACACTGATACACCATGGGAATCACAGAGAGCACAATAAACAGGATCGTGGAAAGTGCAACGAATGTATTATTCATGTATCAAATGATTACAGGCAAGCTCGAGTATTAAGATAAAGAATGAGGCTGGAGGGAGTGGCGAAAACAAATGAAAGTATATTGAAATTACCAAATGAGTCCGGACTGAATGGTGGTCTGCCAGCGTGGGTTGGTCTTCGAAATGAGCTTTGAGACCTTCTTGCTACCAGGAAACTCAGCGAGATCAGCTTGGAAAATTTCGATGAACAACCTAATCAAAGATCAGTCCGTATAATGTCGCTGACCATATGAATACATACTTTTGCAATTCCTTTTCCTGCTCGGTGACGATTGGGGAGGATTCAATAGCCATCTTGCGCATCATTAAGAGTGAGTGGTCGACGAAGTTCCAGAACTTAATTGTACTGTTGTACCGCATTGGCATGCCTTCGACCAGTCCAAATCCGGAGTCAAGTGGGTTGTCGAGTAGAACTACACCGTTTGCACTGCCGCTCACGTTTGACTCGTTGTCCTCTCCATTGGTGTCCAAATCATCCTGCTGCACTCCACTTTGATCCGTGAGTGGTCCGTAGGTCATGTCAGGATCATTCTGGTCCCTCCCAGCACTGGACGCATGACTGCCATTGACTTGAGTGCCTGTGGGGACTTGACTTGGATTGACATCAGTCCTAGGCGCATTATCGAAATCAGCGTCAAATAGCTCCCTTTCAAGCTGTTCCACGTCAATATTGAGCTCGCGTGTGACTTTGTCCCGTAAATCCTGCTTGAGCGATGGAACAAGGTAAGGGGAAAATAAGTCCTTGATGGAAGCGGTTTTGTAATCGCTGACACCGATGAGAAAAATCCGCAGGAGACGCCGCTGTCCTTGCATCAATTAATGTTGATATTACATTAAAGATAGTACGACTTACCAGTAGTGAAATCCTGTTCCAGTGAGTAGAATCAACCTCCATGCCAGACCCACTACGTGCAAGCGACCTGGTCACATCGGCAACACTCGTGCGCTTGACAATCGATGTGGTGAGCTACACAATCATTATAATGATTGAAGTTGTGTCAAAAAGTAGAGCGAGACTTACAGCCGTCTTGATGGCACAACAAATATTTGTGAGCAGCTTCGTGACCACCTTGCCTAACTGAGCTCTAAGCTCAACATCGTCGAGAAGTCCGGGGGGGATTTTGAAGACGTCCCTATTCTTGACGATGAAGTCCTGAAATATGTTATGTTAGTGGTGTCGTTTAGGATAGCGAATACTAGAGCCTAACCATTATATGACACTGAGTGTCAGTGACATACGCTGTGAGATTCGGTGACAACATGCAAGCAAACAAGCGGTTGTAAAGTCCATTCTATGATTCAAATTCAGCATACAACAAAACACAAAGTACCGTATCGTTACCTCGAAGTCCTTCGATTCCAACGCATCTTTTAATTCCTGCATTCTCGTGGCCTTGTTTCCCTGACAAAGTTTGACGAGGGTGATCTTCAGGTCAACGAGCATATAGAAAATGCTGCCAGACTGCATCAAGTAAGCCAACACGACGAACAAGCCATCCAATGAGAACTTAATACATCAATGAAAGTCATAACTTCTTCGTGTGGAACCTCATGTTCGTCACAACCCTTCTTCGCATGCATTTTCAAACGTTTCGTACGTTGAGGTGTGAGTTTGGTGGGATCCCCATGGTCGGAAGGTTCATTGTCCCTGCGTCGACGAACACCTATGCTGATTGGCTCGTCAAGTGACGATGTCGGGCTGGAGGGAGGTTGAATTCCCAGACTATGTTACAGTAACATTTAGACCCCTATACTTATTTCCCTTTTCACTTCCAAACGGGCCGTCCGTACCACGCTTATCTCTTATCATGCCTATCTCTTATCTCGCCGAGCGGGCTGTCCGCCTCTTTTGCTTCTATCTTGATAAACATATTTACAAGCTCCGCTTGAACACTGGTATATAAACCTATCTACCTACTGTTGTATTCCTTACTTTAATCTACTGGGTTTTACCTGGAACATCGTCCTTCAGTAAGGTCTTCAACCTTACTGTCTCAGAACTACTATTCTAAGGGAGTCAGCGACACTCGCCTTAGCCAGAAACCTTGATCTCTCAATCGAGAGCAGACTCACGTCTATCAAAGCACTACGCTGATTGTCTACTCAGACAAAGATAGCTCGACTTATCCCAGTCGTAACAAAAGATTAAAGTCTTTATCACCTGAACCGTTGCCATCTGCAACGAAACCGACACTACGACTTCGTTAACTCCCTTAATCGGAGCCTTGAACTTAGGAGCGCTACCAACCATTCCTCCTTTGAACACCATGACGACACAGAACAAAGAAATAGAACTAAAGATCGGTTCCCCTCCCGAATTCGACGGAGACAGGGAAGAATCAAAGAGATTCATGATGAAATGTCATGCATACCTCGACATTAACGACAAAGTCTACATTGATGATAAAAAGAAGATCATCCTTGTGTTATCCTACATGACAAAAGGAAACGCAGCAGCCTGGGCAGAAGACTTCATGGAAGCAGCCCTAGACCCCAAGAGGAAAGACACCTCTGGACAAATGATCGGCTACGGTACCTGGATCAAATTCAAAAAGGACTTCGACGAAGCCTTTAAACCCATGGACCCCGCCGGAACTGCCATGACGAAGATAAGAGGATTGGAGATGAAAGGAGATCTCCATACCTATATCTCCAATTACAAACTCCTCGCACACCGAGCAGGAATGACCGAACAAGCCCCCCTCATCGAATTCTTTCGACAAGGCCTAGACTACGGGCTTCAGGACAACCTGTATAAAACAGGCGAAACCCTTGATGACTTCGACACTGTCGTCAACACCTGCATTAATATCGATAACGCCTTCCAAAGATGGAAAGCCATAAGAAAAAAAGAAAGACCCCAGCAACAGAAGAAGAAAAACTTCGGAAATAGGCATTACATTCCGAGAAGAAACGACGACATGGAAGTCGACCGCATAAGCCGTCTCTCAGACGCAGAATTAAAGAAGCACCTCAAAGAAGGAAGATGCTTCAAATGTCACCAAGTAGGACACCGTGCCAACGACACCTCCTTCCACCCTAGAGAAAAAGGACAGATCCGAAGAAACAAAGAAGAAGAAAGTAGCAGCGACGACGAAGTCGAAAGTCGCGCTTCCTCCTCCAGGACCCCTATCAGAAGAAAGAAGGAGAGGAACGAAGAAGAAATTCCTAAAAGGAAAGCACCGATCCGAAGGAAGACTATGAAAGAAAAAGCCAAAGAAGTCGAAGAAGAAGAAGACAGCGACTTCACTGAAGTAGAACGCCGCTTCGTGGAAATGGATTTTTAGAAAGGGACACTGCCTCGACGTCAGTAACTCCCACTCATGTACGACTAATACGTTCTATCGGAACCAGAAATGAATTAAGAATTCCTGCATCCATTTTTTCCGATAAACGCGTACAAACCGTCGAAACATCCATGGTTATCGATTCCGGAGCATCCGGCACCTTTATCAGCGATACCTTCTGTAAAAGGCACAAAATAAAAACCCATAAACTTTCACGACCCTTCCCTGTTATCACCGCCGATGGATCGGACGCTCAAGGAGGACTTATCTCTCGTTATTGCGTACTCACGATCAAAATCGATCAACGAACTATGATCGGGAAGTTCAATGTGGCAAAGTTAGCTAAGCAGGACAAAATCCTCCTAGGATTCCCCTGGCTTGCTGCACTAAAACCTCAGATCGATTGGGAAGCCAAGACCGTATTACTCCCATCAACAAAAAGGTCGCTTGCCATAGAAAAAAGCATCGACAAAAAAAGACGCAAAAAATCACTTCCCCCGCTTTTCAAAGAAAGAAAAGAAGTCAGAAAAGAAACGAACCGAACTTGGACAAATTCCAAATTACGGAAACCGATAGTTGATGAAGAAATACCTAACTATGACACGAAGGACGACGTCTGGTCTGAAAACTTCAAAACTCCAGTCGCAGACCCATTTGACTATCAATTGGCCAGTGACGAAGTACTCGTCGAGTATGCCACTGATGGATCCACCGTACGCATCATAGAAGATATAACCTTCGATACCCCACTCGTTCAAGACGGAACATCAAAAAGAGAACAAAACTATGGAAAAACAAGTAATAAAGCCCAAGAATTCGCGGTTGCAGGAGAAATAGAAAAACAAAAGAAAACTTTCGAAGAACTCGTCCCTCACTTCCTCCACCAGTATCGAGACGTCTTTGCCAAGGATGGTCTTAACAAACTCCCGCCAGAAAGACCGGGAGTAGATCATCGTATCGACCTCAAACCAGGATTTGTACCCAAGACGTCAAAAGTCTATCCATTATCAGGAAAAGAACGAGAAGCTGTCAAAACATTTATCGAAGAAAACACTAGAAAAGGTTTTATTGTCCCCTCCAAGTCACCTCAAGCCAGCGGATTCTTTTTCGTAGGAAAGAAGAGCGGAGAACTACGTCCCTGTCAGGATTATCGGTATCTCAACGATTGGACCATACGAAACCAATATCCCCTCCCCCTGCCAAAATCCCTCATTGAACAACTCTATGACGCTAAGTATTTCACGAAGATCGACATTAGATCAGGATACAATAACGTAAGGATCCACCCAGGAGATCGATGGAAAGCAGCGTTTACCACTCAAGAAGGACTGTTCGAACCAACAGTCATGTTTTTTGGATTAACGAATTCCCCCGCAACTTTCCAAGCGTTCATGACCAACATTTGCCAGAAGCAGATAAACCAAGGATGGCTAGTCATATACATGGACGACCTATTAATCTTCTCAAAGGATCTCCAGCAGCACCAAGCACGGACCGTCGAAATCCTCGACATCCTTCGAAGAGAGAAACTATTCGTTAAACCGGAAAAATGCACTTTTAATGCGCGAGAAGTAGAATATCTTGGAATGATGATCCGACCAGGGGAAGTAGGGATGGAACCCGCCAAAGTAGACGGAATCAAACACTGGCCAACCCCAGAGAACCTAAAAGACACACGGTCTTTCCTAGGATTCTGCAATTTCTACCGGACGTTCATTGCTCACTACTCGGATATCGCTCGACCCCTTATCGACCTCACAAAGAAAGACCACCCTTTCGTTTGGACTGACAAATGTCAGAACGCCTTCGACCACCTTAAAAACGCCTTTTTATCACAACCAGTACTGAGAAACCCAGATCCAACTCGCCAATTCGCAATTGCTACCGATGCATCGTTGGCAGCAACCGGAGCAGTGTTGCTGCAGACTGATGAAAATGGAATGTACCATCCATGCGGTTATCTATCCCAATCTCTCAACTCCGCAGAACGAAACTACGAAATCTTTGACAGAGAACTACTGGCAGTCATTAGAGCACTCTCTGAATGGCGCCACTATTTAGAAGGGAGCCCCCACACCGTGATAGTATTCACGGATCATATGAACCTCCTGTACTTCCGATCCGCCCAAAAGCTGACACGAAGACAGGCACGTTGGCAGCTCGCCCTTTCCAATTATCAGTTAGAGTTGCATCACGTCGCAGGGACCAAATTAGCCGCCCCTGATGCCCTTTCTCGACGCCCCGACCATTCCCTCGGAAAAGACGATAACGAAAATCGCATTCTCCTCCCTGATACCATGTTCGTGCGACTAATTGACAATGATTTGTCAGAAAGTATTGCACGCAACTCCACCAGCGATCCCGTCTATCAGAAAGCCCTGGAAGCATTGGACGGAGTATGCCTTCCCCCAATGAAATCCGCCCTCTCAGACTGGACATGCACCGATGGCGTCCTTTTTTATAAAAATAGAGCTTACGTGCCAGCAGCCCAACGACATGACGTGTTATTTAAACACCATGATCATCCCACTGCGGGACATCCCGGACGATTCAAGACGGAAGAACTCGTCAAACGAGATTTTTGGTGGCCAGCCATGGGAACTTACATCCGCAAATATGTCGACGGATGTGCCTTATGTCAGCAAATGAAGGCTGACACGCACCCGGTCACTCCGCCGTTACGACCGATCCCCTCCATCGCCACTCGACCCTTCTCACAAGTCTCTGTTGACCTTATCACCGACCTACCTGTATCGGGCGGTTTTGACTCTATCATGATCGTGGTAGACCATGGGCTTACGAAGGGGGTAATTATTTCACCTTGCAATAAAAACATCACCTCCGAAGGAGTAGCCAAACTATTCCTCAAAAACGTGTTCAAAAGATTCGGCCTCCACGAAAAAGTAATCTCAGACAGAGGACCGCAGTTCATTTCGAAATTCTCTCGAGAACTTGCCCGACTACTCGGATATCAGATCGCCGCATCAACCGCCTACCACCCCCAGACAGACGGACAAACAGAACGTCTTAACCAAGAACTGGAAACCTACCTACGGATCTATTGCAGGAATAACCCGTTAGAATGGTCAAATCATCTTCCTATCGCCGAATTCGTCCACAATCATCGGAAACACGATGCCAGAAACACGTCCCCGTTCTTCCTCATGATGGGCTACGAACCACGTGGGATCCCTCACATTTTATCAGTATCAGACACGCCAGCAGCAGAAGAAAGACTCAGAAACCTACAGAAGATACGTGAAGAAGCACTCGCTTGTCATAACATCGCCATGCAACGAATGGCAGAAAGATCTCGCCATGGGAAATACCGACCATGGAAGATAGGAGATAAGGTATGGCTTACAGCCACCAATCTCCTGACATCTTTACCTTCTAGGAAACTTGCGCCCAAACGATACGGCCCATTCGTTATCACCGCAGTCTTATCTCCCATCACATTTACTCTAAAACTCCCAGAACAGTGGAAAGTTCACCCCACGTTCCATGCTTCTGAACTATCGTCCTATCGCGAAACAGAGATACACGGACCGAACTACACCGAACCTCCACCTGACATTATCAATGGCGAAGAAGAATATGAAATAGAAGCTATTCTTAGCCATAAAGGTACGGGTAAACGAAGACGCTATCTCGTATCGTGGATAGGCTACTCTTCCGGAAGCAACGAATGGATACCCGAGGAGAACTTGCGGAGTTCGAAAGAGCTTTTAACAACATATAAGAAGAGGCACAAGCTAAACTGAACGAACCATTCCCCTGTAAAACGAAACCCAAGTGACCAATATGCCCTTCCCCGCATCCACCTACACTCTGCCATACCACTCCACCTTCGAAACCGCCGCCCTTGACTCCAATGACGAACGATACGAAACCTACATCACCCAAGCTGAAGACCTCACCCTCATTGAGGCAGCACTTCTCTGCCCCCAACATGCCATTGAGCTCACCAGAGTTCTCTTCGGAAGAAACGCCCACTCCATCAACCTCCTCGTCAATATCATTAGAGCTACCGAGATCATCGAGCGAGTCTGTCGTCTCGTTGAAGACAACACGGTCCGCCACAGTCTCATGCATATGCAGAGGCGCATACGCAACTTTGCTCTGCGCCTTATTCCTGAAGAAGTTAAAGACGATATTAGAACGGTCATCCACATCGTCTCAGAACAAACCGCAGGGGTTGCGCGCCCACCTTCCCCTATGGCCTCCACTAGAGGAGCCCCTCCTCCCTCATACCAAGACGCTGCTCCTACTCTCCCTTCTCACATTCCTAATGAGCTACTGGCTGCGGTCAATAATCTCGCGCAGACAACGGAAGCCATGTTAGCTTCCCTTAGAGAAGAAAACCGCCAAGCGGTCCCCGTACCAGCCCCTACGGTGGAAACTATCGAACACCCTCCCCATCTTTATACTGCGTTCTCTGCTACCCGCGAAGAAATCGCTGCCGATCCAAACCAACAACTCTTGTCCTATCATGAAGAACAGGACTTGGCCAATGCATTGGCCTCACTCCACATTCATCCCCCGCTTATCATTCCGGAATCATTATCAACACATACCTGCACAGATGGAATAGTACCCATGCAAGCGCTGGGAAGAACTCAACCTGCCACTCCTGCTGAGCTAATCGCGGAGGCAGAACAACGAGGTGTAGCCATTAGGCACCCCATGCAACGAACCGATTTAACCAGGAAAAGAACGCGAGCTCGGCGCTCTGGTAAAGATAAAGGAAAGAGACGCGCCACCAGTGCAGATGAAGCACTTAGTCCTAAGCCAGGCCCATCACCCTTACGAGCGACCTCCTCTAATCCTGATGAAAACCGCGTATGCAGATACTGCAAGACGATCGGGCATAGGCAAATTAATTGCCCGACTACTACTGTCGCGTCTGTCGAGAATTGTCTCCAGGCCATCTTTCATTTTATTGCCCACACTATACTGGAGAAACCCCTACTTCTCTAACTGGAAGACGAAGGATTTTACCAGGCACTCGCAGCCTGGGAGAACGACGCCGATGACGCATACGCAGCATTATGCAGGGAAGAAGAAATGCTCTATTCGGAGGAACGCATGAAGGCTGGACCAGAAGACGACTTAGAGTATTCTGACGATCCCATCTACTATGCTAACCAGGATGATTGAATCCGGTGGTTTCAACCCTAGTAAGGGGGTAATGTTACAGTAACATTTAGACCCCTATACTATTCCCTTTTTTCTAAACGGGCCGTCCGTACCACGCTTATCTCTTATCATGCTATCTCTTATCTGCCAAGCGGGCTGTCCGCCTCTTCTTGCTTCTATCTTGATAACACATTTACAAGCTCCGCTTGAACACTGGTATATAAACCTACCTACCCACTGTTGTATTCCTTACTTTAATCTACTGGGTTTTACCTGGAACATTGTCCTTCAGTAAGGTCTCCAACCTTACTGTCTAGAACACTATTCTAAGGGAGTCAGCGACACTCGCCTTAGCCAGAAACCTTGATCTCTCAATCGAGAGCAGACTCACGTCTATCTGGCATTCTGCCGACCGTCTACTCAGACAGAGATAGCTCGACTCATCCCAGTCGTAACACCTGCACTTCGAGAGCGTTCGGTGCCTCCTCAGCCTGCTCTTCGAGAGCGTTCGGTGCCTTTGCAGCTTCCTATACAAGATGTGTTTTACGAGGCTCCTCTTATCAATTCATCTGAGAATGCTCGCCCAGATGGTGGCCAGCCTCCACAGCCCAACTTCTTTACAAAACCCTCGTTTCTACCACTGGAACAATATGACTTCAGTGGTATGATGTTGGGTTCCTTCGAAAATGGCGGAGATGACAACCACATTGCCGGCTCATCGACGTTGCTACCTGCTGTGCCTCAGACTTACATCACACCTCCTACTCCGACAGGGCCTGCAGAATGGGAGGGTCATCCTTACACTGACGGCTTTCCCATGGATGATGCTTTCGACTTCCCCATGGACGATACATCTGATGTCGTCCCTGCAGTGAAGGGGCGAAGATTTCAGACAGCGAATGCTGTGCTCCGAGAGGGATTCGTGGAACTCGAACGTATGATTCAAGATCTAAGTAGCAAAACAGCCATCCCCACTCATCAGATCGTCATACTTTGGAACAAGAGCCATGCGCGCTCCACCAGTACTGTCAACCATTGGAACGCTTACAGTAGTTACTTCAAGGACCACCTCAAGGACGAGCTTGCGAGGCTCGGCAGGAGGGCCCCCGAGATTCATGGCACACCAAGTGAGTTTTACATCTTGTGGCCGATGTTCTGTCATTCTAATGCGGTGATTCAAGGTGCCACTGTGCGCCGTAATTGCTATGAACTCTTCAAGGCAGCATTCCCGGACAAGTGGCAAAACATCCTCGAGCTTCATGAACAGTCAGCGATGCTCCTGGGTATTCCTCAGACGGTTGCTATGCGGGGTCAAGAGTTCCACAAATTTGGCACAAAGATCTCTGGCCTTGTGAGTATAATTCCGTCATGTTTTACTATTGTGTTACTGAGGGTAGACAGATGGACTCTGCAGCAGCTCGCTATGGCTTTGAGGCTGCTTTTGTAGCGTGCGGAAAAGTCGTTAATCAAGACGGCTCGCTGGGCCTAGCCCATACGACACCTGGAGCTGAGGGTGTGAGTATTTGTAGGCCACATAAACGTCACCTAATCACTATCTTAATTTTAGTTTTGGAAATCGCGCTGTAGGGCTGATGAAGATACTATCATCGGTCACTTGAAAGCCAGGTATAGTAAGTATTGTCTCGACGTTCCTGGTGACGAAGTTCTCATGTAATCATTAGTAACCTGACATCACTCGGTGTCGTCGAAGAGGCCTTTGATGAAGACAGCATTGGGATCGATGCCAACGTACGCGGGGCTTCAGTCCCCCCTTCAGAATCTCTCGACATTTCCAAGCATGGAATCAAGTGGATCAAGGATGAGTTGCATCGTCAAATTGGTATTTTGAGTGTATTTCATTTGTCGTTTGTTCGCTGACACTGAGGGACAGATGCACTGGGCGGAAAACTAACGTCCAACAAGATTTTTCCGTGGAAGACACTGCCATCGGAGCTCACGCGTATGTCAATGATCATCAAAGGATATCCGGAGGACATGCTCCTCCCAGGTGGTTTTCATACCACCGTAATAAAGGTATCGCAAACCTGACTCTGAAGGAGACCGGCATTGTCATCGCAGCCTTGAAGGCGGGGACCATGAGCATCAAAAAAATTGCCGAAGCTAAGCGAGGTATGTTTTTATTCAATTTCAGTCTTCGCCTGCTTACAAATGATCTTTTTATACAGCTAAAGTCCTCACTTCTGAGTGCCCAGTAGTGGAGGGCGCGCCTCCTGCAGCAGATTCGGTTCATACTGCAGGACGTCGCCTTTTTGTGAATGGCAAATCGGATCGCCTGGGTGCTCTGCGCCTGAAGCAGAGCACAGCTACTTCCATAGTCAAAGGCAAAACATCAAAGAAAGCATCGGCACTGCCTGCTTCCACAACATCTCTTGCTGACGAGTCCGATGACGAACCAAGCGTGTCTGCACCTGTCCGCCCCAGCCTCCCCCCTCCCGAGAATTCAAAGTCGTTAAGTGCCCGACGGGCCAGAAGAAGGTCGACAAGGAGGTCATTTCCTTGGCATCTAGTGATACTCCGTCTGGCTCAGAGGACCTAGATGAAAACCTGGAGGAATCAGTGGTTCTCGACTCCGATTACCAAGATGATGTTTCCTCCAAGAAGCGGAAGGCGAAATCCGAAGGCGCCTCGCGAGCATCCAAAAGAGGTCACCGTCTGTTGCGCCTGCAGAGAAGGCAGTCTCAGCAAAGAAGATGAAAGGTAAGGTACCTGTGAGGCCTAAACCCAAGGTGCCTGAGAGGAGAGCACCGTCGGGGACTGCTGAGTCCTCCGGTGATGAACATATTCGAGATGTATGAGGTATGTTTGTTCCTCTTGCATTTGCTTCTATAAGGCGACTGATGTATATTGTAGCCAAACCTGCTAAACGTCTGCTTAATGGTTCGTCAGCTCAAGGTATGAATTTGTTGACTACATTGTTACAATTTCCATTGACTGACACGATCCTTAGAGCATCCTGTGACTGCAGTCGATCCCATCGTGGATAATGACGTCGATGCTCCTGACGGTAGTGCCGTCAACAAAGCTGCAGCAGAGACTCGCTCGAGCAATGCTGATGCTACCAACAGCCTCCCCACACGTCCCTTGCCTCCCTCGCCAACTCGTCATGCTTCGGTAGACTTATTCCCGGACAACATCGTGCGTGCAGGATCTCTCGCACCAGCTTCTAAGTCGCCTGTTGTGCGACCTCCATCCCTGCAGGCGGGGAATCTCTTGGGCCAGCAGCTAAGTCGCCTCTCATGCAACCTCCATCCCTGCAGCCTGCGACAATTCACGACCAACCCATTGGGCGCAGGGAGCCTGTCATGGGGATGCCATGATCCCATCATGAGCGGCGTACCGAATCCGAGATGGCGGCTGCACCTACCGACGGAGACTTTAATGCCGAGAGTCACTCCATGACGCGGGCGCACGATGCAGACATGAGACCAGGGATGTATGGTCCACGCCCAAGGGGTCCAATGCCATCGCGCTATGGACAAGGCTTTGCTCGTTACCCGCCGCCCGAATATTACCATGACTCCCGTATGGCTCATGCCCCCCAGCCCCCCCATGGTCCTCAGCCTCAGTATCACGGTGATTACCATGATGCTCCCTACCACAATTCTCACGATGGATACGACGGTTATGTCGAGACTTATTGGCACCCTCCCAGCAGTGCATATTTTGGTCCACAAGGCAGATACCAGCATGGGTATGGGCGTGAGTATCCTAACGAGTACCCCAAGGACCAGGAGGATTGAGGACGAACTCCTTAGGCTCGCAGGCCTCATTTTTTGCATTCAGGTGACTTCCTCGGCCGCGTATATATTGAGTTGTTTCGTCATTTTTGGTTGTCGTGCTTGCTGTCGAACGTTGACGTATCTACCGTGTCCTTTGTATCTACCATAGTATCAGCCAATGCAATGTTTTGTATGTGATCAGGCCTCGTTTGACTCCTCAAGACAATCACGATCACGGAGGATTGGGTGCAGAAATGGAATAAAACATTCAAACTGGAATATGGAAGTATGGAAGTATGGATAACATACAGATACGGAGAGGCTCCAGAACACATCCGCTATCACACTTGCTGACATCTGGAGATGCTGACATGGGGAGGCAGGCAGTGAGCATCTGGAGAGGCTGCTATGTTGAGGCTCTCCAGGGAACATACCAGGAGGTTGCGCTTACCCTCTGTGATGAGGCTCTGGTTACATGCTCTCGAGGGATGGCCACACATCCTTGGAAAACTAGGGCGAAGCCTCCTGGAGGAGGGGGTCTCTTAGACTATATATTTGCTACATAATAATAGGGTCTGACGGTATGTGGGAACATCTTGAAAGTGCTGCCAAGGGTGCACCACTCTGGCTACGACTCGGAGCCTCTGCGTCATCCTGCTCCTCCAGCTGGTACTCTCGAATGGCGTCTTCAAAGGCCTTGTTCTCAGTGTGGACCCGGGATGTAGTACTAGCCGATGACAGACCGAGTGATTCAACACCTGCATGAAACTTCGAAGCATGAATGTTAGAATACTAGAGTAATAGTAAGTCAAAACATACCGGCCTACATCATGCAGATTGGTACAGATTCTCTCGAGAAGTTTGTAAGGTGCAGTGCGCTCATCAAAGCGCAGCAGTGAGCCCAAATGATTATTGTAGACAGCTCCATATGTAGCGGATGTGAACTTGATGTCTTCTTTGATGCCTGGCAGCCACTCGTCGATACAACATTCGATCTATGAATAAGACATTGTTAGTGCCCTCATAAGAACTTGAATACAAAATAAGCTCACCGCTGTAAGCACGAGTGCGAGAGCTCTAACAGGAAAGGGATTGAAGTACTTATGGTAGATGAGGCCCTCGTCGTTCCGATTTGAGAACCACATGAGGTTGATGCCCTCTTGGAGCAATTCGGTTTTGTAGACTCCCTTCTTTGACGACCAGTCCTATTATCCAATGTCAGCACACAGTAATATAGATTGTCATCTGCGTACCTTGAATATAAAGGCTGAATCGGCTTTCAACGACTCTGCCCGATCTCGGTTCTGTTGCATCACCTGCATGGAATTACTTGCCCGGAAACCATAAAAAGAACTAGTCAGCAGGCGCATCTTGGTTTTGAGTTCACCTCGCACATGTGATGTGCGATTTAAGAGCTTCATATCAATCAGACCCAGAGCGTGGTATGAACAGATTGCTTACCATTTTGACTGCTAAAGGTGTTATTTTGACATCAATATCTTTAATTTTGCATGCCTCGTGCCAGGCCTCTTTGGCCAAATTTGTCTCGACGGCGACAGAATCAGGAAACGGGGCTCGTGTGACAATCAGACATCGAAAAATTGAGCAGGCCGTTGTGAGAATCTCTTTGGAGATGTTGTCAAAGTCGCTGGCTTTGACACGTTGACGCGAACCGTCCGAGTTTTTCTTGACCTTCGGGACTATCAGGACATCTTCTAAGGACATGTTGAATTGTCGCTTGGTCCCCCGAGCTATTGGCAATGGTTCACCAGTGTTGTCGTCATCGTTGTCGTCATCCAGGTCGGTTGACTCAGACCTGTCATCGTCATCAGCGTCCAAGGTAGGAGTGTCGTCTGGAGCATCATTGAGATGGGCATTGGCCGCATTCAAGTTGCTTCGTGGTGCTGGATAAAGTCAAACAGAGGGATATTAGGATAGTCAGGCTAATATTGATAGAAAACACATACCCTTTTTTCCTTTCGTGTTCCGGTCAGTATTAGTAGGCACTATGTGTGCGCTGGTGTTGCTGTGGCGCCATCTCGGGGGAATTTTGCCTGCGCTGAACTTCAGGGCACTAGTGTTTGACAACTTTGTCTTGATGCTGTGATCGGAGAACTGAATAAAGTATGGTCAGTGGCTCGTTTAAGTTAGGAAAGAAGAAAAAAGCTCAGACCATCATATCTTCTTGCCTGTCGATGTCGCTATGCAGCTCCGAAGGCTCTTGCTCAAAGTTGTCGGGACGGTCTTGATAGGCGGCCTTCAGTGCCTTTTTCTTCTGCTTTTCCGACTTCTGTTCCTTGACTTCTTGACGACGGGTAATATGTTGAGATTCAGAAACTATAGAGGATCATGAGCGAGTAAAATACAATATTTTAGTAGTACTTACAACGGTAGGATTCTTTTTCAGTTGGTCAACGCTCTCGACCGCTTGCGGTGCGCACACTCGGTGGTGCTGCAGGCATTGACGAGGTAGTGCGCGCATTCAGCGGTGCTGCAGGCATTGACGAGGTGGGCTTAAATTTTTGCTGCTTGGAGGCAGCCTTAGTATGAGGTGCCATGGTCACTAGAGCACAAGGTGTGATTAGCGTTAGCAAAATATATAAGACCATAAAACATACAAACAACTCACAATTGAACCTTGATTGTTCGTTGATTCCAGGGCTCGTTTGGCTAAAAGCTGTGTGTTTAATGAAAGAAAGGATAAAAAGATTTGAGCGTACCGTCACAATATTTTTTCACTGTCATGGATACCCTCAATGTTAAAAAAACGGTACAAAGCTTGCTTCAAACACTCACCACACTCTGACGAATCCTCCAGCACAATGTCACCATCTGCCGGTCACAAAGACGCTGCTCGTAAAGACGGGAACTCGAGATCAAAAGGTCAGTTATCCCATTGCCCCTCCCAATTATCGCAATGTACTTACCAGTGGCCTGCAGGCCAAAGCTCGAAGAGCCTGACACAGGCCCCATGTTCCCGCGCCCTCCATTTCGTCAGACTCCAGGCCCCATCTGGTTTCCCAAATATACTTGCAAGCTCATTTTGGAGCGCTGGGAGGCAGAAGTGAAGGCCTGCGAGAACGCCAAAAAATTGCAACTAATAGAATTAGTACCAGGCACTGGCACTCCTAGCCTCTTACAAGCGAGCTTGCGAAGACTCGTTAGTGAGCGCTGGGATGCAGAAGTGAAGCGTTGTGAGGAGGCGAAGGGTGCAACTTTTAGAATTGCTTCTGGCCGCCCATGGTATTTTGAAACTAGTGTAGCGTGGCAACTAGAAGGTACAGTCATCTGGTAAAAATTTACGGCACATGTCAGAAATGCTATGGAGTTGTGCCAGGAAAATAAACTTGAACCTTGTGATGAGGAGAGCCTACCGATATTGGTGAAACAACGGAGCTAGTCTCCATAAGCGATTGCGTTCAGGTGGGTTCTTGGAAGAGCCGGGAGCTAGTCTCCATAACCGACTGTGTTCATGTGGTTTCTTGGGAGAGCTGGGAGCTAGTCTCCATAAGCGATTGCGTTCAGGTGGGTTCTTGGGAGAGCCGTCCACTGCACCCCATGGATCGTCCTTCCAATCAACAAAACCATTGGGATTGCGTTCAGGTGGGTTCTTGGGAGAGCCGTCCACTGCACCCCATCGATCGTCCTCCCAATCAACAAAACCAACATGGATAGCTAGTCTCCATAACTGACTGCGTTCTCAGTGTGCCTAGATTGAGTCCAGGCCAGGGCGCATGAAAATTATTTTAAGTAGGTACATTACAAATCAGAATCGAAACACTCACTCGAAACACTCACTCGAAACATTCACCAACCATGCCCCAGTGCTGCGTATTTTGTGGTAAGGAGTTCCCTACAAGGGGTGGTGTCAAGAGACACATAACTGGCCGCCCTGAATGTAGAAGGGCATGGGAGTTAACGATCGAAGAAACTGAGGCCACCTATGATGAAGATGGCCCACAAGTGGACTTTGCTTACGATGATGTTGGCAGCTCATTTGGCCTGCCGCTTCGTCGCTCACGTTCCAAGTCCTCCGATGCTGATCAAGGCAACCCACCAGCGCTGAAAAGTCGGAGGGTGACCATCGAGGAGGTTTCTGATGAAGATGCTGTGAGAACAAATAGTGGGCGATATTTCAAGGAATGCCCTGATGGTGGACGGACTCTGCGGGAGGGAGAAACTGGTTTTGAGAGCTATCGGAAGTATAAAAAAAGCATGGGTGAGGACGAGTGGGCACCTTTTTGCGATGAGTACGTACCCTGTTGTCTTCATCTCCTCTGCAAAATGATTGATTTCAGTCGCCAGGGAAGAATGGGGACTCGCAGAGTGGCTCGTTAAAAGTCTGGGCCAGACCCGAACCAATGATTTTCTAAAGTTGCCGATAGTAAGTTACACATTGACCGCTGAAAGAATTGGACTTACTGGTGTGACAGACACGAAACCGAATGCAACCATCCTTCCACAACAACCGATCGTTCCTCCAGAAGGTCGATGAACTTCCGCATGGAGCTGCCTGGAGCTGCAAGAAGATCAGTGTCCGGGGAAACCAAACAGACGAGAAGGGTGAACCATTGCATGAAGATGTCGAGCTTTGGATGCGTGATCCTGTGGAGTGCATCAAAGACCTGATCGGAAATCCTCAATTCAAGGATCACATGGTGTACGCACCTGCACAAGCATACACAGACTCTGCGGGACTCAACCGAGTGATTGGTGACATGTGGACTGCAGATTGGTGGGGGGAAAAGCAAGTGAGTATGCGATCCAAAAAGTTAAGCAAAGACTGACCTACAACGTCCAGAAACAGTTACCGAAAGGAGCGACCATAGCACCTATCATTCTTGCTTCAGACAAGACATGTTTGTCACAGTTCCGAGGTGACAAATCTGCGTGGCCTATATACCTCTCAATCGGCAACATTGCCAAAGAAAAAAGGCGACAACTGTCAGCACGAGCAACAGTCCTGATTGGGTACTTACCTGCAGAAAAACTCGAATGCTTTACATCAGATACACGCTCCCTTGCTGGTTACCGGCTCTTCCACCATTGTATGTCCCTCCTGCTGCAACCGCTCATTGCTGCAGGACAAAATGGCATTGAAATGGTATGCGCTGACTCGATGATCCGCCAAGTTTACCCGATCCTTGCAGCATATGTGGCGGATTTCCCTGAACAATGCCTGGTGCATGTTGCAAGGAGAACCGTTGCCCAAAATGTCTGGTTGCGGCGGATGAAAGAGGTGATCCACTGAGTACACCGATGCGGGACCCTCCATTGATAAAAGAGATATTGAAGAAGCGACAAAATGGTCAACATCCAGCTGAATTCAAAGACTATGGATTACGCACCGTCTATCATCCTTTTTGGGCTGACCTTCCACACACAGACATCTTCCTTGCCTTCACACCCGACCTCCTACACCAACTCCACAAGGGTCTTCAAAGATCACTTGGTTAAATGGTGCCTTGATATCGTTGGTCAAGCTGAAATGGACGCACGCTTCAAAGCCATACCGGATTATCCGGTCTTCGGCACTTCAAAAAGGAATCTCGACGGTGAAACAATGGACGGGTACAGAACACAAGCAGATGCAGCGTGTTTTTGTAGGGTTGCTTGCTGGTGCAGTACCAAGGTATGCTTCAAACATGCTTAACAAGGCTCGCACTGACAGAATCATTTTTTAATATTTACCAGTGGAGTGTTGGTGGTTGCACGCGCTATTCTAGATTTTTCTTATTATGCGCAGCTTCGAATACACACAGTTGACACCCTTGATCATCTGGAGAGCGCCCTTTCGGTATTTCACGCCAACAAAGAAATCCTGCGCGAACTCGAAGTTCGAGATCATTTCAATATTCCTAAATTGCACCAACTCTCGCACTACGTCCAGTCCATCTCATTGTTCGGTACTACTGACGGGTTCAACACCGAGCTTCCTGAACAAACTGCATATCGAC